>NC_056524.1:170984681-171070209 GCF_019175285.1 Sceloporus undulatus
TTCTGGGGCAGGGCTTCTGAGGGACAGTGTGCGCTCCCTCTCTCATCCTGACAAGTGATTTTTTAAAAACAGGTCCTCAGAAGACCTTCCCTCTCCATCAAGTCAGAGGCAAGATACTTCCAAGCAACCAACCCCAAAAAAGTCTGGTAACATCTACTATTTTAACCTAAGGAGTTGCCAGCCTCCCTCCGTGTGAGGTTCAGGGTAGATACTTGGGGGGCAAACGGAGCTGGGTTCAAAACACCTCCTGCCCCCCTTGTGGGGAGGAAAGGAAGGAGGCAGGAGGGAGCTCTTTCTTCCCCATCCATGGTGGAGCCCCCAAGCTTCACCCCCTGCTTTGGAGACATTGCCAGGAGAGGAGAAGCCTTGGCTGTTTTGAGTAAAACAGAGTTCCCTCCCTAGCGCCAAAACCAAACTCGGAGGGATGGGCATGGGGACGGTTGGAAGTAATGGGCTCCTCAGGAGGGGAAGCAGGCATCCCTCCTCCTCCTCCCCACCCAGACCCCATTAGGATCTCAGGAGGCTGCCTCTGCCCAGGCTCCCTTCTCTCACCCAACTGTCATGAGTCACGCTGCTGAGGGAGGGTCGTTCAGCAGCTCCATCCCTCACGCAACCTGCTTCTTCCTCATCACTGCTCACCAGCAGCCACCATTTTGTGTGCCTCTTGTGCACTCCCTCTCCTTTTCCTAGATGGGATGGTCCGTGGGGAACAGAACATGCCCCCACACACCCATGACACTACTGCCTTGCTGGTGGAGGAGGGGGCAGGTTCTGTAGGGTTGGCAAGTTTGAGAGAAATATGTGGACTTTCTCTCCCTTTCCCCCTAGATTAGTGGTGTCAAATCTCTGGCACTCAGAGCCCTCTCTGTGGGCACAAGTGCAATCACCCCAGTACAGAGTTCACCAGAGTTCGTTACTAGAAAGCCAGAGGAATGTGGCGCTGTGTTGGCACTTTGCAATAAATAAGTGGGTTTTAGGTTGCAGTTTGGGCACTCCATCACTAAAAGGTTCACCATCACTTCCCTAGATCTAGGGCCTCTGTGGCAACAGCACACATGCCCACAGAGAAGCTCTGAGTGCCCCCTTTGGCACACGTGCCATAGGTTCACCACAACTGTCCTAGGATGTGAATTTTACTGAAAGAGAGATAATAATAATAATAAAATAAATAAAATTTTTATTTATACCCCGCCCTTCCAAAAGATCAGGGCGGCTTACAACTTATAAAACATAATACATTCAATACAGTAAAGGATTAAAAGCATACAATTACATCCACATAAAAATACAATAAAAAAGCCCCATAGCCCAACCTCTTGGCCACGGAAGAGGAGGGAGGCCCACAGGATATTTAGTCGGGGAATGCCTGTTGGAATAGGAATTTTTTAAGTCCTTCCTAAAGATGGGGCCAGGTGGTAGATGAGCGGAGCTCAGTGGGCAGCGTATTCCAAAGGGCTGGGGCAGCTGTGGAAAATGTCCTCCGAGTGGTGGAGGCTAACCTAGCCCCAGGCACCTTCAGTAACTGCTGCCCAGACGTTCTGAGGGTGCGAGGCGGAATGTACGGGGAGAGGCGGTCCTTTAGGTATCCTGGGCCCAAGCCATTTAGGGCTTTATAGGTAATAACCAACAGATGGGGGAATAGGAGGAGGAGGAGGAGGAGGTTTTGCCATGTTGATTCACATAGATCCATTAGTGACTTTCAATCCTACTTACTATGATATCCTTATCAAGAGTTTGTCTAACTTGAGTGTGTGTGGTATAGGCAAATTTTAATTGTGTTGTTTGTGTATATGGGAGCTATTAGCTATAGGGTGAGTAATAAATATTGTAAGTAATGTCATAATATATTGGAATGCCTTATACATGGATCTTGTAACCTCTAGTGAAAGTGGTTCCAATAGATATTAATTAAAATTAATGTGTAACAAAGTACCAATGGATATAAAAATAAATGAGAATTAATGTGTGAAAAATCACCAATGAAAACAATAAATACATAAATAAATGTGATTTATTTCCAGAAAAACTTGTTTTGGATCAGAAATTTTGCAAGTAAAAATTCCTCCACTAACACACTTAAAAGAGATCTCGCTTATATGGAATGTCATTACACTCAAAATACTGGCTATATAGTAGATTATGTTCACCAACTGAAAGGACTATTGTTGTATATGACATTTTTAATTTGAGCAACAATACCAACTCAACAGTTTAGGGGAACATGGCAGGTATCATGCAGTACCTCTCTGTCAGCAGATCTGTCATCTTCATTTTCTCAAAATGAGAATTCCTTAGAGATTCCATCATTCTGGAACTTTATATTTGTGGATGGAAACCATAGCAGCTGTCGCAATGAACACACAAGCCCCTGCTCCCCTTTTGTGGATGGGTTTCACAAAGAAGACTTTTTTTTAACCACAATGCTTCAGAATGAAACTTCTGAGGCATTTCATTTTTTCACTAACCATAATTCAAATAAGCTACACTTCCTAGACTTTGTACATCTTGCAAAACAGCAGATAGTTAAAAACTGAAAGCATATCATATTCACAAGCTTAAGTGAGTGCACAAGCACAAGGTTGATCATGGATTGTTCTTTAGGAGAAAACTACAGTTTCCTGTTACATGTGAATTATATGCACTCAGCAAGCTACCAAGCTACCATTTCAATAGTAACTAATGCATGGCACTGCTATCTCCTCTTTAATTTTTTAAAACTAATTATTTCTTTAAAAATATTATTTTAAAAACTATTTTTAATCAACCTCTCTTCCCATAAATAAAAATGTTAGTCTTTTAATAGAAAAGGCTATGGGCAAGCTAATTGTTGAGAAAATGCATATTCTGCAATATGATGAGAGTTTAAACTTTATTTGTAAAAATATAAAATGTGGAAGCAAAAATTCTACCAAGGGGTCCTGTTAGTAAAACGTTTTCAAACAATTCTCATTTTTGGCAAAACCATCTCAAAAAAGCAAAAAGAAATATGGTATTTGATCTTCAAGCTTAAACATGAAAGATTAAACAACAGAGCAATATTCAGGGAAATAATAACACAAAGAGAAGGGATAACACAAAGGGAAGTGACACAGAGAGCCAGGATGGTGTAGTAGTTTGTGCATTGGACAGGTTAATTTTGGGCAACCACTGGCTGACTTTGGGCAACTGACACTCTCTTAGCCTCAGAAGAAGATAAAGGTAAACCACAATCTGAAGTCAAAGGCTGGCATCCATAGTTTTTTGTGGGGGGTTTTGGGCTACCTGGCCATGTTCTAGAAGAATTTATTCCTGACGTTTTGCCAGCATCTGTGGCTGGCATCTTCAGAGAAGGCGAAGCCAGCCGCAGAAGCTGGCGAAATGTCAGGAATAAACTCTTCTAGAATATGGCCACCTAGCCCAAAAAAACCCACAAAAAACTAAAGGTAAAGCCCCTTTGAACAAATCCTACCATGTAAACCTCATGATAGGTTCACCTTAGGGTTGTCATAAGATGGAAATGACTTGAAGGCACACAACAACAACAACAACAACAACAACAACAACAACAAGACAAAGGATGCAGACCAGGAATAGTGAATATGTGACTCTCCAGAGGTTGCTGGATTGCAATATCCAGCAGCCCTAACAATTGACCATGCTGTTTAAGACTAAAATAGATTTCAATACACCGACATCTGGAGGACCACTCCTGATACTCCCCACCTTAATAGAGACAGACAGAGTTGCTAGATTTTTCTTTTTAATGGATTTTGAACAGTTTGGGGGCAAGGGTGGACAATTGCAGAGGGATGGGATGGGCCTCCAAGGGAAATTTTGCAAGACAGAACAATACTGCTTTTGGGAGAGCCAAGGAGGGAGGTCTCCTCTCAAAACTGAGGACCTTAAATCCTGAATTAAGTCTTTTCAATAAATATAATAGTACAACATGTAACTTTAAAGTTATAGTTTTTCTTTCACTGTAGAAAAATATAGTTATGATAAAATATGAAAAAAGTATATAGCTTTTAGTGTATGATTATGAAAGCATAATTGAAATCCAGAGTGAAATGATCCGTTTGTTTCATTGGAAAAATAGATAGGTCCTGGTACAAAGCCAAGGAAATATCTAAAGAGCTACATATTTGCTAACCTTTGTAAAATAATGCAATGGAAGCAGTTTCTGAAGGTTTTTCTTCCCCTGAGGGAGGGGGCTGTCAGAAATTCATGGGTGACTCCTTGAATATACTTCATTGCAAAATCCACCCTACTTTTAAAAGTAAATGGAAACCCTAGGATCGGGCAGAGAAATATTGATTAAATAATCAACTACACCAATCCATATTTCACACTACATGATTTTTTTTTCAAAATGTATTTAGAACAAAGTTAATTCCATGTGCAAATTGTCTCCTTTGACAGATTTACAAGCCTAATTGAGCAAAGAAACCAATATTCCATCTGCACAAATTGAGGACAGTCTTTTTGCTTTTTTTTTTTTTTTAAATAGCTTGAACTGCTTTCTGCTGAATTCCTGTGATTTTTGTGTCAGTGCCTAGCTCATCCTTCCTTCAGTAATCAGGGAAACTAGCCCAGTTGCTACGAAGACCAGGTTTGTCATGAGCAAGTGGAATCCTCTAGAAAGAAAGCCTGTGGAAGAGAGATAAGACGCATCTTCTCCCCACACCAGAGTTTAGAGAAGGAATCAACACAAATATTAATGAGACACATTTAACACTGTCTACATAGCAATCAGCAACACTAGGCAGCATGCACCGTCATACAAGACCCTTGCAAGTCCTTGATGGACCAGAACTGATTGATCTTTTGCTCACTTCCCCCTCAGGCAGGCTATGTGAACCTTAACAGTACAACTCCATTTGCAGTAATGTTATTGTCTGCTTCGATTGAAAGGAAGAAACCTGGATACTACACACACTCTGAAGTAACTATCATCTTATGGCTTGAGACAATTCTTTCTAATTAGAAAGAATTTTTCTCAGCTTTGCTTACAGTTTATCACCATTCAAGTTAAACCTGTCCACATGTACAGGATTACCGAGATGGAGCAGGAAAGTGGATTCAGAAAGTAAACAGGTCAGTGTGACGTCGAAGGCTTTCATGGCCGGCATCCATAGTTTTTTGTGGGGTTTTTTTTATGTGGCCATGTTCTAGACTTCTCTGAAGATGCCAGCCACAGATGCTGGAGAAATGTCAGGAATAAACTCTTCTAGAACATGGCCACATAGTCCAAAAAACCCACAAAAAACTATAAACAGGTCAGATTTATAAGGAAAGAATGCAAAAATAAAAGATGTGGCGGTATAATGACATAGCTGGTATGAAGTCCCAGGACCAATAAAAAAATTAAAATTAGATAAAAGGATCCTGAAAACAGGAATAAGGAATGAGGATGTAAACATAGATCCAAAACACATGGCAGAAATAATCCAGTTTGAGACCACTTTAATTGACCTGGCTCAATGCTAGGGAATTCTGGGAACCATAGTTTTGGGAGACATTTAGCCTTTTCTGTCAGAGAGCTCTGGTGCTACAATAAACTAAAATTCCCAGGATCCCCTAGCATTGAGCCAAGGCAGTTAAAGTGGTTTCAAACTGTATTATTTCTGCAGTCTGTGTTGGACTTCAGTTACAGGAACTGATGCAAAATGTGACAAAGCTCATATATGTACACATAGCATTGCAAGTTAAGAATGCATTGTCTTTAAGAGGATTTAAAAAAAAAAAATAAAGACACTCCTGCCAAACACTTAGTTTATCACCAGCTAAAATCTCCTGATTAGTTTAGTTCTTCCTCCTTAAGTACTGGCCTCTAACTGAAACACAATTTCATATTATCCTAAACACTATATAAACGTGAAAAGAAAATTAAAATACCACAACAACCAGTTACAATCAATTACAACAAAAATATAGTCCTATCTGGGACAATTATCTTGGTAGGCAAGAACGTAAAATAAAACAGTTGCTGGGCACTAGTCTCTGCAGCTATACACAGAAGACTGTAAGCCACATTTCTATCTTTCTTTCCTTTCCTCCCTCTTGTCCAGCTGCCATACGGACTTTCATCAGGATTCCCAGGCTGCGTTTGAGGGAGCTTCAATCACTCCTATCGCACCGACTGCAGGAAGAGAATGGCTTTCAGCTCAATTACCCTTCACATTCCAATTCCATAACGCTCCGATGAGGCTTTTTAACCAAAAACAAAAAAAGCATGTCTGCTGCAGCCCTGCTTGAAGCGCGAACGTGCAGAATGGACATGACTAGCAGAACTTGCTTATTTCTGTGGCTTAGAGCTTTATACCTTGTCTTTACACAACTTGCCTCAGTTTCTCTCTCATCCTTCTTTCTCATTCTCTACCATTATTTTCTAATTTTTGCAAAAGAAGATAAAGAATAAAATATTACAGGTACACTTGTTTATCTCTTTGCCTTTTGATATCATACTTTCTCAAGCATTGTTGTTCAAAAAATGCACTGTTCATTTCATCAAGAAATGTGCAATCCTAAACATGCTATGGGGTCAACTATTGGTTATTATTACATAATCGATAAAATGGATTGGACACAAGGAACCATTCCAACAGCGAATGCAAATTACAAACAAACTTTTCTTCTTTTCAATGGACTCAGCCTACAAACATTGTGGAAAAATGCCTAGAAAGGCCAACATGCTTCAGTTGACCAGGCATAGCTTCATAATCCTATCATGTCATACTGTAGTTGCTTTCTGTGCCTCACTGACAAGCAGACTCCAACATTTTCAGTCCAGTGACAGGCCAGCATCCATGGGTGTGTATATCTGCTGCCATACTGCTTCTGCCAGAAATGGTGAGTCTCCTCTTCTGTAGCCCACACACTTAAAACTTTTTTCTGGGGAGCTGGTAACTAGAACAGTTTCTTTGTGCCATGGAAGGTAGTAGAGTCTTTCTCATTATGCATGGCTGACCAGAAATCTCTTATTCCTATATATAGTGGACCCTTGCCATATGCTGAGGTTTGGTTCCAAGATCCCCGTGGATAACAAAATCCATGGATGCTCAAGTCCCATTAAATATAATGAATAGCAAAATGGTGTCCCTTATAAAAATGGAAAATCAAGGTTTGATATTTGAAATGTATACTTTTTTTGAACATTTTCAAACCATGGATGCTTGAATCTGCACTTAAAAAATCCATGTACATTATAAGAAGGACCAACTGTATGTCTTTCTTCAGATTTTCTTTTTCTTAGGATATTTATCTGAACATTTTCCAAAGAGTTTGTAATATTTTTTTGCCCCAAAAGTGATGGTCATGCAATGCACAAAAATGCAAAATGGACAGAGATATTGGAAAATTTGGTGTCTTGGAGATTTATACCTTGTCTCATCTCAGTTTCTCCCTTACTCCTTATTTTGCCATAACAACAACAACGTTTATTTATAATGCCCTTTTCACCAAAGGGCGGTACATCAGAACATTCAAAAATAAATGATAAAACACAACACAATAAAATGCTTAAATACTAAAATAATATACTACTATGTTAAAAAAGAAAATCCTTATCAGTCACTACCAAACTTGGCCATCTTAGGCACACTCAATCAGTGAATTGAAGAGGAAGGTCTTCAACCCTTTCCGAAAACAGATAAGATCCTACTCCAGCCAGATGTGCAAAGGAAGTCTGTTCTACAAATGCGGAATCAGATCTTATGTGAAAAACATATTAATTTAAATGTAAAAATAATTTTAGCGTCACCTGATTGGATATTTGGGAAGAAGATATCACCTCATCAGTGGAGGACTAGAATTGGCCATTATAGAGGAGATTCCTCAATTCATCACCTCATATCCTTTGAGGTGAGGCCTGCAGAACACAGCCAGGATTAGAACTAAAGGGCTATGGTTCTCAACATGACTTTGGCTGCACAATAAGCAGAGCAATGGGCTGATTGTAACCACAGGGTGGAGAAGGCTGTGGACGCCTAGTGAAACTAAAGAGCTGCAGTCCGCTGATTGTCTGAGACGTCTGGGACCAAGACAAGCATCTTATCCCATAGGAACCTCTGGCTGGCAGCCATGCAGGCTTGCATGTTAGCCAGCCTCACTTCTAGGGCCAAGAAGGAATAGAAACTCTGTCTGAACATGTCCAATTGTTTGCTCTCTCGATCAACTGATATGGAGTGAGACTTCTACTCCATCTTCAATTGTGGGGCCTTTACTACAATCAAGTTCAGGGTGGAGTGTTGGAAGAGGTATTCAGCCCCCGTGGGTTGTGTTCAGAACAGATTATCTAGCTTCTGGAATGTAAGTGGCTGGTTTCTGCTAGGTCTGATTGAGAAGATCCTGCAAGGCTGGTAGTAATGGGATCATAGTCCATAAGTGAGTCAGGATCAAGTCCATTAAAAGTTTAAAGTAGTAGTAGTATCTTATGGGCTACATCATGCTTTCTGGAGGGTATAATCCATATTAGAGAATTACACTGAGCACACCATAGCTATCAACGGATTGGAGCATCCACAGCTTGTCATGCCCCACCTGACATGAAGTGAAACAGAACATTCAGTCTATGGTGGGTTTTCTCTCCCCCCCTTTTTTTTTTATGAGGAAGCATGAAATATAAAGCAAACTGGCTCTGAAATGAAGCTCCATCTCTTTCTTTTAGGATGATTCCACACAGCCATGTGCAAAATTGCCGTTTTTGTACACACACATGCACACACACACAAAACCCCAATAATTTTGGACAATGTGGTTATGTTGAAACAGGGTAGGGGTTACAAGTAGATAAAACATACAAAAACAAATCCCCGGAATTAAGGGATCTATAAAATTAAGGCCATTAAAACACAATAAACAGAAAGAATATAAACATTAGAACAAAATCTTATTATTAAAAGCAACCAGTTTTCCAAAAGTTTGTTAGAAAAAGGGTTTTGCCAGCCAATGGAAAGAAAGTAAGGAAATGTTTTTCAGAGCCTGGGGAGGGGGGAGGTAGCCACCAAGAAAAGGATTTCCTGCATTCCCATAAAAAAGGCCTGTGGGGGTGGTAGAAATGAGAGAAGGACCTTCCTTTATGAATTTAGGACTTGAGGACAAAGAACAGTGTTCAGCATATCAGTCATTAAAATGACAAATACTCAGCCTTCCATATTCACAGATTCTGTATCCACAGATTCAATCATTCACAGCCTGAAAATATTACAAAATATATAAATTCCAAAAAGCAAACCTTGATGTTGCTATTTTATATAAGAGACACCATTTCACTGTGCCACTGTATTTAATGAAATCTGAGCATCCACAGATTTTGGTATCCATGGGGGTCATGGAACCAAACCCCAGGGGATAACAAGGGCCCACTCTGAAAGGGCAATAAATTTACAGTTTTCTCCTGAAGAAATTCATAGTCATTTAATGCCCACTCTCATAGTTACAAATATAACACAATACTGGAAACAATAAGTGCAATATTGCATTGATTTAATGTGGAGGAGTGATTAGTGATGAGTCAAGTTGCCTTATTGCAGGACAAAAGAAAGCCAAGAGGCAGCAAGAGAGAAGTGACTTTCTCCTTGCTTCTCCACATCCTGTCATACCACTTCCATTCTCTTCCCCAGGGTAAACACATATATTTTGTGGTGCTGGAAAAATCTGTTTGGCAAAAGGCATGCTTTTACAGTTGTCTTCCTCTGGGACCACTCTAGAAAGATGAGAGGCAGCAAGACAGAATCAGTTTTCTCCTTGCCTCCCTGTCACATCCTGTCATAGCATTCTCCTTCCACAGGGAGATAAGAGACATTCTCTCCTTGGGGAAGAGAACAGAAGTGCTTTGATGGCATGAAAAAAAGAAGTAGAAAGCTGCTTCTCTCACACTGCCTCTCAGCTTTCTTTTGTCATGCAATAAGTTTCAGAGTGGTGTAGTAGTTTGATTGCTGGATTAGGACTCTGGGAGACCAGGGGTCGAATCCCTGCTCAGCCATGGAAGTCCACTGGATGACCTTGAGCAACTCACACTCTCTCAGCCTCAGAGGAGGGCAATGAAACCCCTTCTGAACAAACATTGCTGAGAAAACTCCATGGCAGGTTCACTGTAGGGTCTCCATACATTGGAAATGACTCAAAGGCACAAAACAACAAACAGGGATTAGTGGAGGTGGGGGTTGCAAAATGAGTAATTTTTCCTGTTCTATCTGCTGTCTGACATATGGTACAAATTCCCCCCTTCTCTTTCTCAATTTCTCCTTGAGGGAGTCTGCTTTATATACACAATTCTTCTAATGTTACTTTGAGATTATTTCTTTGGCTTTAGGAATTGTATTTTCCCAGCATGGCAGAGGGCCTCATAGACAATGGCCCATATATTCCTCTTTGCTTTAGAACAATGTTTATTTCTTTCTCCCATTCACATACTCAAGAACCATGCTGGGTGGAATAATTATTTTTAATTTATACGTTGTTTCCCCCTATCCCTTGCTTTCTTTTTGCTGCAGTGTCTCTCCCTACCCTGTTGAAGTGTTGCTTCATGGAAATGACTGTAATCTCCAGTACACTTTAGACATTACTTCCACACCATTTGGAGTTTTCCGCCCCAGTAGTTTCTGTTGTGCCTCTCATTTCACAACTTGGGCATATGATTTAAAGAGTCTTGGTCTTGGATTTGCAGCTTGAACTTAGACAAATGGCAGGATTCCCTGATCCAGACAATATATATAGTTCTGGGGTAGGAGAGGAGAAATAACCTGGAAAAGGAGGCAAGAGAGTTACATTTGCAGAAAAGTACAAACTTCTTCAGGAGGGAGGAGGGCAGGGAGGCATCATTTTTAAAATAATGGAAAATCCTAAGGTCAAGAATGTGAATTGCAGGTTAACTTGCTCCTATTTGGAATGTCTCTTAGTTACACTGATTATACGGCATCTGTCTCTTATCTTATCTTTCTCAAAAGGGCCTCATGATGCAGGTACTGGTTTACCTGTGCATTGTTCAGATTCAGTCATCTACTCCTAGGTGAGTAGAAAGCAATTGATGATTGCCCACATACATACACATCCCACACACCCAAAGGCTAAATCCAGCCTATCAGCACAAGTGACTTTTCCTTCCTTCCGTTCTCTTGACAGACACCAATGTTTCAGAATAAAGAGAAGGTGGAATGGCAGTATGAAGAGGAGTGCTGCAGGGGAAGAGGAGGAAGTCTTCTCCTTCTTTTCCTCATGCTTTAAAACATGGAAAAGTTACTTTTTGACTCTAACTTGCTGAATCTTCCAGCCTGCATAGCCACTAATGCTTCTCAGAGTTGTAATCTAAACTTGCCTTCTTCCATTCTTCCTTCTGCACACACTTCCCTCCCTCTTTCCCACATAACAGTAGGTTTTCACCTTGCTATATAGTACTCCTGTGAATTTTGGGCAACCTAAATTTTACATATATTTGACACTTTTCTCTAAAGAGGCCAGTCCTATGGAGTTTAGTATAAACTAGCATTATAGTTTCTTTTTTAGGAGGATGTTAATGGGTTTAACATTCAGTCCCTAACAATTAGGGATTTATCATCCAAATTCATAAATAAAAAGCAAGAAAAAGAGATACTAGATGAAGACACGAAAGGGATATCTGTGGTCCTAATATGGAGTGCTGTCATGACACGTTTCCTTTTATTTAAGTCCTGAATCCATCAGCATGCTCTACATGTATTGAATGATAATGTGTACTGCCAACACATTCTTTCTTCCTCAGCACTTCTACATTGTTTAAAACATAAAAAATGAACCTCTTTCTTGTCCCTATCAAGAGAGTATAGAAATTAACCGATATTAAAGGATAGTTGCATCTCTTAGGGACATTATACCCAGCGATTACTGATCAAATGATACCCTCTCAAGCACATTATCCTATCTACAAAAAAGAGAAGGCTTTTAAAAATAGTTAGACTCAATGCTTCCATTTAAGGTTATTAAAAGGAAAGAACACTCTCTTCTCACTGCTTGCCTTCTGCTTCTATTAGTTTGAACTGAGAGGTTGTGAAGTAATTTAAGGTTGCTAAAAGAATCAGGTTTTTTAATAATAATAAAAAAAAAATGCCACCAGGCTTGGGAGGTAGTGATCTATCAAAGACGCACCAAACAACCCATTTTGACTACCTCTTTATTGTCAAACAGGAAATATACACACTAATCCTACCTTGCTTTGCTTTTAATGACAGATTAATCTGTCTTCATTAACCAAAGTTTGTTGTTGTTAACTGCCCTCAAGTTGACCTCAACTCATGGTGATCCCGGTCGATAAGACATCTCTAAGACTCCCTGTCCTCAACCTTTCTGCTCAGATCCTGCAGGGAGGTCTTTGGCCTCCTTGGTTGCATCCATCCGTCTGGCATATGGTCTTCCTATCTTTCTCCTGCCCTCTGTCTTCCCTAACATTGTCTTTTCTAATGATTCATGCCTTCACATGGTGTGGCCACAGCACAACAGCCTCAGTTTTGTCACCTTGGCTTCCAGGGAGACTTTAGGCTTGATCTTTTCTAGAAACCATTTATTTGTCTTTCTGGCTGTCCACGGTATCTTCAGCACTCTTCTCCAGCACCATATCACAAATGAGTTGGTTTTCTTTCTATCAGCCTTCTTCACTATCCAGCTTTCACATCCATGGCCTGTTACAGACTGCCAAAATAAAGCTGCTTTGGGTCTCTTTGGAGATATGCTATTTAAATTATGCATGGGTCCTAAGAATCCGGAAGCAGCACCAAAGCTACACTCAAGTGCTTAGGAATGGAGTGTGGCTTTGGTGCGACCTCCGGACTCTTAGGACCCATGTATCATTTAAATAGCATATCTCCAAAGAGACCCGAAGCAGCTTTATTTTGGCAGTCTGTAACAGGCCCATATATGGTGCTGGATTCAAACACAGATAGTAATTGTCAAGGGCAGCAATACAGAGTGTGCAAAGTGAGATGTCCAATTCCAGCAACAGAACTGTGGTGTCATGAAGAGACAGCAGATTATTTGTTGTTTAAATGGTTATTTTACTGCTAGGAATGGGAAGAGTTTTCTTGTGGAGTTTTCTTGTGGAATTTTCTTGTTCGGCCTTGTATGCCAAAATAACCTAGATGCCTTTGGGTATTTTGCAAATTGATACAGCAAAAATGTAACTTTCTCTTCTGCTTTCAGCAGAAATGTATCTTGGTCTGGATCTGGCGGTTGCTGTTAAAAGCCAAGTGCCAACACTCAGGCAGAGTTCTTGAAGGTAAGAGAAGAAAGTACAGATGGTTGTTGAGTAAGTCTATGTTTAGTTTCAGAGAGTAATTTATCTTCACCCTCTGAAGTACAGCAGAAATAAAATAAAATAAATTCCATGGTAATACCAGACTTTACCATACACAGGTATTTCTACCTCTGAAGCACAGATCCTGAAATTCAAAAATGATCATCTTCTCTCACCTCCTGATTGACCTGTATGCAAAATTAATGATGGCTGTCTAATTGCACCCGCTGCTAGTGTCCACTTATTATGAATGATCCTGTGATGGAGTTTTATCCACATAAATATTTTCGGCAAGCAAATGACATTTTTCCAGGCATGAGTGATTACTCTATGTTTTTTAATACAAAGCACACTATCAGGAGCTGATGATCAGTTGTTGTAATAAATATTCACCAAAGAATTTGAAAAAAATATATAACACAGTTTCTTAAAAGGTTATTAAACACTTTTTTGCAAACTAAAAAGATAAGGGAAAAACATGGTCTTGACTGTGAGTATTTTGTTGACTGCTTCACCCACTTATTTACTAGGTGCTCCTTGTAGGAAGGCAAGACACATGTTTTTACTTACAAACACATGTTTCATATTGATAAGTTAATGAAGCAGTGACAACTGGCTGCAGCTCTGTATTGAGCAGTGTTTGGGATGGGGTAGGGAATTCTGGAGCACTTGCTCTAGAATCCTACCGTCAAATATGTTTTCCTAAATTCTATTACAGATCTATTACTTCTTGCAAATCAGGGGTTGTTAATTTATGACATGCAAGCAGAGTTGATGACAAAGAAGGGGACAGTACCTAATAGTGGGGCTCAGAACCCAACTACATTATACACGTTTTTGTCTCTTTTGGGGGAGTGGAATCATTACTTGTGGATTGTTTTTAACATCCATTGTAAAATTAGTTGATTTTTTAAAAAATTGTATGCAAAATTTGTAATCCGATGTAAAGATTTTGAGCTACTCTGATCAGGGGCACCAAACTGTCCTTAGGTGGGCAGGAAAAGAAAATTGAGCTCTCAGGAGCTGGTGCTACAGCCATCAAGTGAAGTGAGTTGACCATAAGAACAAAGAAAGAAAGCTTTCCTGCCTCGAGCTGAACTTGACTCCCTTGCTTTCCCAACAGCTACCAGACCAAACGTCCACCTCACGCTCTCCCTGCCCATCCTCCAGACTGCTTTCCTTGCTACTAAGAATGCCGTGGAAGCCCTTAGCCAACAGGTCTCCAAAACCATGTCCGAGCTCATGAGAAATCACAAAAGGAGGGAAGGAGAAGAAGAGACCTTTCCTCACATCCCTCCCCTTCAAGCACAACCAGGTGCCCCTTTTCCCACATGGTCTAAAGCCACCATCCTGCTCCACAGTCACAGCAGCAGCCCCTGCCCATCACACAGATCTGCTTCTGAATAACACCCCTCTGGGAGGGAGGGTCTGAAAAACATAGGGCACAAACCCACTCTCAGTAGCCCTGTGTAGACAGCTGGAACAAATTAATTACTACAAACTGATGTTCTAAAACACCAAAGGATATATATATCATTCGTAGGATATGAAAACAAAGGAGAGCAGCAGTATTCAATCCAGCAGCATCACATCTACAGAAAGTCTTTCCTAACAGTGCTATCATCAGTTCTTTCAATTTAAAAAGTCTTTATTTCAAAGTGAGGGGAAGGGAAGGAGAAGAGGAAGAAATGGCCTGCAAGTATGCAAGTGAATCAGTAATGTGGCTGGACTGAGAGTAAGCACTCATTGCAACCACTTCATATTCATTACTTCAGGCCCCTGTAGCCCCCGCAATAGAATTATATTGGCCTCCAAAGACTCCCAGGGTGAGATCAGCTGGGAAACTGATGTAATTATAAACATTATCACCATTAAAACAAAATAATAATTTTAATTACAATGTGGGGCTTCAAGCTCTTTCCCAGACAGCCTGTTTCCAAGGCAGGAGGAAAGCAATCTGGCAGCTCTGTAAATGAAAGAGAAGCATGGGAGGAGGAAAATAAATAAGGGGTGGTAATGGGAGTCAGTGTGGCTAGTGACTCCCATGTGGGTGGCACAGTGAATCTACTCCGTGTTTTAGTCATAATTTTAAATCAGCTTCAAAAATGTTCCATCCATCAACACCAGATACAACACTGAGGTAAAATAACTGAATATGTAGGTATATCACATACAAGAACAGTAAGTATTATCACCTATAGCAGTGGCTCTGCACTACTCTAGGACTCCATCTTTCTCCAACTTCCTCCAGGTGATACTCATAATTTTGCTTTAATTGACTGGATTTACCAGGTGTGCCGCCTAAATTTCATCTCTAGTTTTTCTGATAATGTGGGATGTCATGCTCCTGGTGCTTCCACTCCTGTTCAATAAAACTATAACTGTTCAATAAAAGTATAACCAATCTTCAACCCTGTTTTTGATTTTTTGCTTGTAGCAATATTTCTTTTTGTTATAACAAGAGCATCATCATAGAATCGTCAGTTCTCTTAAGAGCTAACATCTTATCTCTGCCTCAGTTGGGAAGACCTCAGCAGTAAACTACATTTTTATTTAAAACCCTTGTATGAGAAGGGGCATCTTTAAATGTAAAACAGAAGGGGAGAGGTTTAACACCATCACTGGCCCCACCACTGAGGACACTGGCCCCAGTTCAGATTGGGCCACATGCATTTATTTTAAAATAAAAGGGGGGAAAATAGGAATCTTAAACTTCATGCTATGTATTTAATGAAGTGTGTAGTTTACTTCTCAAGGATTCAGTATCAGAGGAGACTTATGCCTTATTATGCAAACAGTAGACGCACCTATAGTGTGTGTTATTGGTTAGGAAAGGGCGTGGGTCCGTACAACTTGGCAACACCCTATACACAAGGTTGCCGCCATTGCTACGTCACCACCGCACCGCCTCCAAATGAGAAAGGGCCGAGCGGCCCCTTTCTCTTGGTCCCCGCCGCCATCGGGTGTCCTTGGGGCATGAAGCCCCAAGGACACCCCTTTCCAGGCTGCGGGGAAGCGGCCTTTTGCCTCTTCCCCGCAGCCTGGAAAGTGGTGGATTGGGGCCTCAGAGGCTGCCGCTGTGGCAGCTGAGGCCCCAATCCGGTGGGAAAAGAGCTGGATACAGGCCGCCCCAAACGGGCAGTCTGTGTCGCGCCAAAAATTCAATTCAACAAACTTCTCTTATCCCACTTTAAGTATGATATATCATATTTAAAGAGCGTTAAGAGTGGGGTATGCTGAATATTTATTTGCACAGTAAGAAACAGGGCTCCTCAAACGGTGAATCTTTGAAAGGTAAACTACATACTACATTAAGACAAGAGTCAATAAATTGCATAGCTAGTGTGTTAAAACATATAAAGAAGATAGAGGTAAATGACTGGAAAGAGAACTTAAGAAAACATTTATTATCGCTGAAGTATATGAACCTGCCTCTTGATAGAGAAAAGATGCAATACAGGACTGGATACTGGTATGACCTAGTATACCCAGTCCAGGGATTTTAATACAGATTTTTGTACCATAATATGCAGAAAGTTTGGAACCATTATTTAGGATGGTCTTCCTAGAAATGAAGGCAACTTGCTCAGCATGGACACATTTTTCAAGAAAGAGAAAACTGTGGAATCCTCACCTCATTTTTTTTAAAGCATTGAATGAGAAGAATAAGAAAATCCACGCACACACCAGAAAATCCAGAGACATTGGCAGCTCATTCACTAAATCTACAAGCCAAGAAGACTTTGTGATGATTTATTAGCCTGCACTCAAAAGATCAATAGGGGGATGCAGCAGAAGATTCTTGAAAACAGAACGATGGTGTAAATTAATATATCCTGTCAAGCTACAGATATTTTGCTGAGGCATGGATGCCATTTCACAAGTGGCTGAGACATGCAGTGGTACCTTTTTTTTAAAATCACAAACATGATTGAGGATGGACACTAATAATCTCAGAAAATGTCACTAAATTTACTGCTTATTAGCATAAATGAAAAATACATGAGCTAGTTGTAACAAAGAAGAAGGGATGAAGAATCTGCTGCTATTGAGATTAAGTTTATTTTATTGTTTTATTTATTTATTTCACATCTTTCTCCCATGTTATGAATTACATTTTAGTGAACAAATGTTTTATCATATCATCACAAATGCATTATAAATGTGCACACTTCATCTAGTACATCACCAAAAACCTATTCAGAAGCTAGCTGATGGGTAGCTGTTTGGCTCTGTTACCCAAAGAACAGTGGGAGGACTGGGGGGCCTCCACCACCTGTCAGTGTTACTTCAAATGTTGGGGAAATTAGCTTTGCAAGATGCTTGGATAACCTTTGTACTATGTGCACCAGTATATACCAATACTAAATCAGAGGACTCCAGGTTTTGGGTGAATTAAGAAGGTTTTTTTAAAAAAAAATGCAGAGTGCAATCACACACATAAAACAGCATTCCCAACAAACACAGCATGCGCAGCTAACCAAAAGGGAAATATGGAAAAGGAACGGTAGAGTTTTTAGGGGCTGCAGAGATGGTATGATTACCTGTCCAATAAGAAGACTGCAGAAAGCTGGAGTGGCTCAGATTGGGAGGTCTCAGAATGACATACACAGAGTGTGGCATGTGTGCAGACTGGCCATCTGTGGATTTCAAGACCATATTTACACCTTAAAACTACCCCTAGGCAATGTGCTATCTGGCCAGGTAACAAAGGTTGAAGACTTGTCCTAGGAATCAACAGTCAGATTCCAGACTGGTTAACACCTTTAATTTTAGTGTAACAAAAAGAGTGACTGGATCAGGACATCCCTGAGATGGATGGATGAGAAGTTTGGTTGGGGACACAACAGGAGAGATTGGCTTACAGCTTTGGTTATGAAGAGATCCTTTGTCTTGAGTTTCAGGAGGAAGGGGGAAGGAAGGAGCACTTCAGATGATAATTTTGTGTATCTGGATGTACACATGCTTTAGACGAAACAATCCTTTTTTCTTGGGAACCTGACCTAGTGTTCCTGAAAGGTCATAGATCTCTCAAAACATGCTATCTCCAGATATAAGATATAAAAATATGAGGACCCCAAAATACTGGGCAATGTATGCAGGGGTGCTTTAACGGCTCCAGTAGGTTTATTTTATGCTGAACCACGTCATGATATCTAAACTAAGTAACATGAAAGGAAACAAAGGAAGACACTCAATTAGCTTATATCAGATCCTGTCATGTCAAGTAATGCAAACCTAAAAATAAATCAAATGTGCCTTCAAACATGCATGTATGTATACATGTATACATTTAGGGATTTGTAGATAATTTTAAAATACATCTGTGTTTCAAAAAGACATGGAAGGATAGAAGAAGATCCCTGAATTGTTCTTTTTACAATTTGAAATCCACAGGATGGGGAATACTAAAATGCTGAGAGAGGGGATTATACAAAGAAGAAAGACTAAAGTGAGAGAAAAGCAGGAAGAGAAGGATAAACCCTGAAGGTCAGGATGGCAAGAGCACAGGTGCCTGACTAACGCACTGGAGCAGCCCTGTGGGGCACAGACACAGGCAAACACGTTGTAGCAAATTGGAAAGCCATAAAAGTCTATTACAGAAAATCAAACAGCAGCCAGCATGACAGCCATTAGCCTGAAATGAATACACGGGAACTTAATGAGGTCTGTCGAGGCCAGCTTGGTGAATTAAGTTGCCAATTCTAGTAGGATTCACCCCTTTTTTTTATAAACATGAAAGCAACACTGCTGCCTTGTTAAAGTTTGACGAGTGAGTTGCTCAAGAAAAATGTGTAATTATTTGTAGAACAGGATTATGTGCATAACAGAAGTGATTCTTTGCTTGCAAGTGTGCATGCACACAAACTCCTCCCTTTTGTTTTGCTGGGAGAGTTCAGAGTCAGGTAACAAGGAGAGTGAATGAAAGTTCAGTCAGAACGTGACAAAGAATCTCTCTCACACACACATATCCATGTGTTATCTTGTATGAGATCTCTAGGAAGCTTACAATGCAATCAGTTTAAAGTATTTAAAATGCAAAACAATTTATTTTTAACTTTGCTGTGTTTGTGTAATTACGGCAAAAACAATTAAAATTATTTGTATTTTATCATGTTGCCATATGTATGCAAACACAGCAAAGATAAAAATTTAAAAAACAAAGACATGCATGGAGTTAGTCTGCTTTGAAACAGAGGGTGGGGGAGAAAGGAGGAGAATATGGCCCTGTCCTGCTATGTGACTGCTGTAATGCCAGAAATGAAGTGAAGAGGCTTTTCACACCCAGGCAGCTGTGCTAAATAGTGACATTTAGAGCTACTGGTGGGTTTTGTCAATCAATGAAAAGGACATGGAAAGCAGGGTGGCAGCAGGATGAACACAACATCATGTTATAAGTACCCGCCAAAGATGCTTTTATCCTGATAAATTCCATTTTTTAGTCTTGTGTGGTAGTCTTTAGTGCCAATCACATTTCCAAGGATAAGGTATTCTACAACAAGAATGCCACAACAAAAGATCCTCTCTCTCATGTAGGAGAAGACATTTGGCCAGCCACAAGGAAGCTATGTGGGCCTTTGGTTTAACCCAGCATGACTTTTGCCTCTATTAAACTTACCACACAGCACTTGGAGAACAGGAACAGAACAGAATTGAACCGGGGGGGGGGGGGGACATGTGTTACCACACGGGAGAACACCACTGATGCTGCCAGGAGTCCCCAAGCTGTTCCATGGCAGCCGATTTTGAAGAACGGCTCAAAATCGTCCTTCAAAATCAGCTGCCAGGAACAATGGGGAATGGCCACCAATTTTGAACGGCCCATGTAATTGCCCCATTCTTCCTTACTAAGCTTCAGGCTTCTACATTTTCCTTTTCTATACCTTCTGTTTGTTCTTATTGGCAGTGATGTCTCTGTCATTGGGCAGAATGATACATCAGCTCCCATTAGCAAATGCATAGAAGACAGTAGGGGCAGTCCCAGAGTGTTCCTCCAGACCTCTCAAGGTGCTCCCCTCTATTGAAAGAGCAATGCCTGCCAGGTGGCCTATTCCAAGTTTCCTGAATGAGTCTAGTGTCTCAGGTATTTTGAAAGGATGCCATCTAATTTAATGCCAGTTTCTGTATACAGAATGGGAGGGCAAAACATAGAATCGCCTCAGGCAAAAAAGTCTTGTGACAGCTCCGTTTATTAGCCGTGTTATCCATACAGTTCCCCTTTCTAAAGTGCCACATTTTTGTACAGGTTGAGTAACCTACAGTTCCGCAAGATTACAAGGGCATGGAGACACACATACACAGAGACATGCACATACACATTAAAATAATATACATTTCTTTTACAGTAAAGTTATGGGGTTCCTTGAATTTGGCATAGCTTGGCAGACTAATCCTGTTTGTCTTACAGACATATGTCAGCTCCTGTCAGACATGGGAGGGGGACAGTTCCCTAAAACCATACCTAGAGTAGTACAGTGGCCCCTTGGTATCCAGTGGCATTTGGCTCAGGGACCCCCTGTGAATACCAAATATGTGGGTGATTAATCCCATTATAGTGTAATAAAATTGTGTCTCTTATATAAAATGGCAAAATCAAGGTTTGCTTTTTGGAATTAAAAAAAAAATTTCAAGCCATACATGGCTGAATCTAAGGTGAATACAGAATCTGAGGATATGGAGTGCTTATATTGTTCAGGGGCATTGTTGGTGATCTAGCTAGTTCTGACACTGCCTAGAGCTGCCTCATTGTTTTTTCCCTATCTCTCTGTAGGCATTTGGCTCAGATTAAATCCCTGATTGACACCCATCTTTTAGGTCTCAGGTCTAATGCACATTCTGGGCTTGAGTCCCAGCATTTTGCCTGATTTGCACTCAGCTTCTGAAGGTATAATGTGTTTGCTCTCTCAGCTTGGATTCTCTTCAAACTTACTAGCTTTCTACCTTGTCCAGTTCTGTTCACTTTATTGTGTTTCTCGGGATGTATGCTTGACACTGTAGATCCAATTACACCAAACACACAATCTGCAGTGCAGGTTCTTCTCCAGGACACAAGTTGTGTCCAAGTAGTGGTCACAAAATCCTCCTTCGTGCACTTACAAAGCACATCTCTGCCAGGCCACAATAATTTGCATTTCCCAAACAAAACCACTTGATAAAGCAGTGTTATGCATATTTTGAATCAGTATTTTAGGAGGCAAGTTTATTTCACATTTCACTTATTCATGCGGATCTTTTTCCGATGTTCCAGCTGCCAAACAACAGCAGTAAATTTGAATAGCCTTCCCCTACTGCTCTACCCTTTTGCTTGAAGTGCTGCAACTGAGAGGATTATTCATGTCAAAGCAAAACAAAAGGGGGGGACTGCTTCCAGTGCCTACAAATATTACTAATTAGTAGTCTGTGCAAAGACGTGTTTGCAATACAGCTGTCTGTTCGCTTGTGTACTTCCCACCTCAGTCTGTCTACTGAATATCCATGTTGTCTGATATTATAAAGTATGTGTGGGATGGGATGGGGTGCATGCAGTTGGGTGGGTTGGGAAGACAGCACTATTTGACAACATCTGTTATTGTTGTTGTTGTTGTTGTTATTATTATTATTATTATTATTAGGAATCTTCCTGCCTTGTCTGTCTTTCCACTTTTTAAAAACCCAATAATTATACCAGCAAAATCAAAATGGTGCTTGTTTTACTGTATGAACCATTCTCACATACAATCCTAGCTCATTTTGAGAAGCATGGCAGAAATTCTAAAGTAAGGACAGAATTAAGAAACCAATTTACACATAAATTATGGTCAAGAGGCCTACTGTGTTATTACAGGAAGCAGTAAACCACTGATTTTATCTGCTACACTCGTTTCTCTTTTCACCCTGTTGTTTATTTTTATGGCACATAAAAAATTTTTTATCTTAAAAACACAATAATTATTAGGAGTTGGAAAAACCAGCATAAAAAAGCAAATGTACAAATCTAAATTGTATGTTTGTTGGTTTTTCAACAGGACTTGGGTGACAGTTTAAAGGCTGAAGGTGGAGACTGGTCTCGTAAATCTAAAGGATTTGGTTCATGTGCTCCTTCTCCTCTACCCATGTGCACTGCAAGATAGCTTGCAATCTTGGTTTATAGATGATCACAAACCATCCTTTGCCTGTTTAAATGAGCTGGCAAATGGTTTTTGCAAATTGAGACCAGAAGGTACAAATCAAAGTACAGTAATAAAAGAAAAGAAGAAAAACATGAGTCTGAGGATGGTGTTTATAAAGACCAAAAAACAAAAAAACAAAACCATGAATGCTTTCTAGGAAACATTTCCAATAATTTTTTGGAGTTGGGTATATGTGCTTTTGGGCTTTATGCCTGGTGGCTTTTTAAGTGCAGTTTCACTGGGAGGGAAGAGACATTGGTCATGCCAACTGCATGACACTACTTCCCTCTCACAGATGTCATGTTCCCCCAGCAGTTCCTTTTCATTCACAGGGGAAACCCATAAATGAGCTGCCAACTGTGCAATGACACAGATGCAAAAAAGCCATTCCTGGAGCACTAGCGTTATTGGCAGTCACACGGTATCCCTGTCCCCTCTCCCTTCCTTTACCTCTTCACCCTCACTATTTTTAAATTTCCCCCCTCTTTTTTCACAGAATTCCAGTGCTCCAGAACTTGGCAGACACAACTTTTTTTTTTTCAGTTAAAATATTAAATAGGGACCACAGAGCTCTGAAATTGGGCAAGGAACATTAATTTAAAAAAAACAACATGCTGGGTAGGAAGGGTGGAGTCGAGGGAGAGGACAGGACCAGAGTGCCATGGTGGAAGCACATTGGTGTGATGATGGCAGCAATAAAAGCAGTATGTTCCCTTTTTAAATTTTTTTGCCAAGATTGCACTGCGAAAGGGGCTTGTATTATAAAGCCCTTTGTTTTACTTGTTCTGCCAACCTAGCAATTCAAAAACATGCAAATGCAAAATAGGTACCACTTCGGTGGGAAGATAAACAGTGTTCTGTGCAATCATGCTGGCCACATGATCACAGAGTTGTCTCTGACAATGTTGACTCTTTCGCTTGGTAATGGACATGAACACCACCCTCTATGGTCGGACACGACTTGACAACCTTGTCCACTGGGAATACCTTTACCTTTACCTTTTACTTGTAAAAGTTGAATTAATAGGAGTGGGGAACAAGTTACCTTTTGTATACCAGGTAGTGTGTGCTTTTCCCCAGTAGGACAAGGAAGCATTCATTTCCCCCCCTCCGACAATACTGCTGGGATGACACTGCTCTTTCATGACATGGTATCCTTCCACAGAAGTGTTACATATGGGTGTGTGTGTACATCAGTCTAAGTTAATAGCAGCACTCATTATAGCAGGAATTTTTTTTATAAAGGAAGAAAAACATAGATGTTACCTGCTGTTCAAGAAATAAGCCTTTGACCTAAAAATATGCTGACTGTAATCATTCTCTCTCCAAAAATATGTGAAAGAGCTTCCCTTATGCTTTCATAACCATAAA
This sequence comes from Sceloporus undulatus, assembly GCF_019175285.1. Classification (NCBI taxonomy): domain Eukaryota; kingdom Metazoa; phylum Chordata; class Lepidosauria; order Squamata; family Phrynosomatidae; genus Sceloporus; species Sceloporus undulatus. Next base: position 171,008,442 of record NC_056524.1, read on the forward strand.
ACAATGTAAAGGAATCATGAAGTTGGAAGAGACCACAAAGGCCATCCAGACCAATTCCTTGACATGCAGGAATTCATGATTTAAGCACTCTTGACAGATTGCCATTCAGCCTCTGTTTAAAAACCTCTAAGTGCAAGGGACCTTTTGATCCTCAAAGATCCCAACTTAGTGGCACAACTGAGCAATTCAGTAAGTCAATGACCACAACAAAATCATATCACAATGTGTACCACACATGCCCACCTCTTTTTCGAAATGTGGACCACATCATAGCAGGGAGACCAGTGCCATTCACTGGAGCTCCACACATACCTCTTGATCTTCATCCTTATTTTCTCCATATTCATCTATCTCTTCTAAGCAATTTAACAGCCAGAAAAACAAGAAAATAGAATATCAAACTATTCTGACTGTGCTCTCTGCTTTTGGTACACTAACATGAAAATGCCCAAGAACCTCCCCCCCCCCCCCCCCCCCCAAAGAGGCAATTGAGGCTAGCACTGAACAAAACAGGTACCAGAATTCTTTGACAGAGAAGGCTAAATGACTCACAAACTGCACTTCCCAGGATTCCCTACCATTGAGCCAGGGCAGTTAAAGGGAAAGAGCCAGGGCTGTTAAAGTGGTCTCAAACTGGATTATTTCTGCAGTGTCTTTTGGACCCTAGTGTAGATTCTGATGGATCTGCTCTGCCCACCAATGCCTCCAGAGGGTTAATATCTGCAAGAGTCATCTTGGATCTGCACTCACAACTTGGCAGAGATAGGTGGAAAAGATTCAGTATATGTCTTCCCCCCTCCCCTTTCTATTGTCCAGGTTCCACTGAAAACCTTTTGTTATCATGCTCTACTTGGGAACACACAAAAGCCACTAGGTTTCATGATAACATGAAAAAAAGCTTTAGCAGATCATGTGGTTCACATTACAATGTGCCGTGTATGACGCTTACGCTGAAAGCCATGCGACGGAAATAAAACGGCATGTGCGCCACGTCAGTGGGGCTCGAGCATACGCGCTATTTGCTTTACACATCTTTGGGCATTTGTCAGCCCTTCAGCAAAATTATATGGTAAACACATGGCAGATGTTGACCATAGTGTCATATGGAGGTCCTAGAGATTCCTAGGGAGGTGTTCTCTCAAGTAAAAAAAAACCCCAGTGTTGTTTTTTTTATTTGCATTTTTTCCACAGCGATCCTGGACACCTAACAGCAGTGAATGTGAAGGGCCCACTGTATATACATATGCATTTATTATTCACTCAGGATTTGTATTCTTGGTTCACTGATTAACCTATTTGTGTTCATTTGCCTCAAACAAGCATTGAAAAGTCATGAGTGGGTGTCCATTGGACACACATCTGGTATTTTAAAAATGCTTTGCACCCTGCCTATCAGTAGACAGCAGCAGCAATGTGGATAAAGACATCAACAGTCAGGTATGGAACCCAGAATGAGGGGACCAACTGCTTCCACATATGGGCCCATACAGACACGCCAAAATAAAGCTGCTTCGGATCACTTTGGAGGTATGCTGTTTAAGTGATGCATCCTAAGAGTTTGGAAGCTGCGCCAAAGCCAAGCTCCAGTACTTAGGACTGGATTGTGGGCTTTGGCATGGCTTCCGGACTCTTAGGACGCATGCATAATTTAAACAGCATACCTCCAAAGTGATTCAATGCAGCTTTATTTTGGCCTGTCTGTATAGGGCCATAGTTTCTTAGATGATCTGTGATGATAATTTCCACAGCCCGATGACAGCACATCTTCAACTTCTTAAGAAAGACTGAGGTGGGAAAGCAACACAGAGCAGATTCTTTTTAGCCATGAGGCTGCAAACATTCATTCACTAGGCTCCATCCCTAATGACCTTCAGAAAGAGACTGAAAATACGGCTGTTCTCTCCAGCTTTTAATGTACCGCTGCTGTTTTATCCTGTCATAGTTCATTTCTTTTAATTGTTTTTCTTTTGTTGTAACTATTGTCATTTTGCAATTTTATTATTATTTTATAGCTTCTGGAGCCTCATGGATTCATATGATTAAGAAATGTGATCCCTCATCTCGTTTAAAAAGCAGCAATAATTAAAAAAAATATGATATAAAAATCTCCCCAAAGTTTTCAAAATCTCACTAGAAAACCTCAACTTTGCGTGATTGTGGAAGTATTGTCCATGCATGCCAAGGAAGGTTAACATCTAATCACTGAAGAAAAATGATGGACAAAATCAGATGTTTTCCAAATTATGTGGGAAGGGTAATCCCAGAAAATGTGCTATAAAGCAATATACTGTCCTTTACAGTGAAATAGTAAAACTAAGTATAGATGAATGGCTTTGTCTCAAGCAGCCTTAGAAAATAACTAAAGCTTTCCAATAGGCATCAGTATTTGAAAGACTACTAGCAGGGGCCCATTCTACATTCCTACCAACCTGCCAATTTGTTCTGTTTTTCAAGTGGATCCGCTTAAGGCCAGAATAACTTAGCAGGTAGCTTTTATGGCAGCTCTAGCATCTTCAGAGTGGCACCATCCCTTCTGTCCTTTATTCATGCTTCCCAAATACAGAAAATAATGCAAGGGGGCACAACGTTAGGTAGTGGAACCACATACAATTCTTGATTGTTTCATCTGTTACCCCCAAATAATTTCCATATAGCCCCACATAACTGGACTGCAGATAAACTAGATTGCAGAGGAATATCGCTCATTATTCCCTGCTTTCCAAGATTACTAGTAGCAGTGGCATCAATAGGGCTGGTGTCACCTGGGGTGGTAACTCACGGTGTCAAACCCCCCCCCCCCCACTGACCTGTGCCAATACCACACCATATAGAATCCATAGTAAATGCAATAATTGTGACAAAAACAACTAACAAAATTAAAATTTTATCTTTCAATTGCACTATCATATACACAGCCTAAATATATTTACATGTGCATCGTGGTTAAAGTGAATATTTGGTACAGTGGGATTTTAAAAAATAAATTAAAAAATAAAAATACACACATATATATATTTTTAAATTAAAAACTTGAGGCCTCTCCTTTCTTCCCCCACTCACATGATCTCCAGTATTTTAATGGGATGAAGCAAAATACAGAGGGTTTGGGAGAAGTGGTGTCACCGCCCCTTAGAGTGTCACCTGGTGCGGCCCGTACTCCCTGCATCGCACTAATGAACCCCCTCCCTGGCTAGCACAGATAAAAGCTGTGTCAGTGGAGAGTATGGGGGGAAAGAGTACACCGAGGTGTTTATTTGTAATATGTTGGATCTATGTGTACTGATACATGATGAGGGATGCATATGTGGGGCAAAAGTGTGTACCTGTGGGGGACGGCATGTGTACATATATACAGATGCAATCCCTAGTCCCAGTAAAGGTTATGCACTACAGTCATACTACTCAATGACAAATGACAAAAGAAACATGGAGCTCTTTATAGTCTGTTCCTTGTTCAACTGTTAAACACAGTATGTAATCCATTATATGCGCAGTCTGGGGGTGCTTCTTGACTCGTCGCTTCACCTGACTGCTCAGGTGAATGCGACGGTCAAGAGCACCTGTTATCAGCTTCGGCTGATTCGCCAGCTGTGCCCATACCTGGCCCAGAGGGACCTAGAAACTGTTGTACATGCTCTGGTAACTTCGAGACTGGATTTCTGCAATGTACTCTACATGGGGCAACCCTTATACCAAACTCGGAAGCTCCAAATGGTGCAGAATATGGCAGCCCAGCTGGTCACTAGTGCCCCCAGGACCAGCCATATAACACCTATTTTGAAAGATCTCCATTGGCTGCCCATCCGCTTCCGAGCTCAATATAAGGTGTTGGTAATTACCTATAAAGCCCTAAATGGCTTGGGCCCAGGATACCTAAAGGACCACCTCTCCCCGTACATTCCGCCTCGCACCCTCAGAACGTCTGGGCAGCAATTACTGAAGGTGCCTGGGGCTAGGTTAGCCTCCACCACACGGAGGACATTCTCCACGGCTGCCCCAGCCCTTTGGAATACGCTGCCCACAGAGCTCCGCTCGACTACCACCCTGGTCCAATTCAGGAAGGACTTAAAAACCTTCCTGTTCCAACAGGCATTCCCCGAATAAATATCCTGTGGGCCTCCCTCCTCTTCCGTGGCCAAGAGGTTGGGCTATGGGGCTTTTTGTTTATTATTTTTTGTAATGGTTGTCTGTATTATATTTGTATTTTAACTTTTTCTGTATTGATTGTTGTTTTAATTCTGATGTAAGCCGCCCTGATCATAGGAAGGGCGGGATATAAATAAAAATATTATTATTATTATTATTATTATTATTATTATTTATTATATTGTTATGCTGTGCATTTCTGTGCCTACTCTCTAACCTATGATTTAACACAGCAGCCAAAACTCACAGTGATGGAACAAGTTTAGTCCTTCCTCTATATCTCTTATAATGTTTACTCTAGTACCATAAATTAAGCAGGGTTTGAGATAGGGAATCCGTCTAGAGTGAGCTAAATGAGCTGAATGAGGGTCAGGTGATGTTGGTGGACTCCTGGCTAGTGTGCCAGATGGAACCATGTGAAAGCCAAAAAGAGAGTAACATTTGATGCATTCATTCGGCACCTCAAAAACCAACTGAGTTTCCAAGTTGGAATTCAGCTGACCCCCAGTATACCGGCTGAGTATACTTCATTCTCCTTCACCACATGGTAGAATCTCATGTCATGTGGTGGAAGTCAGCAAAATAGAAAACCAGACCCATTCATCAGGTATTTTGTGTTCAGTCGACTCAGGGAGGGGAAGCAGGAATGAGCAAGCTCCTTATCTGTGGAATCTGTATTTTCTCCCACAGCTGTCTTTTGAGTGGCATTGCTTTGGGAAAGGGCTGAAGTGACAAGGGAAGCTCTGTGAACTGGAGAGGACTGGGGCAGGAGCAATGGGCCTAGGTCAAAGAGCTGGGAAGGGTGCCCATATTGGAAAGATAACAGACAAACAGCCACAGACAGACTGAAACAAAATTTTGGGACCTAGATGAGATTTTTAGGGCACAAAATTCAAGCAAAACAAAATTTCAGTGACTTTTGATAAGAAAACATTTGCTGAATCACGACATAACAGTGATTCAACAAGCTTTTATTTTGTGTAGAGACTTAAATATCAAATATGTTATAAATGTAGCTATCAGATGGAGAGATGTGGTTTTCTACCCTGAAGTCAATCTCAAAGGACTGCATTGGATAATTTTTGTCATTCTAAAACAGTTGGAAGGTAGACTGAACTCAGCTTCTCAGCCAATATTACCACAAGCAGGTTAATGAAGAACACTTACACACATGGGAAAGGTAGAGCAAAGGATCATAGTCTAATCATAGCAGGATGCCAAAGAGTCTGCTTATTAATGAACCATTGATAATGCAATAATTTGTACTCCCAAATTGCTGAACATGGCTCAATTTCACACTCTCTCTTCCTCTGTGCCCACTCTCTCTGTTTCTTTCTCTCCCCCCCCTCCCCACAAAAGCCAAAATAATTGGTCTGCATGAGGCAGGGAGAGATGTTGCATAGTCCTGAAAACCTGGACTATGGAAAATTGGGGAGTTTGGATTTTTAGAAGAGAAACTGAAAAGGAACCCTATATCTGATTAATTGAACTAGAATTCAGGGAAACAAAACCATACCAAGACCAGACAAGATATGATATTAGGGAATTGATATGATCAGATCTCCTGCCATTATTTCAAAAAGTTAAACGAAGCTAAGGTGGGCATTTCAGATTCAAGCCAAGGTAGCTATTGACTTTTCTCTGGGGGCAAATAGAGCCACTTGGGAGGAGGTGGGCAGAAGCCTATGGATTCACCTTCCATAGTCTTGTAGTGCTGGTTTATATCCGCCTCTACCCATGGACTGGCTATTTTCTTATTTGTTTTTAAGGGAGATTCAATCAGAGATCTCCTGACATACATCTGGTATGGCTTGTAGTTACTATCAGATGGAAATTTTTACAGGTTTTGTAAAGTTACATATGATCCTTATTGTCAAAAGATCCTAACATCATCATAAGAAAGTAATTTCAGATTTATTCCAGCTGGTTCAGTATACAGTACATTACAATAAAATTTAGAGCCCTTTCACATTACACAGTTATCACTTTATGGTTCTACTTTAACTGCCATGGTTTGGTCGTATTGAATCCTGAGATTGACAGTTTAGGGAAGGGCATTTAGTCTTCTCAACCAGAAAGCTCATCATGAAAATCCAAAACACAGGAATCCACAGGATGCAACCATTTCAGTCAAAGTGGAATTGTACTACAGTACTATAATTATATGATGTAAAAAGGTCTTGCAGCCCTAGAAAATTTCTCATGAACCTTGCAAAATAACTTTTCTTTCTTTAATTAAATAATTTATTTTATTGCAAATATTTGATCAAATAAGGATTTTTAAAATAAAACCTGATTAAAATCATCATTTCAAAGGATCTATGGTAGGAACCACTACAAGTGCCAATGGCCTGTTACAGACTGCCAAAATAAAGCTGCTTTGGGTCTCTTTGGAGGTATGCTATTTAAATGATGCATGCATCCTAAGAATCCGGAAGCTGCACCAAAAGCTGCACTCCGGTGCTTAGGAAAGGAGTGTGGCTTTGGTGCGAACTCCGGACTCTTAGGACCCATGCAGCATTTAAATAGCATACCTCCAAAGAGACCCGAAGCAGCTTTATTTTGGCAGTCTGTAACAGGCCAATGATTCTGCAGCCTAAATGACATTAAAAGGGAAAGATCAGCAAATTTAGTGAATCCTTTAAGCTAACAGACACAACAATTTCCATAGAAGAAACACCCCTAACTGGGGGGGTTGGGGAGGTGGAGACTCCCCAAAAAATTCCTGAGTCTACCCAGTGGCTACAGAATATTTCCTAATTGTTGTTCAGAGGATGGAGACAGAAAACCAAATGGAAAGGAGGGGGGGAGTGGGTAGAATTGAATATCATAGAAAAGGGCATATCTGTCTTATTGCTGCAGTGAACAGAAGCACATTACACAGAAACATTTTGTTGCAGGCCTGCATGTAATAAGATAAAAATGATACAAGAGACAGAAAGCTGTTAAGTGCATATGCTTTCACTGACGATTGTTCCATGTAGTTCACAGATATGGCCTTCAAACATTGTACAGATTTTTCTCTGCCCACATGAATTTTCCTTTACTTTCATAACAGCTGGAGAAACTATTCAATTTCAGACAATTGTAGTAGCTGTTTTTCTTAAACTGTTTGGAAACAGGAGCTCTTCCAGGCAAAGAAGAAAATAAGTGCTTACCTCAGGGATCCGGACACTGTATGGTTGATTGTGAAACCTTGGTGCATTGTCATTCACATCTCCCACTTGGATATTTACTGACCCTTTGATAACCTGTGATTGAAAGAGTTAAGATTTATTTAAGTTGTTTATATTGTAGGCATTTTCCCACATTTGTCACGGAGAGAAAAGACTTCAGAAATTTACAGATAATGTCCAAAACCATGTAATTTGTTATTATTGAATCAATACGATTTATCTACGTGTTCATTCACTATTAAACAATAGATTGAATAGGTCTACTCTAGCTGGCAGTAATGAACAGCCATTGTTTATTATTATCAAGCAACAACTTTAAAACTGCTTAGAGGACCTTTGCAGAGGAGTGAGAACTAGGTTCCTAGGAAACATGTCTTCAATGCTTCATTCCTCCTCATTGCAAGATCATTTCAGCTAGGAAGATGGGCTAAACCCCACTTCTGTGCTCAGAGGATCATTGTGGGGAGGGCCACTTGATTATATGTCCAGTGTGTGCAACCTTCCACATATTTTCCTGTGAGGAAAGGCAGTCTGCTCACTGCACTTTACAACATACATCCCATTTTGGTTTCTGAGACATCTGTTTGCTCTATAAATGTATAATAGTCCAATTTTTTCTATGTCACTGAACTACAAAAGGGATAGCATGCTAATGTCAAACATCAAATACAATCATATAAAAAAGACAACACTACCAATAAGTGAAATTTAGATTATAAACAGATGATGATGGTGATGAGTACACAAAGGCTGAGGTAGAAAACAGAAGAAAAACTGAAAATAATCCTAATCCAAATGAATACAGTTTGTGCTCTCTCTCCCAGCACATAGCTAGGCTAGAAAATGGCTCTCTCTTTAACATGAGAATAGCCCAAATGTGAGTCAGAACTGCATAAGTGGAAAAAGCATTTTACGCACTTGATTCAGATTCACATCTGACTATTTGCATATTTCCAAGACTTTCCACAATTCAGCACCACACATCTACTTTAGCCTTTTCCCCAGATGCTCCGCTACAATCATTTCTAAAACTGTCCATCAAAAACAGACAACAATGGACCTGACATTCTTCAGAGCTGTCCATCCTTTTGAAACGCATTTCCTTTTAAACTTAAAACACAAAGCCATTGATTCTTTACACAAATGAATGAAAATGGCCATGCTTCACAAGAAATATTTTGCTGCCTGAGACAGAGCAGCAAATGGCACTGCACTCTGCTCTCTAACTGCTTAGTACACAACGCTGGGTACATTAGGGACACAAGAAGCAGGAAATTGCAGAAGGAAGGCCCTGATTCTTCACTCATTTTTTGCTTGTGGGCAAAAATGAAAATGTCAATAGTTTTCTTCCCACTGCTTGAGATTTATCAGTTTCTGCACCTTTTCGTCTGATTTTTTTGCTTTTGCCACCAAATTTTATTTTTATGTAAACCCATCAGAGAAAGTGTGGGGGGGTCTTTTTGATCCGTGCGAGGATGAAAAATTTGGCATTGCTTGATTATTATGTCAAGTATCTGACCAGAGTTCGTTTCCCCACTCAGCCATGAAACCTACTGGGTGACCATGGGCAGGTCGCATGCTCTCAGGCTCAGAGGAAGGCAATGACGAACCTCCTCTGAACTAATCTTGCCAAGAAACCCCCATAAGGTCGCCATAAGTCAAAAATGACTGGAAGGCATACAGCAACAACAAATCTGAATGTGCCAAGTTACCCTTTCTCAGCAATGATGAGAAATTTTACTAAAATTCTGTCCATCACTACCCAGAAGCACCTCCCCAATCCTAACTGTAAAAATCAAATAACAATCAATTAAGGAACTTCTTTTGCTATCCTTTCATCATACTCCAGATCTGCTACCTAAGGGTACACTTTGCAGAGCTGGCCCTATCTGCAAAGTTGCCTCATTTTAGAATCCAATAGAATAGTAAGCAAAACTCAGAGGCCAGTACTGCATAGATCCCTAAAGTGCATACATTTTCATGTAAATGGAGAGGAGGGAACAGATGGCTGTACTTCCACACTATTTCTTACCCTGCAATGCTAAAGCCTTGGATAGCTGCACACTCTCCTTACTGTGTCGGGGGAGGGGGAAGGAAGTGGGGCTATGGCAGCTTTAATCTCCTCCCCACAGAATAGGCCATCCAAATCAATCCTAATACTTCCCTCCATTTTAAAACATGGAACAAATGTCACACTTACCCCTTGGCTGTCACTGACAGAAAATTCAACTGTGAATTCTGACTTCGTCTGAAAGAAGAAGAAAAAGATATAATTAGAGATGCCACAATGGTAATCTGTTGATAGAAGGCTTTGGTCTTGAGCCGAATATAATTACATGCTTTTGTGGCCTGGAAGAAAATGAAGCGCAATCCCAGGAATAACTGCAAAACCTCAGTTCAAGATTGCAATTCTAGTACAGGGATATCAAGGGATTGCAGTGAATGAACTAATGGCAAGCAAGTACTGAAGCTTCTTTGCTGGCAGCACAAAGTTCTAAGGATGAGATGAGAGGTCGATGAAAACCAAAGAGAGTGTGGATAAGCGCTGTTCAGCTTTCTTAACTGTGAAAACTCTTTCTGCAGAGTTTTATAGATCTGTATATATTAGAAATGTGTTAACATTAAAAGCTAGGGCAAAGAAACCAAACTCATGCATGCAAAAGACATTGTGTATCTTGGGCGGGGGTGGGGGAACAGTAATTGGCACTGGCCAGCCATGTAAGAGCACAGCATTTTTCTGTTGTTCTAACAGACCAGTGGGGATCATGCTGCAATCCAGATGTTGCTAGACTGCAAATCCCAGCCTCCCTAGCCAGGACAGCTAAATGGCTGAGAAATGCTAGGAGCTGCAATCCAACAAATTATGTAGGGCTGCATAATTCCCACCCATGTTTTAACAGAACATAACTTTTCTAACATTATTCTTACATGGCAGGGGTAAAGAATAAACCCCTGTAAATAAAACACCAAATATCTGCACTTCTGATAGCTCCTCTATAGGTCAGACTAAAATCTGGAGCAGATTTACCAACCCACTGGCATGGGAGCCATCATCTGCCACAGGCTCATGGGAAATCTGGCTTGTTGTCAATAAGCCTGTGTGAACTGAGTCAACTGGTGACTGTAGAAGTAATAACAAACCATGAGAAGAAGCTACCTGATCCTGAGGATCACATACTCCCTCCTCCCTTTCCTTCAAATAAAAAAGGATGAAATAAGAAGCTTCCAAGCCTTTAGTTGCTAAAGGCAGATAGAATATTTGTCATTATTCATTTCCCTGCTGAAAAACAGGCTTCCCAACACTCAGAAAATCTGGGTATGACACAAAGGTGAGCATTTTGCTCAGTTTTTGCTTAGCATTTGCACACTCTAAATTGTTTTGGGGACTTATTCTGTGCAGAAACTCACGTGGGAGGTTTTTAGGTAAAAGCAGTGGGTTTTGCACAAAAATAATCATTTTACACAAACACCAACTCCAGAAATTTTTTGGTATTTTTAGTGCAAAAACAAAATTCTGTACAAAAAACTCTCCAGAAAAAAATCCTTTTTTCTGTGAAAAATCTTCTGTTTGTGTAAAATAATATTATTTGGTACATGTGTTTCTGGGAACAGAGTTCTTTGCGTGTGAACAGAGCATTTTTATCACTTAAAATATCACTTTTGTGCAATGTATTTCTCCACAGATTAAGGGCCCAAACAGGCAGGTCACTTTTGGATGTATAATGTTTAAATGCTACATGAATCCTAAGAGGCTGGAAGCCTTGCCAAAGCCACACTCCAGTCCTAAAGACTAGTGCACAGCTTTGGTGCAGCTTCTGGCTTCTTAAGATGCATGTGTCATTTAAACAGCATACCTCCAAAGTGACCTGAAGCAGCTTGATTTTGGCCTTTCTGTTCGGGCCCTAAGTTCTCAACCTACCTGTGAATACCAGGTAGGAACTTCAGAGAAACCCAGCAGTGAAAAAACTATGGAAATTATTCATCCTCACATGCAGTGACAAATTAAAGATTTACATCTCAAGTCCATTTAGGCAATAAAGAAAACTATGGCTTGCCTCAGTTGGGAAGGAACAGCTTCAAATATCTTTTGCTCACATAAGAAAAGGGGGGGGGGGGGAGAAGGTAGCATGCAAGCTAAAGGGTTTGTCCCAGTACAGATATAAAGATAACTGGTCTCACAATATGTGGCTCACATGAATGTCCTGATTATGAGTCTAGAATCACTGTATATGCTGGTGACATACTAGATTTGTAATAATGGCAGGCTTTCTGTTAGTCAGGACTCAAGGCTACACTTGCTAGACCTGCAGTTTCCTCATTCTTTTGCCATGATCACTATTTATCTTGGATGGGATTCTGAAGATTATTTACCACAACACAGGCTTTCCTCTCATGAAAACTCAGCTAATGCAATCTGAGAAGAGAATACATGGGATTTAGCTCCTGCCTCAGGGCAATGCCTGCAGCCAGTCTGTGGAACCAAATGCCAAGGATGAAGGAGAAATCATCCATTTGTCTCAGGAAGACACACTGTCATTACTTCTATTACCTCCCCACTGTTCTCATCTAAAGCCCTCCCCTACATGAAATGTAACAAGGAAGGAAGGAAGTGTTGCTGCAAGATACCTCAAGGGAGAATGTTGTGATACATGGAAATGACAGACTGAGATACAGATTAGTAAGACAGAGCCCTTTCTAGATAGCACATTGTTGTTGTGTGCCTTTACATCTTTTCCAATGTATGTCAACTCTCAGGCATCCCTATCACATGGATTTCATATTTTGCATTTAAATGCATTATGCATCCATTCGGCGTGTCCAGTCCATGGTATCCCATTCAAATTACCCAATTATGTTGCCTCACAATAATAATTCATACATTATATGACTCTCCTTTTCCACTTTTCTTCCATTCAGATGAATCTTTACTACCCTTTTTCTAGTTTTCAGTTTATTGTTTGCAACCATGTTGTTTAGCCCAGCTTTTAGCTTCCAACCCATATCAGCCTCTTTATCCTCTCCATACTCTGGTGGTCTTTCTCCAAAGTACCACAAATTAAGCTTCTTTCTTACCACATCTTCCTTTTGTCTGTACCTCTTATAAATTAAACCTCTATAGCAATGTATAAGTACATGACTTCAAACAGAGTGCTTCACAAGCATCTCATAGTTGAAAATCTGTAAGGTGTTCACATGCATACATCCTGTCCCAGTTGGGACAATTATTTGAGGCTTCATAAACCATGGTTTATAAATGAGCATCAGGGCTAAGTGATCCTCTGTTTGCTCCTCCCTTCATGTTTCAGTGTTGGCATAAAGATCCTGGTTTATATTAAGCTAGAGTACCTCTTTATGTATGAACCAATGAATTCATACTTATTTTTTGTGCTTTCTTAGCTGATATTAAGCAAGAATCCCCAATAGTTGGCTATAGGGATATATACCCATAGTGGGCTATGAGAAATTCTTGTTTAATAATAGCAATAATCTTAACACAGAAGACGATATTTGATGGGAGGAAAGGAAGGAGGAGGGAAGAAATTCTTTTGTCTATTTTTATATAGATTAATATTTAGTACAAAACTGTACTCATTACCTCTCTATCCAAGGGCTGCCTGAGCCATACAACTCCAGTCATGCTTTCCACTGCAAAGAATCGGCTGGCTTCCTCACCAACAACTCCAAATACAAGGGGGTCATTGTCTAGGTCACGGGCAAGTAACTGTGTCACTGATGAACCTATAAAAGAAAGAACAGGTCATGGAAAGTTAGCAGTGTGGTAAAAATGTTGTCGCCACAGCGATAGCCGTCTCTAAATCCTTAATAAATTCATGATAAAAAGGAGAAAGTGATATCCATGCACCTTTAGAGAAAACAATATCTTCTCTTACAATTCCATAAAGTGGAAGTAAAGACAGTAAAGATCTTGGAAATTCAGTCACTGGAATCACAGTTTTCAGCTTTCAGAGATGGGCAGCAGACCACATAGGGACAGAAAAGGCAGATTCATATTTACTACCCAGCTTCCAGATGACATGAATTTTTCATTTTATGCTTTGTAAAAGCAAATAAATGCAAGCTGTTTATATATAGGTTAACGGAATGAAAGGCACCTAGATACAACTGAGTAATGGCTGTTGAAGGAGACTAACATTTCTGAGGGGCAAATGATCTAACTACACTGGTGTTTGTAGCAACACATTTGGAAGTGGAGTGGAGGTGTGTTTTGTGGAAAGTGCTCTTTTTTTCTCGAAAGTGAAAACAGTGACTGAGAAAAATGTATCCAGAGCGAAGGATAATGTTTATCATAGCATTTGAAATATTATTTTTAAAAAGTCCAAAACAAAGGTTCAATCTATATATGACATCCAGACATCTGTGACTTATCTCGCCTGGCATTATTTTGTTTCATTATAGGGAAAAGACAGAAGGAAAGGGTCCAGAAATGGTGCAAAAGTAGGGCAATTGACTAAGATGTTTGGCTTTAAAAACTGCATGGAGTACATTGCTCACCCCGAAACAAACCAAAGATTTGTCTCAACTGGTCAATAATATGAGGGATTTTGCACATTTATTGAAAATTCCAATCATTTTTGAAATTATTTATTATATTTTGGAACTTTTTTAGAGGGGATGCTTAGAAAGTTTCTTTGTGCATAAAATACTATGTTTGGCAGAACACACTATTCAGCAAAATAAGATTTTGTGCAAAATTGCCAACGCCTTTGCTGCTGTTTAAAAAAGCATTTTTTTCACTCTCATGTAGTGGCTGTAGACAATTTTATATGTTTTTAAAACATACCAAGGAACCCTTTCTTGTTCATAGCAAGATCATTTTTCTAAATATTCTTAACATCCCAATTACCTGCCTCAAATTTCACTTCCAGGAGTATGAGCTGGGCTGCTTACAATTTTAGCACCCCCTTTTCACATTCTGATGCCACCCATAGTAATTAATCGTTAATTACTTTTTGCATAATCCTATGCTCACATTGCTTTTCCACCTGCAGGATGAAACAATAGGGGGACTCACAGGTGGAGGTGAAGCACTGATACCACTGGCGCTGTTGCAGGCTAGCTTTGAATCAGATGAGGAGAATAATTACAAATGGCACATAAAGAAGTGAAAATTTCTACTGAGGAACTGTCTTGAGTGAATAAGTGGTTCTAACCCTGGATGGGAGCTGACAGGATTGCAGCTGCTGTAACTGTAACCTATTGTGACTGAAGCCCTTTGGTACAGTCTGAAGCCCTCTGCTACAAAGCTGCCTGAGCAAGTAGTGAACACTGTTCGTGTCATACTATGAATTTGCTAGACTTCAAAATGTCACCAAGCAAGAGATCCAGATGATTAGCTAGATTAATGTGGCTAATCATCTGGATGCACAACCCACACCCCACTTAAGAAAGCAACCTTTTTCTATACATTGTTGAAGTTTCCATTGCTCCCTCCTCTTTGAGAGATTCAACAGTAATCCTGGCTTCTTTGGTAGCAACCTCCTCAAATGTGTTGCTTTTTTTTCCTGTAGTGAACTTAACCTTGTCCTGCTGAGTGAGCAGTTTGTGAAGGAACTGCACTTTTTTGACAGAAAGAAATTGCTGCTCATGGGAACACGAAATTAGCTTAAAAGTTTGGCAATGTGACACCTTCCACCACCACCAATCCCCAGCTAAATCAATTTCAGGCAAGTTGGAAAGTCTACGTGCATCTTCTTGAGTAAAAAACTGACATGCAAGTCACTCAGCAACAGAAAGTAGAAGTAACACTAGCCATTTTTGCCTCAGCAGGCCAATACATATACACAATTCAGTAATACTTTCCCACTCGGTCACTAAGAGTTTTGTTTTCATAGAGGTGAAGGCAAGTTCACACATTTACTCATCCCAAGTGAGGAGTGACTAAAAAAATTAATAAAAGGCTTCTGTGTAGCATTGCTCCATTAGTGCAGAGCATAACATATGTAGTAGCATGACAACATAATTCAGCCTAACCCTGTGGAATGTTTCCATAGTATCACCATCCACTGCCAAGAAAACAGAATACAGTACTCACTTCATCCATATATTGTACAAGCATTATACTTCTAAGCTGAAATAAGGGACAAGCTTCTTGTCCCTTTAAAGATTGTGTGTAGAAAAAGGAATTTTTCTCTTCTGAAATTCCCACATCTATACAAATTATTAAATGAACAACATCCCTGTCCTTTATTACACCTGGTGACTTTATTCACCTCCCACTAAATAAAGGCTTTTTAGTCACCACCACTGAAGGCAAGTATATTTTTAATAAGCTTTCAGCATCTGCTAAAAGACACTGGAAGAGGCCAGTAAAAGACGATGCAATCCTGGGAAAACAGATGAGTTTTAGGATGTTTGAAAATGCATAGAATCAACAGGTTTCCTCTAGATGATAGCTACTTAGTATAAAACCAAGAACAACTCTGGTGGGTCTTAGTCCCCCCTAGCATTTCCTTGGCTGCTTTCCATTTTGTTCCTTAGCCTCTGAAACAAGCCACAGGTTCACTTAACAGTAGTTTCAACTGGTGATGCATTTTTTTTCTTCCTCAGCCAGTATTCCCTCCTCAGTGCTTTGAACCAGAACACTGTCATGTTTTTCAGCATGCTCACTTTCCCTTAATAGAAGCAATAAGGCACAACAGAAAACACAGATGTTGTTATCTAGTGATATCTTAAGTCATGCAAGAGTCTTTCATCTAGTAGAATTTGTGAACAATAAGGGGAGGAATAGACATAGATAGTTTTGTGGAACAATTATAGTAAAAACATAACATCCTGAAAGCTTAGAAACCGAACACCTGTGGATAATAGAAGAGTGCTAAGTCTACGATACCACCATCAGCTGTCAC
This sequence comes from Sceloporus undulatus, assembly GCF_019175285.1. Taxonomy (NCBI): domain Eukaryota; kingdom Metazoa; phylum Chordata; class Lepidosauria; order Squamata; family Phrynosomatidae; genus Sceloporus; species Sceloporus undulatus. Next base: position 171,024,631 of record NC_056524.1, read on the forward strand.
CAGACCTGTAATTCTATCACTTTTATCCATTTATCAACAATTATCCACTGCCAGAAATCATCATTTTAGCATTAAAAAGAAATCCGTACAGCACTCAAACATAATTACAACTGACCTTTCCTGAAATAATTCATTTCAAAGTTTTAAACTCTGCATTTAAGATGGGAAAGTTGCCTATTTTTTTTAAAAAAAATTTATGTCATGGTCTTTTTGGAATAAAGTCTTTGCATGTATTTGTATTCTTACATGTCTCTCAAAGATGTAGAAATGCAAAAGGCAAGACATCTGAATTTTAGTGTCCTATTCATTAAGATGTTTGGCTGAGGATCAGATATAGGTATATTTATGCCATAAGCTTTTGATGAATCAACCTACTTCTCATTTCAGAACCATAGAAAAATACAAATAAAACATTCCTTCAGAAAAAGGGTACTGAGTTGATATACTCAGATTTCAAAAGGAAATGTGGTCACAAAGCTGTATTTGTTTAAGATCAATGAACTTTGGAATAATTACAAAGGAGCGTCAACAAATTGAGACACTTGTGATCTGACATTAGTTCTCTGGATTCAGATAGCTGCTTTCCCCCTATGTTGTTGTGTGACTTCAAGTAATTTCCGACTTATGGTGATCCTTAGGGGAATTTATCATGGGGTTTTCTTAACAAGATTTGTTCAGAGGGGAGTTCCTTATCTTCCTCTGAGGCTGACTTGCCCAAAATCACCCGTTGGGTTTCCATGGCTGAGTGGGGATTTGAACTCTAGTCTCCAGAACTGTAGTCCAACACTCAAGCAACTTTAAAGATTTCCATACCTGCCTGCATTGCTGCTAAAATGTACCTGAAACATCCTTAAAATGTGGAGGAAGCATGTGTGTCTGGAGGCCAGCACACTTCCTCAATGGTCAGGGAAACGTCGCAGGGGGAACAGATTTCCTATGGACGCTTCCAGACATGTGTGCTTCCTCCACCTTTGAGCGACGTTTTAGGGACATTTTAGCAGCGATGCAGGCAGGTATGGAAATCTTCACTACACTGGCTATAGTGCTACAATATTAAGGATTAGTATTAAGGTAGAGGTACTTCGATCATGATTCAGTTCCTTCATTCATGGGATTCTTGAGAGATAAAACAAAAAATTTACAGTACCACACATTGGTTAAATATGCAGGTCCTTTACAAAGTAGGAATTATGCAGCTTTCCAGATGTTGTTGGACTCCTATTAGCCCCAACCAGCATAGCAAATGGGGAGAAATGCAGGAAACTGCAATTCAACAACATTTGGAGGACTGGACAATTCCTACCCCTCCAGTATGTGAAATCTCTAATTCTTGGTTACTTTATTTTTTTTCTTTTGTTCAGAAATGACAGAGATTAAAACAGATTAATAAAGGGGGAGGGGGAAAATGCCCAAGAGGGGAACAAAGCATTCATGGAAATGTACAGGTAGGACCATGATAAAATCCATAACGGTGTGCACTGCACAGGTAGATGAACAAAAGCCCATTAAGGTAAATGGCAAAAGGGTAGAAGTGAGGAACGGTGGTTGACTGTATGTGTCCTGATGAAGTAAGGTTTCTGTCGTGTTGGGAAAGGCACATTTGAAGGTAGTGTTGCACTGAATAAAATATATACAGCACATATCAAATCAGCATTACAAACAGTCATGACCAGTAGGCACATATGCCTTCAAGTTGTTTCCAAATTATGGAGACCCTAAGACAACATGGAGGGTTTTTTGGCAAGGTTTGTTCAGAAAATGTTTGTCATTGCTTTCCTCTGAGGCTGGGAGAGTGTGACTTAGCCAAGGGTATCCTGTGGAATTCCATGATTTAGCAAAGATTTGAACTCTAGTCTCTTAGATTTCCAGTCCAACACTCAAATTACTAAACCATGCTGGATATTTGGGAATATCTGGGATGAAAACCATTTTATGTGAACCTGTCCTTCATGCCTAACTAATATTAATGAGAATGCAGATGGTATGGCCCATAGAAGTAATTGCTTCATCCATTATATTTTATGATGTATAAACTATACATCAGTACTGGGAAAAGTGGTCTGGGACTCCTATCAACCCTCACCAGTAAAGCCAATGAAAAATTAGAATAGGTGTGTCAATCCAACAGTTTGGAGGGCCACACATTGTTCACTCCTACTGTTCATGTAAGATGGTTATATAGGAGCTTCAAGTATTTAAAGGGCAGCATTGTCCCTTAAGAAACTGCTCATGTTTCAAGATACCAGGGAGGATCTTCTCTCTGTCCCACCACTCTCATAGGTAGCTGGTGGGAAGATCGGAGAAGTCCTCCTCAGTGGCTGCTTCCAGGCTCTGGAACTCCCTGCCCAGAGAAGTTAGATAGGCACCCACCCTAGTGTCTTTCTGCAGACAGGAGAAGGCTTCTCTGTTTCAGGAGGCCTTTCAGGACTTATCGTACATGGCCTGTCCGGTTCTTGTACAAACAATATGCTAGGTTTTCTATTTGTTTTCCCCCTGCTGGGATGTGTGTGTGTGTGTGTGGTTTAGTGGTTTATGTTTTTAACAGGTTTTATTTTATTTTATTTTTTGCTAGTTTAATCACTCATATTTTGTCAATTTTTAACTTTAAAAAAAACTGTAGTAAGCCACTGGGGAAAAGGTGCAACAACTACAATAAAGTAGTAGTAATAGTACTGCAGTTGTGTTTCTTTAAGTCACTACTGATTTACCTTAAAGCGAATATATCTTCCAGAACACGGCCTCATGGTCTAAAAAACCCACCAAAAAACTATAGTAAAAAAGTTCTTTGTAACATTTAAGTAGAATCTTTTTCTTGTACAGTGGGACCTTAATCCTTAGGAAGCAGAGCCCTCCCTCCACTCCATCTTCCTTGGTCCAGACTTCAGAGGGAGAGATGAACTGCTGGACCTGATCCCCTTCCCCACCACCATTCCCTTCACCTTTCGTGTCATGTCTTTTTCGATTGTAAGCATGAGGGCAGGGAACCATCTAATTAAAAATAACAATAATTGTAAGCCGCTCTGATAGCCTTTAGGGTTCAAGAATGAGGTATAAATACCACAATAAAAATATATATCCATGCACTTGCCATCTGCGGATCTGAGGATCAGTGCACTGCAAGCCCATGCTGTCCTCAATGATGGCTCATGCATGCAGCTGTGCTGCCATTAGGGACAATGGGACTGAAGACTGCTTCCCCACCTGCCTGCCTGCCTGCCTGTCTGCCTGCCTGCCTGCTCACCCACTTTCCTTCTTCCTTCCCCTCTCCCCCTCCCTCCCCTAAGGTTTCTGCCCCAGGCTGGGCAGTTGGGAGGCAGAGGCTGGAGCCCCATTGGCCAGAAAGAGCCAGCGCTGGGGCCAGGGCTTGGGTCTCAGAGCCCCCCAGGCCCAGGCCCAATACCCAGGACAGAACCTTCAGGCTCTGAGCCCCAAGCTCCGACCCTGGCTCTTGCTCCCTCTGGCTAACAGGACTCCTGCCTTGCTCTCCAAAGCCAAGCCCAGGGCAGAAGCCTCAGAAGGGAAGGAGAGAGTGAGGAAGGAAGGAAGGAAGGAAGACTTCAGTCTCACTGTCCCCAATGGTGGCGTGGCTGCGTGGCTGCACCACCATTGGGATCAAAGGGACTTGAGCATCCACAGGTTGTGGTATCCGTGGAAAGAAGGTCTGGAATGGATCCCCCGCAGATACCAAGGGCCGACTGTAATTTGAATCCATTGCTTTGTGTTCTTGCCTCTGGAATAGCAGAAAACAAGTTGCTCCATTTTCTACATGACATCCCTTCAGATATTTGCCTAGTTGTCTTCTGGATGGAAAATGCAGAAATAAAAAGAGAAATTGACCTGAAAAAAGGGGTGCAATTTATATTTAGTGGAAAATGCTAAAAAAGCAATCTAGAAAAGAATTACAGTGAAAAGAAGCCTGAAAATAAAGCTCAAGCAGAAAATGACTATTACAAAGCAAAACACAGCACCAAGAAAATTAAAAGTTTGAGTTTAAAATAATTTCTGAAAAGAAGACAAAGAAACATATTGAGCACATACACAGAAGAGATACCCTAGTATATACATATTGTAAAATATATGTTTTCAAAATATATTGCATTAATGTATTCTAACACTACACATGTCAAAACACTGAAAGGTCTCATTACCTTAAAGGTAATGTGAATGACAACAAAAAAGAAAAAATAGCATCTGTACCTATTGTGATTCTATGTAGTTGAAGAATCACAAACTTTTTGTATTTGTTTTTGAGTAAACGATGACAAACAGCAACAAAAGTTCTGCAAGCTTTCCACAGGTTTACAAAAGAAGAGATGTGGTGAAAGAGAAAAAAAGAAAAAGAAAGATTGCATCTGCTTTGATTTTTATTAATGCTGATTGAAAAACCTATGTTTTTTTCTCCCATGAAGGTAATAAAATAGGTGGAGGCAGAATCATGAAGTGTAGAGGGGAAATGGATAAAAATGCATAGCATGCTTTGCTATCAAAGCTAGGAAGCCCTATGGAATTCTTGACCAAGGTCAGACCATGTAACACACACAAAGCCCCTCCATTGCCAGAGGCCATTTCTGAGCCCAGGGAAAGCAGAGAGCGAAGCTGGGTGTGAATGTGGAAGCTCCCCCCACATCATATCCATATCCATGGGATAGAAAGATCAGAAAAGGTTGCAATTCAGTGGAGACAAATGTTCCAAACACTGCTTACATCTAACGTGCTGAGTTTTCTAATTCTACCCCATGCAGAAATCTCTCTTTTTATATACCGAGAGTTATTATGCTGCAGGGTTTCCTTGTTTGTTTGTTTTGCTCTTCTTATTCTTGATTATTGCAAAGGACCTGAATTGCTCCACATATTGTATATGTTAGTTCTCATGTCACTGGCTTATTGTCCTGTAATTCATGGTGGGTAGTTTACGAAATTAGGCCTTAAGGCTTAATGAATCATGAAAGAATGGAAGCACAGGTTTAGGGTTTCCAATAAATGTTGGTATCTTCAAAAATGCTTCAGTTGCCATTCATGTCACTTCCAACAAAAACTGATAAAGGAGAAATAGTTCTCATTTTTAAAACAAAGGCACCACAGGGCTGTACCATTTCTGATGGCTGGTCTGGATTCATATAATTTTAAAATGCTCCAAAAAACAAATAAAAGCTATCTATATATCAAATGAATGTAGAAGAAAAGTCAAACCTTAAGCATGATGTATAATTTTCTAAGGATGTGAGGGAATATTGTCTTTTACTGTGGAGGAACAACCAATTGTGTGATTTTTTTCCTGCAATGTGATGCTTTGGTAATCTACCTCAATGAGGATTAATTCCTAGTGTGCAGCACAATTGATCGATGTTTGCAAATTGTAACACACCAGAGGGGATTGTACATAGGAATTCTGCTCTCAATTAACCATGTTTATTCCTGTACCTTTATGCATTCTCATATGTAGTGTTTTCACCAGATCCTAAAGTTAAAGAACATCTGCTCACTACGGTTTAGTTCATCCAATAACAGATGAAGTAGTGGGCTACTAACGCAACTGACATTGTTAGCACTTATGAACAGTTGAGTTCTGAATGGACTTTTGTGTACTTACATGAATGCAACAAATGGAGACTTTAGAGAAAAGCATTTTAAAATACTAAAACTTTTTCTTTTATCAAGACAGGATAAGAGAAAAAACATGAAGGCTGAAGTAGGAAACCTCAGCAAGTATTTGGTGAAATTCTCACCTATAGGCAATGAAAAAAGCTTGACTTAAAGTAGACAATGAAGACGTTGAATCAGTCAAAGATTTCCTATGCTGTGGTTTAGTCATTTATCAAAATGGAGACTGCAATCAAGAAATCAGAAGGACTTGAAAGAGCAGCTATGAAAGAATTGGACAAGATCTTGAAGTGTAAAGATATATCATTGAATACCAAGGTCAAGACTGTCCTTCCATTGTATTTCCAACTTCAATGTATGATAGCGAAAGCTGGACAGTAAAGGAAGCTGACAGAATGAAAATAAACTCATTTGAAATTAGGAGAGTTCTAGAGGAGAGTTCTGTGGATACTATGGATTGCCAAAAAGACAAATAAATGGGTGCTAAAGTATAAATAAAGCCTAAATTGTCCATAGAAGTCAAAATGACAAAGTTGAGACTGTCATGCTTTGGACAAACCATGAGAAGACATGACATGACTCTTTAGAAAAGACAAGCCTGCTTAGTAAGGTAGAAAACAGGAGAAAAAGAGGAAAGGCTCATTACAGGTGGACTGACTTAATCAAGGAAGCCACATTCCTGAATTTGCAAGACCTGTGCAGTGCTATTGATAACAGGGTGACTTGGAAGTCTCTCATTCATAAGGTCACTGTAAGTTAAAGTTGACTTGACAGGAGTTAACAACAAAGAGGAGGCGATGAGAAGCTTTGGAGAGGGGAAAGCCCACTCTCCTGAAGAGGGAGTATTCTGATCTCCAGCATCTTAAGAAGATGGTAGATCAATCCCTGATTAGGACTTACCTGCTCCTTTTCATTTGGGATGAAAGCTGGATGCCTCCACCCCTTATATAGCTTCAAAGGGGGAAAAAGCTATACGACTCCATTAGAATTTAATAATCTACCTGTTTGTAAGGAATCTTCAAACTCACTACATCCTAACCCCATTTGAAAGGATGTGAAATGTTCTGGTAGCTGTAACAAATGCTGCAGAGATTATTTATTAGTAGTGACAATCTTCTTCATAAGTTGTTTTTATATATTTCAGTTTGTTTAATCGGAATCCATACATGTACTTTGAAAGGTTTTTTCACTGAGAAAAAAATGTTTTGGACTACAACTCCTATAGTTCCTTACCATTGACCATATTGACTGTGGCATCTGGGAGACCCAAATGTTCTCTTCCCCTGCACTACAAACTGACACATGTTCACAGAAGTCTCTCATCTTCATACAGTTTTGGGGGTCCACGGGTCCTGAGATTTTGGCTAAGGGCATGTTACCTTTGGCAGCATGCCAACCACCTAGCTTTTGCTCCTCAGTGCCTATTAAAGATGCAACAATCATGGCCCTCAGACCTCCTGAAAACCTTTCTTGGCTGTTATTGGAAGGAGGAATAGGTCTACTTCACTGTCTTTCCTACACCCACTTTGCCTTGAGCTTACATAGGTCTGCTTTCAATCCCTTTTCAGTTAGTACATTTCTAGTATGCATTACCTCTTTCTGTTTCAGTCACATTTTCTGCATTCAGTTTAACACATTTATATCTTTACTTCTATAGAAAGATCTGTAATTCCCTGTCCTGGGGCTTATCTACACAGGTAGAAAACCCCATACTCAGTCTGTAGCAGCTGCAACCTGGACACATGACGTTCCTCAAGATTCTCAGCTTTTCTCTGAAAATTGGGGTGGGGATGGGGGAGTAACTTCCTTTTACCATCATTTGCCTGGAAAATCTGGACCAGCAAACTGTGGTGTTATTGGAGTTGTTATGGGTGACTATGGGATGAGTATGGACTTTCCTGTCATTGGAGATGACTCACTGGTCCTGTTTAATGTCTGCACTACCATACCTCTCTCTGCTATGGTGCTTATCATCTCCTGAATTCCTGGAATACTCTTTATCGGAAATATCTCTGAAGTTGGATTTATCCCACTCCTTTGACATACTCCATGTACATCAGTTAAAGTATTTTGTAAAGGGAGCAAGTATACGAGCTACCATGACTCCAGGTTTCCAAATCAGAATCCATTTTATGTGTTACAGACAGGGATAAATATATCTGTCAGTTTCACTTTCACATCCAATTTTGCAAATTTTGGGAAATTTTTGTTTAAAAATGCAATCAAAATTCTCACTTATTCCAATGGCTTAGCTTTTGAAAAAGAGGGCAGTTGTGATCCATGCAGATGCAAAATTTGTCCAATACATTTTTTAATCATTGCTTTTTATCTGGAAATGCCCTGGCTGTTTATCTGGAAACCTACTCGGCTCAACCTCAGACTCATTAATCACATTATACATTTCACATCATAGACTTGTTCAGAGTGATCCAGCAGAAAGTTGGCAGAGGAATCAGAAAAGCTGATATAGCTGAGTGCAGTGAATATGTTGGGAAGTCTAATAACACTAAGACCAAAAACAAATAGTCCTATGAACTTAAAGGCCAATTCTTTGATTTCACCATTCTCTCCAACTCTGAAAGTTTATTCAGTGCTTTGGGAATTTCAGTGTTAATTGGAATTTTATTATTCAACTGTTAACTTTACTATTCATTACCATTCAAGTTCCAATATTTATAAATAAATGCACACACATATCCATACCTATTCACGTTTATAATTTCTATATGCAATATAAGAGGGCATTTGAGTGCTGAGGCTGCAGTTATGTTCATAGTAAATATTTAAGTCATTAAATATTTGTTCTCTTTTCCAAGGATTCCTGGGAAATCTTATTCTAACATATTTCCTAGAACTTCAAACTTATTTAAGGCAGGGGTTGTTTAGATTCATGTAGTTAGGATATAAGGATAATTAAGTACACCTAAGTGTGCTAAAAAGGCTTTATGGGACCATGTGATTTGCTTGTTGGTGCATCTCTATTTTCTCATCTGTAGCCCAATGCTATTAATATTGTCCTCCCTCTAAGAGGTATTGTGAGGTTTAATTCATTAATATTTGTCGAGCACATGAGATCATTGAATGTAGGTTGCTGTATCAGTGATTATTTGGTGATTCATTAGAGGGAGATGAATGACCTCTTAGATGAGCCACAAAGGGACTGAATGCTGTACGGGGCACTATTGGAGGTTTTTTGGTTTGCTAAATTAGTCCTCGGCTTTTGCCCCTGTTTCTTTAATTGGGCTTGAGAGAATAAACAAACAAGCAAATTAACATCAGTAATGAAATTAAGAAGCACTTTTTCTTCTCTCACAATCGTTTATCAGCTTGTTAACAAAATAGATTCAGAATTATTACTATGTCAACCTTGTATTTTGGAATAAACTGCTTCCAGTGCTATATGTAAAGGGTGTGGTTGGGACAAGGAATATAGTAATAAAATAATTGTCAACTCCATGTTGGGAATCAAGAGAAACTGGGAGTGGGCCAGGCAGGCTCCCAGTATTTATGCTAGGTCTTGCCAAAATTCTGGGACTTCCTACAGCCTGCTGGTCACAGAGATTTAGGATCTTATCGCATGGAGAAAAAGACCCAAAATAGATTTGGGATTGCAAACTCAAAAAGCGGGTATTACCACACAGAAACCCACTACATCCTGGGTCCCAGAAGCACTCAGGTGGCTGCTTTTCCAAAACGGCAAACTTCCATTTTGGAAAAGTACCCGGCTGAGTGTGGCTAGGACCTGGGATGCAGTGGGTTGCAGCTGTCCAGTGGCAGAGGCAGTGATTTTATGTGTGCTAAAAAACAGGGATTAACCTGAAATGCAGTGGTATCCCGTTGGGGATAAGTCACTTTTTTTTAATGGGATAATCTGAATCTGCACACTCTTGTTTCCTTCTATGTCTGAAGAAAGACTGAGCATAGAATCTACAACTGCTCAGTATGTTAGAACTTTGACTCAGAACTTCTCCCAAGATCTCATGAAAGAAAGAAATGATACCAAGACACATGCTAAATTCTTTGGCGAAAAGATAAAGCATTTTGAAGCTGTAAATTTAGGGTATCACCCTCCTCCATTTTTCTCACCTGCAGACACCTTCAGGCTGCAATTGCCCATCTCCCCAAAACTGGAATGGTCACATATGTTTTTCACAGGCTATTTGAGGGGAAGGTCTTAAGAAGATGGAGCAGCACTGCAGACTTCAGTGTACCACACATGTGGCCTAAGGGCCTTACAGTAACTCTGCATCTCTAGTCTACATCAACAAGGCACAAAAGAGAGGACTCACAATGAAATTTTTTCAGAGTGTAGGAGGCTAGATAACTGCAGGTTGGATAAGAGTTGTGAACATGACCTTAGGTCTTGACAGGGAGGACTACCAAGGCACACTTAGGAGCAAAAGTCAATGAGAGATCTGTGGTGATCTGCTAGAATAGAACAGCCTTCCTCAACCTGGTATCCCCCAACAATTCTCATCATCCTCAAACAAGAAGAGCCATGCTGGTTGGGGATGGCGGAAAATGAGGGAACATGTACTAGGGGTAATGATATATGAGCATTGGTATATGCTCTTTTCTGCAATGAAAGACCAGCACTCTTCTAATGCTGATCCGTTCAGCATTCTGAAAAAATTCCTAGCATTTCTCTAGCTCCTCAATAGATAATCAGGACAGTGACAGCAATTCTGTGAATGGTAATCAATCACTCATTTTCAGATGAAGGAATAGGAACCATCATTACCTCAAACATACATTGAAGACACACTCCTTAATTTGCTATCATTTGGATGGTGGCAGTACTGCTATTGTAACCCACCTTAGGATAACCTATAGCTCAGCACTGGTCCAGCATGGTATGGGACATTATTAATAAGCAATTATCTTGCAAAAATTTTCCTGTATTATATGACCAGCCAGGGATGGCCATCTTATGTCTTAACAAATCAGACCCAGGGAGGAAGGGAGGGGGGGAGTAAATTAATTCATAATTATACTCAAAATATTGCAAAATATTTCCACTCCAGGTAACTACTTGTAAATTCTGTGACAATGTCCTGGTCCCAATTTTAGTAATGCAACACTGTTCTGAATATAAAAAATATAGCACACACAATCACTAATGCCCAAATTCAAGTAGTGCTTATTTTTTAAAAAAACAAGAGAGTTACAGAGGCTTGTCTGCCTGCAAGTTTTATGTCCATAGAGTGGGTAATTGTTATTCAAGAAAGGGACTGATGGCTCTTATGCAAACAGGGTAATGAATCCAATATGCACTTGGATAGTGCTTTTAAAATTCAAACTAAAACGGAAAATGGCTTCACTGTCATACAGTCATAGAAGCCACCAGGTACCACTGGCAGTAGAGCAATACTTTGCATATACTCAAATGCATTTTTCATCTCCTAGGGATGTTCTGGTCCAGAGAATCCATACAAATGAGCATTCAGGCCCAACATTAGGACCTGTCTAAGAAAATTCAGCATAGCTATATCCCCAACAGAGAGCCAGTATGAACACTATGAACACTGAACTGCAACTTTGCGGATCAAGTTTGAATCCTTGCTCAGCCATGGAAACCCACTGGGTGACCTTGGGCAAGTCACACTCACTCAACCTTAGAGAAAGACAAAGGCAAACTCCCTCTGAACAAATCTTGCCAAGAGTTGCCTTAAGTTGGAAATGACTCGTAGGCACACAGCAACCTTAAAGTATAGCAACACATAGCTGAAAAGGAAGAAAGGAGGAAGTTCAACACTATTAGGAACAAACCACAAAATTCCAACTGATTCTTTAAAACATCTTTAAAACGTCTATCAAAATATGGACAATTATCTTCTCACATAGGAAAGTTATAGGTTTCATTTGTTTTCCTTCAGAATTTGGGCAGGGCAGTTAAAAGATCTGATTTCTCCAGATAATCTCAATGTATCTTGTCTTCTTTTCGATATCCTCTTCAGTGACAGTTGCTCTCTCTCCCCCTATTCCCAGTCTACATTTTTTCCCTCTGGTACCTAAACTTAGTACAGTGTGCCCGCGTTATATGGGAGCGTGCGGGGAGCAAGGGGCAGCGCATCCCATTCACATGAATGGGGCGCGCTCCCGTGGTGTGTGCTTTGTGCGCTGCTGCCGCAGGCACGAGCCCCATTCATTTGAATGGGGCTTGAGCATCCACATTTTTTCTCTTACGCGGGGTGGTGGTGGTGTCCAGAATGGATCCCCCGCATAAGAGAAAGGCAGACTGTATGACCTCAGTAGATATAGACAGCTCCCTCCACCACCTCAAACACAAATCTAATTATCTGGTTTGCATTTTGTAATGTGAAATGTCTAACACAGCAAATACTAAGATTCCAAGTTCACAGTGCACTTTGAATGTGAGCCTATAAAAGTTGAGAAATTTATTAAAAGAACTGGCAGAAGTAATCTCAGAATCGCCGGCAATAATCTTTGAGAATTCCTGAAGAAAAGGAGAAGTCCCAGCAAACTGGAGGGGGTAAATGTTGTCCCCATCTGAAAAAAAAAAAAAAAAAAAATGAAAGGGGGGGGGGGAGGACTTAAACAATTAACACCCAATTAATCTGACATAAATACCAGGAAGGATTCTAGAGCAGATCATTAAACAGAGAATTTGTAAGCATTTAGAATGGAATGTCGTAATCACTAAAAGTCAATATGGGTTTCTGAAGAACAAGTCATGCCAAACTAATCTTATCTCTTTGTTTGATAAACACTACCAACTTGGTAGATGAAGGGAAAGCTGTAGATATTTTGATTTCAGAAAGACCTTCGACAAGATCTCACATTATATTCTTGTAAACAAACTAGTAAAAGGCAGGATAGACAATGGATTTGTAATTGGTTGACCAGCCGAACCCAAAAGGTTCTCACCATTGATTCCTCTTGAACCTGGAGAAAAGTGACCAATGGGGTGCCACAGGGTTTTGTCCTGGGCCCAGTGATACTCAGCATCTTTATCAATAACTTGGATGAAGGTATAGAAGGCATGCTTATCAAATTTGCAGATGACACCAAATTAGAAGGAGTAGCTAATACCCAAGAAGATAGAATCAAAATTCAAAATGATTTTAATAGATTAGAAAGCTGGGCCAAAACAAACAAAATGAATTTGAACAGGGAGAAATGTAAGGTACTACACTCAGGGAGAAAAAATTTAATACACAGATATCAGATGGGGGACATTTAGCTTAACAACAATACTTGTGAATCTAGGAGTCCTAGTAGATCACAAGTTGAACATGAGTCAACAGTGCGATATGGCAACTAAAAAAGCCAAAGCAATTCTAGGTCGCATCAATAGAAGTATAGTGTCTATATCAAGGGAAGTAATAGTGCCACTCTATTCTGCTCTATCAGGCCTCACCTGGAATACTGTGTCCAGTTCTGGGAACCACAGTTCAAAAAGGATGTTGACAAGCTGGAGCATGTCCAGAGAAAGTCAGCCAAAATGATGAAAGTTCTGGAAGCCATACCCTATGAGGAGCAACTTAGAGATCTGGGTATGTTTATCCTAGAGAAGAGAAAGTGAAGACGTTATATGATGACCCCTTCTAAATATCTGAAGGGATGTCATATTGAAGATGGAGCAAATTTGTTTTCTGTAGCTCCACAGAATAGGACTTGAAGCAATGGATTCAAACTACAGGAAAAGATATTCTACTTAAATATTAGGTAGAACATCCTGTCAGTAAGAGCTGTTCACCAGTGTGATGGAGTCTCCTTTTTTTGGAAGTTTTTAAACAGAGGCTGGATGGCCATCTGTCAGGAGTGCTTTGATTGTGTATTTCTGCACGGAAGGGGTTGGACTCAATGGTCCTTGTGGTCTCTTCCAACTCTAGGATTCTAGGATTCTATGTGAGATTTTCATTTCCTAAGATAATCTATTACCTATCATTCTATTATAACATAACATTTGAGGAGATCAAAATGGTAAGTCACTTCTCATTTCCAAAAACCATCTAACTCATAAGATAGGGTGCTTTATCAGGCTTTTTTGTCTAGCATGTATTCATTGTCTGAAATTTGTCACTCATCCCTGAAACCAGTTCAAGTTCCCGTCAAGGAGCTTTTTGAACAGAAGGGTTTTAGACCTAGTAAGTGCAATGTCAGCATGGTGTACTAGTTTGAGCATTGGATTATGGCTCTGGTGATCAGGGTTCAAATACTGCTCAGCCATGGAAACCCACTAGTTGACCTTGGGAAAGTCACAGTCTCTCAGCCTTAAAGGAAGGCAAAGTCAAATCTAAAGAAATCTTGCCAAGACAACTCTGTAACAGGTTTGTCACCATAAGTCAGAAATAACTTGAAGATACACTATTATTATTATTATTATTATTATTATTATTATTATTATTATTATTATTAAGCTTTATTTATATAGCGCTGTAAATTTACACAGCACTGTACATAAAATCTTTTCATTAGACGGTTCCCTGCCTTCAGGCTTACACTTTAAGAAGACACGAAACAAAAGGAGAATGGAATGGTGGGGGGAGAAGAGGATCAGGTCCAGCATTCTTCCTCCCTCTGAGGCCTGGATGGAGTAGGATGCCTTCTGGGAGGGCTCGAGTTCTCCTTAGGGAGGCCCCCCGATGGCAAGGCCTACCTTTCTCTCCCCCTCGGAGGCCCAGGATGGAGTCAGATGCCTTGTGGGAAGGGTTCAGTTCCTTTAGGGAGGCCGATGGCAAGGCCTACCTTTCTCAATAATAAGATGTATTGCTGGCCCACCTTAGAAATATGCTAGTCCATGATTTGCCATTAAGTGATAGATGTGCAGCTGCAGATTTTTTTATGGGCATACTTGGAGCCCCAACCCAGCACAGCTCCTCTTTCTTGGTGAAAATATCCTTTCATAACTTCCTTACCCCTCTAAGATGGCTATCCAAGCAAATTAGGGTTCGACTGCAACTGGAATAATTAATACAGATTAAAATGTTTTTAAAAAGGAGAGAGATTAGTGTATTTGATAATTAAATCATAAAATTATCAAGATTAATGTTTATTTACTTAAAGATTGCTAAGGGGTGAAGCAAACAGGGAAATAGGAGCGGCCAGATGCCGCTCCCATTCTGATCACTGCGGGACCACAGCAACTGGATGCCATGGTCCTGAAGCCAGCCACTGTTGTGATCACAAATGGGCTGCCAGCAAGAACAACTTTTTGCTGCTCCTTTTGTGACTAGCTTTGAGCCTCCTTAGGCAGCCTTCCAGGCACTTTGCAGGTGTGCATTATTTGAACACCACACCCCCAAAGTGCCCAGAGGATGCTTCATTTGGCCCATCCAGTTCGGACCTTAGTCGCCTTTCAGGTCACCTTTATACTTAGCCAACAAAACTATTTTGATTAGAAACTAAAAAGAAAGGTAACTAAAAGAACTTCTTCCTAAAAGATAATCCCAGAATTCATGTGTATTCTGCCTGAGCAATCTAACACCAGCCCATGTAAGGGGACACACAGAAAGGTCTCTCCATCAGTTGTATGGTTAAGGGCAAGAGCTAATCTATTAGGTGCCATGGAACCAAAATCATTTAGGGCTTTACAGGCAATAACCAGTACCTCAGATTGCACCCAGGAATATAGTTGATATCACATAAGCTGTTCTGAAATTGAAGTAACACATTCACCTACAGTAACTGTGTTCTTCTCAGTTTTCTGAGCAGCTGCTTTCTGGACCAAGGGAAAATTCCTCAGATTTGTCAAAAGCAGTCTCATGTAGCCCTAGTCATAGCAGTTCAGTCTTAATATATAACCAAGGAATGTGCTACTGTCATATAGCCCAAAGTTTCCTCGTCTAAAACCCAGAAAAACCACAGAATTACAGAAGTTCTTGTTTCAAGATTTATTTTATCTGCACCAATGAAATCTAGCATTAATTTTTTAATAATTTCCTTGACAAAAAAGTGGACTATCTGTGTGTATGACTATTCCACATGAACGTTTTAGAGTACAACAATTACAAGTTATTATTTTTCAATCCAATTACATAACTTCTTTTGATTTCATTCACCACTTGACATTTATGGCACCAAATATATATGCTTATTGCTTTTGATTACTTCCACTTCCAAACTGCTGACCTTTATCTCAAATTTAAGTAACATTCAGAAAGTTATTGAGGTTTTGTTCTATCTGACTTTAACTTTATTAATCCTTAGTTTTATCAGTTACAATCTTAGGTCACCACAAAGGTTTATCAGTGTTTATAACTAACATCTCATAATTTCAATATTTTCTTGTGTGGTCTTACATTCAAAATGTGGAACATATGACTGGATCGGAACTATAGGCTGGTCTATCTCTGCCAGTAATATCCTGTGTCATTAGACAGTTTACTCTTCTGCCATTTAGTGCTTTGCTAACATCAGAGGAAAGATACACTGAAACAGAGGTGTAGTGTGGCAATATGACATGGGGAACTGCTTCAAAACATTTCAGCCAACAATAAACAGCTATATCAGCAGAAGCCTATGTTTGCAAGACACAAGATCAAGATGTGGACTGATATGGACATTTGATTAAATGAAATTTCAGTGGAAGGGTCCATAGTTAAATTCTTTCATGTGTCCCTTCTGTGCCCATTTCTCATACTGTCATTCCTTGGAGGAATGGCAATACATCAAGTTTCTTCCTGAGTCAAGCATAAAGTCTTGCATCTGAGCTGGAAACTGGATCACAAATAGAGAACAATGACGAGGTCACACTAGAAAGCCAAGTTTAAAAGGACAAAGAATTCAGAGGGCTGGTCGAAGAATTCAAGTTGAACACCAGTTATGAGATATGGAAGGACAAAACCAGGAAGGATCAGATTAAAAGAGAGAGACAGACAAAAAAACAAACAAACAAACAAACAAAAAAAAAACCCACACAGAGGAGAAACAGTAAAGCAGGCAGACTGTAAAAAGATAAAAAATAAGCAAATTAGAAATACCTGCTAAAAGTCCCAGCAAAACTGAGGAGGAGGCACAGCAACAAGAGAGAAGGTGCTGCTAAAGTTCCCAGTTTAGGATATGCACTGTTACCCTTGCCTTTATGCAAGCATAAATGCTGTCCCTCCCTTGCTACATTGCAATTTCTCCCTCCACTTCAACATGAAGCCTATGTACACCTAGAAACACAGAGACATATGTATGCATTCTCAAACCTGAAGAGGCTATACAACTCCTAAAGGCCAATCCGTATGAACCATGTTGTTCTATATTGGAATGCTGGTCTTCATTACAGTGTGTCCTTGGTATCCACTGGAGTTTGGTTCCAAGACCTCCCCATGGATGCCATAATCCATGAGTGCTCAAGTCCCATTATATAAAATGGCATAGTAAAAATTGTGTCCCTTATATAAAATGGAAAAATCAAGGTTTGCTTTTTACTTATTTTACTTATTTTAGTGGGGGTTTTTTGTGGGGGGGGGCGGTATTTTCAAACTGTGGTTGAATCTGTGGTTGCAGAATCCATGGATATAGAGGGGCAACTGTGTGTTTAAATGTCACAGACAAAATTTTGACCATATTTTAATTTTGTGATTTGGAAGTATATTCCAAATTTTAAAAATTGGGATGCCTCTCTTGCTGCTCTATTTCTAAGAAAAGATTTTTAATATCCCTCTTTCAAACTTCTCTAGCAGTCAGGGTATCTTGGACTATGAATGCAGCAAGTATCAGCTCTCTATCTTTATGGATGTAAACTTTCCTATTAATTGCAAAGCTTCACCTTCTACATGGTGCACATTTCAGGACCTAGGAAATATACCATCAATTTTAGTAACCACATCAGTCAAACCTGTGCCTTGAGTAGCACACAATTCCTATCTATCTTTCAAGTTCAAAGATATAGCCATGTTAGTCTATGGAAACATTCTGTAGAGAGATCTTGTAGCATCTTTGAGACTAAGTGAAAGAAAGAAGTTGGCAGTGTGAGCTTTTGTAGTGGTCAGTCTACTTCCTTAGATGCATTTAGTAGAGTGGAAACCATGGACAGACATATATATATGCCATTGGTATGTGAGAATGCAAATTCAAATTCCTTTGTGTATGGAAATGAAGTAGCAAGTCCAGCCCTAACAATGGTCACCAGTGAACCATTGGGAACCAGCCAACGGGCATGGAAATGAAGAACCAAGACCAGCCTGGCCCTGGAAACTAGCCTGTAGATGGAGAGAACAGATGAGTGCAGGACCACCCCAAGGATGGGATCAGACAGTGTTGAAATGTGTGTTTCTCAAGTTCTATAATATCTTACATGGTTAAATAAATTGAAGAAGCAAGGATATTATGATTTAAATTTGGTTAACGGAGGCCCGTTCCGGACGGGCGTATAGTATGTCCCCAGGACGTACTAGGGTTAGCGACGCCCGTCCACACGGGGCCCGCCATTTTGTCATCACGGACGCATAGCGCCCGGATGTCGTGTGGCGCTAATGATGTCACGAGTGCGCCATTGGCGCCTCATGATGTTATAACCGTGCCGCGAAAAGAAGCGCCATTTTCCTCCCTCATTATCTTTGTCTCTTCTAGACCACCTCTTTTTGTTGTTTCTTTTTGCTTCTTTTTGTGGCATGGAGGAGCCGTGCGGTTTGGATGCTGGGGCTCCTCCACGCTGCAAATGATGGCGGCGGCAGACCGCCCATTTTGGGCGGTCTGTAACACGCTGGAGACAACAAAAAGAGGAGGTCTAGAAGAGACAAAGATAATGAGGGAGGAATATGAGTAATCACATACACCTAGGTTTCAATTCAGCTGAAAGTGGGGACATAAAAGTTTAACCTAAAAGTCCCATGGATAAGATGGTATTTCTGGGAAGGATTGTTGGGCATACTATTCAGAGAGGAGACTACGTGGAGGTGGATTAAGAAAGAGACTGGAAGAGGGTGACATAGATGTTAGTGCTGGTGGAGTGGAAGTAATGGAGAGAGATTTTCTAGGAAATAATGGCATAAAGATACATATTGGGGCCAAGATTCTGAAGGAAGAAAAGTGAGCATCCCTTCTGGAACCTGCCACTCCAACTGCACTGCTTCACATCACTTCATATTGTTTTGACTGCTCCTGTCAGTACTCCTCTTACCCCCACAAAACAATGTTTTCTTAGGGGTCTTGTGATGTTACAGCATTCTAATACAGTCTTTTCCAGACTAACTCACTCCTGCTGCGATCATCAGTAATGTACAAGTGAAACCATAAACAGCAGGGAAGCACTGCTGATTACAACTCTAGTAGAAATATTGTGACAGTTTACTGGGGTTTATAGAGAATATCAACTTTCATCAGATTTGGGGGAAGGGGGTGAAGAAACTGGGGAGAAATAGGAAAGCAATATGCATATTTAGGCTACAGCTTTAAGACTGAAATAACAGGTAAAAGGATAAATATTGGGAAACCATAGTAAGTAATAAAATAAAAGTGACAGAATACAAGAAACGTGTCCATATCTGTTTTTAGTCTTCTCTCTCCAGCTGATCCACCCCACTTCAAGAGCAATGAATTCCCATACTAAAAGCCCATTTAAAATAATTTCCTCTCTACATTACCTAGAAGCCTCCTAATTACCTACAATGATCACAGAACCATTCATTTTGCCCTAAAATTAATGCATCACTTTTAGAATGATATCACACTAATTTATCACAAGATTTATGAAACTTGCACTTTTTCTAATGAGTTTTATGCAAATGCTGTTCCATCCATTGTTTGCCCCATTAAAAGCTGTTATGTCAAACAATCTGGTTGACTTTTTTTTAAAAAAGCCTTTTCTTTGACTTTTCACTCTTCACAAACACAGCAGGTCAAACTGTATCCTTAATTTGACCAGTTCTAATTGTTGAGCCAGGCGTAATAAAGCATAAAGAACGGTCCTCCTCTGAAAAACTAAAAGGATGAATTGCTTGATGTCATGGTAATACTGTATCTCATTTAACATGGACGTGGAAGCCCCTGGTGGAAGTTCAAATTACTTGTTTGATTTGCAGTAGTTAAGGTTGAGTCACGTTGGGCCATTTTACCCATTTTTCTTTGTAACCCATCCATGCACTAGAGGTATCAGCAGACATGCAGGAATCATGTTGGGGGCTGAAATAAAGGGAACCACAAATCATGCTCAGTAAGCACAGAATGGTAGTGGGTTCTATTGGGCACAGAGAGGGAAACAGAAAATAACAAAGAAGGGGAAAATCCACAATAATTATCTCAGAAAAGGCTGTTTCTTTATCTTCCTCTGAGGTTGAGAGCAGGTTTCCATGGTTGAGTGGGGATTTGAACCCTGGTCTCCAGAGTTGTAGTCCGGGACTCAAACCACTATAAATACTGGCTCTAGTATTGATAGATACCAGTGGTTTGCAAATGTTTTACCATTGCAACCCCCTTTACATCTACATGCAGATGTTGCAGCTCCCCACTCAACATAATATATGATAGTATAGGGATAAAAATATTTTATTTATTTAGTGTGCATATTTTCGTTCACACATGAATGTATACTTGTCCCTTGGCATTTGCAGTCTTGCTGTTTGCGTCCCTTGGTCTTTCGCAAACGACAAACACCGAGGGACAAAATGGCACATGCACACCCATGGTACACACCCAGGGCCATGCACAGGAGCACACTGCCATGCAAGCCAATGGGGCCATGTTAGTCTGGAATATCAATATGCAAACGGATCTTGTAGCACCCTTTGAGACTAACTGCAAGAGAAGTTGTAGCATAAGCTTTCACAGACTTGGTCTACTTCCAAAGATGCATGAAGTGAACTAGTGCCCAGGAAGGACTTTTATAATCAGGTTCTATGAATATCCATAGAAATGCAAAACCTGTGGGTATGAGGCAACAATTTCATAACAGCAAAACTATGCTGGCTGGGAAGTTATAGGGATTGTGCTCTCCAAAGCCACTTTTACAAGACCTACACATGTGGGCTACAGCTAGAACCTAGGTGACCACCTTGGTCCCTGGAGGCCCTTGAGGGATCCAACCCCTCCCCACAGCCAAATAAATCCCCAAACTACCAAAAAGACTTCCAAACATTTCCTAAGGCATGGGGTATGATTTTGCTACATTCCACCCAGCCACTGTGGCCTATCTGTTTTTTTCCCCTCATAGAAAGTGACCAAATCATGTCCTCTTAGAAAAAAGGCCTTTCCTAGGCATAAAAAAAGCATACATAGTAAAAACAACCCATTCATACGTTAAAAATTCATATTAAAAAGCCACCTGGATAGGCCAGCCTTTAATGTTGTTTTAAATGCAAACAGTATATACAGCTTTCAAATTTCTTCCAGCAGGTCATTCTGCAATTTGGGGGCAGCTAATAAATAAGTCCTCTGGTTAACAATTGTCAGCCCAGTCCTGGCCGAATGAAGACCTGGGTGTGTGGGGAGGATTATACAGGATAAGGCAATTACATAGGTAAGTCGAACAGGGAGCATTTTGCCAAACACAAAAGGGGGGAGGGTTGTGGGGCCAGGGTTTCCCCCCCACAAAATCCGATTTGTAGTGCATGGATTGCACCGTACCAGGGGGAGTTGGCAGTGCATGTACCCTGAGGGATTCCCAGAAAAACCATCTTGAAAAATATACCCACTGAGAACCTGGTTACTTTGGCTTGACACCCTGTCACTGTCCCCCAAAAGTCATAAAACTGAAACACAAAAGCAATGTTTTAACCAAGTGTTACTTTTAGACTAACAGTTAACTTATCTTTTTTATTTTAAAAAATGGCAAGTAATGCCTAATGTCTATTGCTTTTTTATTTTAAAAAATGTTATGAGTTTTGCTTCACAAAAGAAGCACTTTTGGAAGAGGCTTAAATGTTCAGCATGGAAGTCACGTTTCAGGTTGAGGTCCCCCTCCCCTTCAGCTTCTCTCAATCTCTCAACTTCTGTTCTCCTCCTGTAGAGGAGGTGGTGAAGAGAACTTGGCAGGTGGCATACAGGTACCTCATCCACAACTGCTTATCTGCGTCCATGCCACCACTCCATGGTAAATTGCTTGTTGATAAATGAGGCTATTTAGGAGCGAGTGATGCCAACATTACAGTTATTAATGACACCAACGTGTGGAGACATTTAAGAGCAGCCTGGTGTTCCATTGTTCTCTCACATGTGAGTAATGGGGCAGTTCTGTTACAGGAGTTAAAACTAGCACAGGTTGTTTAACAACAGAAACAAAAAATAAAATTGGGGAAATGGATGGACTGTGTTGGACCACCAACTCACAATGTTAACTGATCAACCCTTGATTTAGACGGAGGGTCAGGTTACAGTTCTGGGTCTCTGACTGGCATGAAAATGTAAGTAATATAACTTACCACAACTTCACAGCTAAGCTCTTGATCTATAATGCAGAATATGTATTGCCTTCTTATACAACCAATATCCAAGCTTTTAAGAGCGGTGGTGGGGTGGTGGTTGAATGGTCTGCTTTCTTTCTAATTTGTGGACTGCCACACATATTAACACCTTATGTATGGTGCTGGGCTCTGTGTGAGTACAAAATATGTGTGTATAGAAATATGAAGTCTTATGATAGCATCAGATTAAGTGCTTGTCTGCACTACCTTTAAAAACTTTATAAACCCACTCTCTCCACAAATCTGGGAGGATAAAGCCACATAGATTCAGTTCCAGATTCAGGGCATCTTACATTATCAGGGATTTTTTAAACTCTGGAGTTTTCTCCAGAGTTTATCCTGACAGTCACCACCATTTAAATGTCTTGGCTAGTTCCCAGACCTGAACCATGGGGTTTTTCCAACATTTCCTCCCTCTCTTGGCAGCACTAATGCCGCCAGCTTGCAACTGTTTGCTTTTAAGATAAGATGAGGCACTCATATCATATGTTGGGCACTTTGTTTGCTTCAGAGCAAGTGCAGTCACCAGTGGAGCAAGTGCCATCACCAGAGCAAATGTAAGCTATGTTATTCACTCCCGCAGCTGCTGGCACAGGTCACTTTCTCTGAGGTTACAACGAAGCTCCCAAACATGTGATCAGTGCTGGGCATCTCATTGTGATCTTAAAGGGACCAACGTACCCCAGAAGCAGTGGTGTCAGGTAATACAGTTAGGACACATATGTAGACAGCTTCCCATCTATGTTACAGAGTGCAGAAATAAAGGGAGAAATCTGGGGAAACTCTGGGGCAGAATACTCCAGAAAACACCCAGAGTATTCTGACCAGTGTAGTCAAGCCCAATGTAGCCAGGAGAACAAGGAAAAGCTACACAGAAAAGCCTCCTTTGCATCTTCAAATCCTTAAATACTAACAAATTAATTCTGACATGAGTTTTCAGGATGATTTACTCATACACGTGAAGCAGTTAGACATATAAGCCCTGAACAAATGAAAATGAGTATGAAACAAAGAAAAAGACATGGGTTTTAAAAAATGGGTTTACAAAAAACAAAAACAAAAAGGTTTGTTTACAATAATAAAATGTCCACTCCTCCATGACATGCCTGTATCCCTTGTCTCAGTTCCTCATTCTTTATTTTCGGGTGGCCCCACAGAAAACATTTCAAATAAGGGTTTAACTTTGCCATGGAGATTTCCCACTGACCTGTATTTCCCCATCACATATCTGGTTATCAGACTGAATAGTTCCTAACTCCATCTTTTTTTATTCATAGTGGTAAACTTGTATAGACATATATCAACTTAGCACTTTGACTATACAAAAACTTTAAAGAAAATGAAATATAGAAAATATAAATAATGTGCAAGACAGGGAACACAGATCCATTCTATTTACCAAATTATGGCTTCTCCTCAGCATTTCTTACTAAAATTATACTAAAGTGCTATAGCCATACATCACTTTAGACGTATGCCTACACCAAAAAATAAAAACCCCTTTTACAAAATCGAATAGATGAGAAGACATGGATACTGCGGGAAGAGTTGAATTCAAAGAGGAAATGTCAGGATAGCAAGAAACCATGCCAACACCACACCTCAAAGGAGAAAAAAAAAGAGTGGTGGAAAAAACAGTGCAGATAGGGAGTAACACTGCAAACCAGGGCCAAATCTACTGTATATGACTGTGGATGACTGGATGAGGGATCAAAAGCAACTATTATAACGCATAAAATCCCCCAAGAGAATGCCCTGTCATTTCCCAGGATCACTGAGCATTCTTTAGGATGTCTGGGAATACTATTCACCACCAAATCCCCAAATTAACTAAAGCCCAAATATATTGATGAAAGCTAACCAAGGGACTCTACACACTGCCCCGATAGAGTGGCGTCAGGTCACCCCTTTCAGCACCAGATTGGGGCCACAACAACCATACGCAGCAGCTCTTATCTGATGCTTTGCCAGCTTTAAAAGAAAATGCAAAATGCAGCTCCTTTTAGAGCTGGCAAAAAGCTGCCCTTGCCATCACGGCAGCACTTTTTGGCGTGTGGCATATAAACGCTGCGCCAAAGAAGTGCCATGATGATGCCCGCTGCACAGTCAGCCTGACATCAGCATGGGGGCAGCATTATGTATTGTCCAAATGCCTTGCCCCCATGACACCCTCACACTGGCACTTCAAGCCAGTCTGTACAGCCCCCAAGTTAATTTTATTTAGACTCAGCAACTGCCTTTGATACTATCATCCTATTAGCCAGCCTTTCTCACTATCCAAAGCATAAAGGATTAATATTTCTTTTTAAAATGCACAACACATTCCTTAAACATATAATAACAGGCCAAAAAGAAATAAGCATACAGATAACTGACATAGTTCTATGCTATCAACAACTTTGAATTTGAAAACCATGCATTCTCTTGGAGTATTATACAGCCAGTAAACAGAGTATAATTAATTATAAGATTTCTTCCCTACTGATTGTCATTGATATTGTTGCATCTGTCATCAGCCATAAAAACCAAGATGCCTATTTTCCTGAAATCCCTAATCCTCCTTCCTAGCTGCCAGCCAGTTACTGCCCATGGCAAAGCTGTACCTAAAAAAAATATGCTGTCATAGTAAACTTATGATGTAAGCTCCACAAAATGAGCTACCATGTGAGGTGAAGATGAAAACTGATTGTGTAATATTGCTGTGACACTTGTTTGGTAAAGGAAGGTACTCTCAGCATATCCAAATGCTGATAACAAGTGCAGTTAATTTTTCATGCATGGCAGAGAGAACTCTGTTTCCCAAAACCCACTCATCCATGTTTACAGCAAACGTCCACCCATCACTAGAGAACACCTAAAGCTAATCACCAAATACAGAAACCTGGCAGGTAGAAAACTACATAGGTCATTAGGAACTTGAGGATGGATTTCCCTCTCTTCAAGTTCTAAACAAAGCAACCCTGCCAAAGTTATATACAAGGCAAAATTTATGTCATTTGTCACTGCAGTTATGCAAATATCAATTTTTCTTCTCTTCCCTTACATCACTAGTTACTCTGTGCCTATCTATCTTTTGGGAGTGGCTTGTTTATACCTTTGTTGTTATATGCCTTCAAGTCAATTCCAATCTACAGCAACCCTAAGGCAAATCTATCACAGAATTTTCTGGGGCTGGGTGTGTGTGTGACTTGTCCAGAGTCACCCAGAGGGTTTTAATGGACAAGTGGGGAATTGCACCCTCATCTTCAGAGTTGTAGTACAATTACTCGAACCACGACATGACTCTGGCTTTCCGTTTATTAGCTGCCAAAGTAACAAGTGGTTTTCTTCCATTACGAGACATGATGAAATTTGCACTTCAGCAACACCTATAGGGCCATGCATTCCTTACCCCTGACCTAGACTGTTTTGCAGGTTTATGAAGATAATGTTAAAACCCTATAGGTGTTGCTGAAGTGCAAGTTCCACCATGCCTCATCATTGATTATGCGGACTGGGAATGATAGCAGTTATAGTCTAAAAACATCTGGAGGACTCCAGCAGATCAGGGATCATATCCCCATTGAGCCATAGACACCTACTAGGTGACTTTAAACAAGTCACATTCTCTCTGCCCCAGAGTAAGGCGATGGAATACTTCTTGCTAAGAAAACCCTGTGATAAATTGGTTTAATTTTCAGTTGACCTGAAGGTGCATCACAACAACAAATATGAACATTTACACTGTTACAATCATTACCCATAGCTCAGCAATTAAAGAAAATGTAAAGTGGAGCATTGACTACAAAAATGATGTATCATTGTTACTTAAATTATCCTAATGAGAGTTTATAGGCTTTTCATTGCAAATACCTTCTTTGCACAATTGGAGAGAAAACTGTGCACATGAACTATACCAAATGTCCATTACAAAAATCAGATAGACTACATAACAGTAAACAGAAGATGGAGAAGCTCTGTTCTTATAGCAAAATCAAGGCACAGATTGTGGCACAGACCATGAACTATTAATATAAAAAATCAGAATGATGCTGAAGAAGAACACAAAATGAATCATCATGTCAAAATATGATCTGAAGAACATCCCAACAGAATTTAAAGATAAAGGGAGAAATAGATTTCTCTGCCACAGAAATAAGGACTCAGCGAGTCAAAAAGGTTGGGAACCTCTGGCTTAAACCAAAGGCCAGCTATGAAAGAACTAGACAAGATCCTAAAGTCCAATGCTATAAAACTGAAGACTAAAGTTAGGATTGTCAAAAAAGCTGATAGAGAAAAAAATCAAGTCATTTAAGACGTGGTGCTTGACTACAGTGCTGAGGGTACTGTAAGAGGCCAAAAAGACAAACAAATGGGACCTAGAAGAGATCAAGCCTGAACTCTCCCTGGAATCCAAGGCCCCATACAGACAGGCCAAAATAAAGCTGCTTTAGGTCACTTTGGAGGTATGCTGTTTAAATGATACAGGCGTCCTAGAAAAAGCAATAATGATGGAAAAGGTAGGGGGCAGTTGAAAGAAAAAAAGTCTGCATGGCAGATGGTTAAACACAATCAAGGAGGCATGGATCTGAACTTGCAAGACCTGAACAGACTAGTTGAAGACAGTGGAGCTTGGAGGTATTTGACCTCAAAGTCAACTCAAAGGCAGTTAATTACAACAGACCTTTTATCTAATGAGGGTGCTGGTTCTTTAAAAATAATATAACCATTTTAAACTGCTGACTGTGACAGCTGTCTTGAAATATCAAGTTTATTTGCAAACAAATCACCAAGTTAAATGATTAGAAAAGATCATCTTTCATGCATAACAGAGGAATGAATCAGTCCTAAAACGACAGGATGGTTAAAAAAAGCTATTTCAAAAAAGAAACAAAGAGGGAATGCAATGACCTACTCCCTGCCAAGAACAGATGAAACACTGTGACCAAGTAACCTCTTGAGTTTTCTCAATTTCATCATAGATTATAACCATCATTATTAAAAAGTTATAATAAGCCCTACCAGCCAGCAGTGAATGAGAATTGAATAAAGAAAGGATTTCCTTTGCAGCAAGAACTGCAATACATTCGTAACTCCCTTTAATGCCTATACAAATAAAGTAGGCCCCTCTGCTAAACCTGTTTTGCAATCAGCCTTTTTCCTTCTATCCTCAATAGAAAATGCCTTCCAATTCATGTTTCCCTTTTTAGACAAATTGTTCAAGGTGCAGCTCCAGCAATATATTTTTTTAGTAAAATACAATCATCGACCATGAGCCTGGGGAAGCTAATTTATCCATTGATTGGAACAAAATGTAATCCTAAACTAATAGTGACCCTCACAAGAGAAAGGCCGTTTTATAAATGTGGTGGTAGGGGAAATCACAAGAGAAGGAAAATCTAAGGAATGAGAGGGGAACTGTGTATATATCCTGAGACAAGAGAGTTATACAGAGTGGAATGTAAATTGTTGTGTGCCCTCAAGTCGTTTCTGACTTATGACAACCCCAAACTAAGACTCTATCACAGGGGTTTCTTTGCAGGATTTGTTCAGAGCCTTTGACTTCCTCTGAAGCTGAGAGTGTGTGATTTAATCAAAGTCACTTAGTCAGTTTCCATGGCCATGTGGGGATTCAAACCAACGTCTCCAGAGTCATACTCCAGCACTCAAATATCAACACCACACTGGCTTCAAAACATAAGAGCAATGATGACCAAACAAAATATTTTGAAACATAATGATCAATAGACTCTTACTGCTAGAGTGTGACTCATGTGGCCCTCTAGATGTTGTGGGACATCCATTTCTAGCAGCCCCTGCCCAAATAGCTAAAGTTAATAAGGCTAGGAGTTGAGATCCAACATCTGGAGGGCTCCTCGATTCTCATCCATCTTAAAACAATGATGCACAACTTGTGGCTCTCTGTCTCTGTCACTACATGCACTGTCTGAAGTGCATGTAATGACAGAGTGCATGTAATGTATGAAAAGAGGAGGTGTCTCTGCACATGCTGATGTTGGAGGAAGCAGTTATCAGTGCACATGACACTGTAGGTGGAGATATTTGGCACAGCTCTAGTCCCTCCTTGAATTTTGTACTTAATGAACTCGCTTTGTGTAATGACTAAATAGGCTCTTGAATGTGGATTCTGAAAACATAACCTGGAGAAAAGAGAAGTTTCTTTCCTGCCTCTTCTTCAGTAACATCCTGATGCCTTGCCACCAAGCAAGAGAGTGTTAGTGGCACAGGAAAAGGGAAACACTTCTGCTAAAATAATATCTAAATCAGGGATGGGCAATAGGGAAGAGGCCAATTTTTGCTCTTGCAACCCTCTTCCCCCACCTTGCAGTGATCTGCACAAGTGCTTCTGGGTACACCAGAAATGACATCTCATCAGTTCTAGTTGCCACTTTCAACCATGTTACAACCAAAAACAAGTCCCGAGGGGCAGTTTTGGGTATGGGAAAGCTAGCTGTGCTTTTGTAAGTGTTTTAACATTGTTTAAAGTGAGAAAATCACCTGGAAAATCTCATTTTTAGATAAAAATTAGGGAGACAAAATGGGACTACCAGAAGGCATCAGAGACCACAAAAAGAAGTTCAGGTTGCACCTGCACTATCTCTGCTCTGAATTATTTATTTACATCATATTATTTAGACTTGGGTTTTATATCCAGGATATCTAATTAAAAAATATAAATATTTCAAAATCCAAAAAAGAAAAATCCAAAATCCAAAACACTTTGGGTCCCAAGGATTTTGGATAAGGGAGACTCAAACTGTATCTAAAGGCACCCTGAGCAAAAGAAGACTATTAATTACTCTGTAGATATCTGAAAAAAAGAGACTCTGGACTGATTTTGTGATGACTGAAAGTATTTTCTCTAAACACAGGAAGTATAAGCTTGACAGGAAGACACTGGAACTAGGAACAGGAGCTTTCCTATGGATTTGCGATACTACTTGATGAGTAGGGGATGAGAAGGGCTGCAGACTGAAGAGTTCCTGCTATAATTCAAATGACCTCAGGTTGCAGGGTCACTGGGTGAAAGAATGGGCAGGGTATTATAGGACCCGAACAGACAGTCCAAAATAAAGCTGCTTCGGGTCACTTTGGAGGTATGCTGTTTAAATGACACATGCATCTTAAGGGGCCAGAAGCTGCACCAAAGCTATGCTCCAGTCCTTAGGACTGAAGCACGGCTTTGGCACGGCTTCCAGACACTTAGGACGCATGCAGCATTTAAACAGCATACCTCCAATGTGATCTTTATTTTGGCCTGTCTGTTCGGACCCATAGTTACTAGTTCAGTCTTGAACTCAGCTTAACCTGGGTCTCAATTTCCATCATCTTTACTGTGAACCCTTGCTGTTTCTCTGGCCCTAGTCATGGAACCCAGAATATCAGTCTCCTCCCCTTGCCAAATGCGTAGAGCCCACTCAAAAATATATTTACTTTGGAAAACAGCAAGAAATCATGTTCCATCACTAATTAAGCCTCTGCTTCAACTCTCACTGTTTTGCAAGATCTTTTTAAGACATTGCTAAAATGCCTTGAAAGAAGCCTACAGAAAAACACAGTGAAACTAACACTGGCTGATTTTGTGATATTTTGAACAGCACACGTTGGTACAGATTTAGAAAAAGAGTTTAGACAATTAAGAACTGGAGGTTTGTACTTCAGATTCTTACTATCCCCAATACTTTTAGATAACAGAACTCATATACATGATATTTTAAATTTCTGCTTTGTGATCCTTTCTTTTTCCTTTAAAAAACAACATCTTTAGATCAAAAGGACAATGCCACCATGTATGAATATGTTGCATCACATTCTTTGCAGTACAGCCAGCCATCTGTATTCACAGATGCAACTATCCACAGCTTGAAAATATTTTTAAAATATATAAATACCAAAAAGCAAACTTTCAAGTAAGCTTATAAGAAGGGCACAAGGAAAAGGTTTTCTCCTACTCTTCCTCTCCCATTGCCCACAGCTGGTATTCCATGGCATACTGTCTCTGAATCTGAACATTCGTTCCATCAGGGCAACTGGCCACTGACATATCCTTACTGCTTAGGTAAAGGACTGTATCTCCTTATATGAGCCTCCTGAGCTCTAAGATCCTCAAGGGAGGCCCTTCTTTTAACCCCACATATTCCTGGGCAAGAGAGAGGACCATATTAGTGAATGCTCCTAGACTTCTTCCCTAGAGAAGCTAGGATGGCTTCCTCACCACAGCCACACCACACAGATCAGGATAGGGAGAGCACATGCAAATCACTCCTGCTTTCCCAGGGTCACATAGTATATTTGTGTATACACACACACACACACACACACCCAACTCCTTTCCAGGCAAGCATTCACTGAAGATGCCAGCCACAGATGCTGGTGAAACGTCAGGAAGAAACTCTTCTAGAACATGGCCACATAGCCCGAAAAACCCACAGCTTTCCCATTGTCTTCCCTTGAGGCTGAGAGCATGTGACTTCTCAAAGGTCATCCAGTGGGTTTCAAGCCAAGCTGGGAATCAAACCCTGGTCCCCAGTCCTAGTCCAACACTCAAATCAGTATGCCATGCTGGATCTCCCTCCCAATTAAATAGATACACATAGATGTGAACTCAACTCTGTGGAGTGAAAACTGTTAAATTATTTTATTCTTGCATGACAGAAATATGTAGGCCAAGCTTGATACCCCCAACAGGGAGTTGCTCACTTTACTTGTTAAACAAGGTGGTAAACTCAGTACCAGTGATGGAAGAAATGGTCACAAGTGCCATGCATGGCTCATTGGTCACAGGTTGCCCTCCCCTGGTGCAGATGTATATAAAAGCATTACAACACTGGCTGTTTTATTTTCAGTCAAGGCCTTTTTGGACATTCCTTAGGCATTGTTTATTACCTTCTTCATCACTGTGTATCAGAGATGATGTCTTCAAGAAGCTATCTATTATAGTCCCAAGACCTTTTTCTCGGTCGATCTCAGACAGATTCCCTATACATTACCTATATATTTTACTCCATAGGTTAAACAGCAACCTAGGGGAGATGTCAATCAGAAAAAGGTGCGGGGAAAAGAATTAAAATCTCTTTTTGGAACCATGGTACCCATTTAGCCCTTCTTTGCAGACTTTTCTGCAAGGGTGCCGCATGATGGGGGTGAGCTCCCATCTCTAGTCCCAGCTTCTGACAACGTAGCAGTTCAAAAGCATGCAAATGCAAGTAGATAAATAGGTACCACTTTGGTGGGAAGCTAAACAGCATTCTGTGCAATCATGCTGGCCACATGATCATAGAGTAGTCCCTGACGATGCTGGCTCTTCAGCTTAGTAATGGAAATGAGCACTGCCCCCTATGGTCAGACATGACCTGACAATCTTGTCAATGGGGAATACCTTTACCTTACTGCAGACTTTTCTATTAGTCAAAGAAATTATCTTTAAGGATTGTACCTAATATCTGCACACACTATGCAAACATCAGGACATGTGCACTTGAACCCACACAAATGAGCTTGGCATTCAGCCTTTCTCCAATTGCCTGGTAACAAAAACAGGATCAGATATGTTTCAGAAATGACAGATGACTTAGTACATTGCTTTCAAGCAACTCGTGTGCTTAACCGGCATGCAGGATGACAGACCTTGGGAACCTGGGCATTAATACCGGAGATTTATAGTCAAATCTGTCACGGATGGGGGAACTTTTCCCAAGAATGACTATGCTTGAAGGTCGCTTTTCCTAGGTGATAAGTACAGAGAAACTTTCTCATCCTCCCCTAACCTCAACATGAAGTTAAAGTGTGCTTGAGAGAAGAGGGAGGAATCTGCTGTCATCTATGCTGTCTTTTATTTGTATGATTTCTTCTCATATTCTCTCCTGGATAATTTTTTTAAGCACTTAAAACAAATGCTTTCGACCCTTCCATTTGCATAGACAGCAGTGTTTTATTGAATGAGGATTTATTTAATGTACATACTTGCCTCAGAGGAAGACAATGGCAAACCCCCTCTGAACAAATCTTGCCAGTCCCATGATAGGGAAGTGATGGCACAAAACCATGCTATTATAGGGAAAGTATTTTAACTTGAAAATGGAAACACCATTCTGCATACTTCCCACATTATAAGTGCAGAGAAGCAGGTGCTTGCAGTGGTGTGCAGAGAGGCTTAAATTAACCATGCCATAGCATCCTGTGCAAGGCAAGTGCAGCCAGGGCATTTGCGTTTGACTGTCTGTCACTTACAATCTCATCCTCTTAGTAAGAGGTTACTAGGTTAGGAATACAGGGTTGAACTCACATAGATAGCCATATGATTGCTGAAATAACTCCATGGTGTCTGAAGGGCAAGTAATTCCCCCACCCCCATATGTATAGACACACATACAGAGTCATGCTCCCATATCTATTCAAGTGTCATCTGGCAAGTCTAACTGTGTCGAAGTAGAAGCAGTGATCCATGCTGCTTGTTTGGTACAGCAGCCGTATAATGGGAGGCAGCATGATATTGTGCTTGGCCTCCTGTAATGGGGTCAAGAAGGACAAAGGGAGCAAAGTGCGCAATTACTCAGGGCCAACACGCAACATTTTTATGTCTGATGTAAAGGGCGTGATGATGCTCCTCCCAGTTCCATATACATTACCAACTCTGGCAATAGAATAATGTCCTCCATCACACTTGAAACAGTAGGCTAATTTAAGGCATCTGGGACAGACTATGTAACATACACATTTCTGTTCTTGAACAACTGTGGAGTTCAGGAGGAACGGCTGGGAGACTACCACTACTGTCCCTCTCCTTCATCAGCATCTGTTATAGGAGGCAGTCTCTTCCCCTTAACTAATGGTAGGGCTGGCCCAGCATTTACTCTACCAGTAACTGCAACTCTGCCTACTGTGTACCTTCAGCTTGCTACATTGTTGAGCCATCTTTGTCTTGATCAGCAAAGAGTTCATTCAACAGACAATACAGTGGGACCTTGTTATCTGGTGTGGTTTGGTTCCAGGATCCCCCGTGGATAACAAAATCTGCGGATGCTCAAGTCCCATTAAATACAATGGTAGAGCAAAATGCAAAATCAAGGTTTGCTATTTGGAATTTATACTTTTTTTGGAATATTTTTAAGCTGTGTATGCTTGAATACGTGGATAAAAAAATCCGTGGGTAAGGAAGCCTTATTGTACTTTGTGCTGTTCTTTTCAAATGTCCATTAAGCTCCAGCTACATATGGAAACTCTGACTGACTTTTTCCAAACATATTTCTTACTCTTTATGTGAATTCTTCCAAAGTATTTTTCCATTTGGCTTTTGAGAGTTATAGAACTCATCATAGCCAATTCATCTATTTCTAATAGAAGCAAAAAGGAAAACATTTGTCACTCCAGAGTTTATAAAAACACTGTGCAATATGCACATTAATAACAATAAAGATGTCAAGCTGTCAGATAAGGAGCTAATTTCACTCCAAGCACAATTAAAGATGCTATTATCCTACCACCTGGGACCACTTCTGCCTTTGCAGCCCAGCAGGTTTCACGAGACAAAGATACCAACATCGAGAAGAGGACTGTCCTGCTAGCTCTCTAGCCAATTCAGCAAAATATTTGTTTTTGTCATTATCTCCAAAACAGACTTACATGATACAGCTGGGATGAGTATTTAATCAAGTAGTCAGGGATGGACGTGAGAGGGAGAAGACAAACAAAACAAGAGTTTTTGAGAATTAAGAACATGATTCTTCTCTAAGTACTTTATATCAGCCAGGTACTTCATGCCAACAGTGGATGACAAGAGTATTATTTAACAATGGCAAAATGTGCATTATCACAGGCAAGAGAAGGGAAGGCAGAGAGAATGGTCTCCTGTCTCCCATCTCTGGCCAACTGCTGTGTTTTTCTTTCTGTTTTTGTATTATAATTAATCAAGGAGTCATAAACACAGTCACAAATTCAACAGGGCTTCCAAAATGGGAGCCAGTTATGCACAATACAGTTGTATTCAAAATTTCAAGACCTGAGATTTTTACCTTTTTTTACCTTTCCCCCTTATCATTCAACTTCCATTTCTCCTCTTTAGTTTCTGCTAATACGATCCCTCTGCAACACCGTATTTTCCCACCAGTTACTAAAATGCAAGAGTTCAGCAGAAATCATTTAAGATTCTTTTCATCACCCTGGCCATACACCCCTTGCATACTGTTCATAGGTATGTTTCACATTTGCATCCATGCTTCATCATCACTGACAATTTATTACTACAACTTTTAATCGATTTTTGAATAATTAAAGAAGGGGGCTCAATTAAATTAGAAAGCATTTTTATATATATAAAGGTGCCTTCATAGGAGAGAAATTCTTTGTATGACACAGTCTCTCTCCTCTCACATACAGCGAATGCCTTTTTTCAGGACAATGCCTGCTGTGATATGTGCATCGTCTAATAACAAAGAGAAGCGTATTTTTCATAAGAAACATTGGTGCTTTCTGCACTGCCATTTGGGACGTCCTCCGGACGTCCCATTTTTAAAAAGGGGAGTCTCTTATAGACGCCCCTGGGCCTAGTACGGACTCCGTCCGTACAAGATGGCGCCGGCCCTTCTACATGGCCGGCGCCATCTTTGCGTATCGGACGCTGAGCGTCCGTACGCGTCGCGCTGCTTGTGACGTAGCGAGCGCGCCCCTGGCGCCTCGCTACGTCGCAAACGCGACGGAAAAAGAAGCTCCATTTTGGAGCTTCTTTTTCGGTCCGCGCGGGAGTCGGGCCGTGTGAAGGCTCCGGCTCCCCCGCTGACCTACTGGCGGCGGCGGCAGACCGCCGCAAAGCGGCGGTCTGTACCCCGCCCTAGGCTTCTTCATCTGCAGTATTCAAGATCAATTAATTTATTCAAATCCATACAATTAATCTACTTATACAAGTTGAGTCTCCTTTGTTCAAAATGCTTGGGACCAGAGGTGTTTTGGTTTTTGTATTTCATTTTGGAATACCTGTTTTTGCATATATGTACTGTATTTGTATATATATAATTGGAGATGGGACCCAAGTCTAAACATGACATGCATTTATGTTTCATAGGCTCATTACAAATGGGCCTTAAAGTACACGACGAGCGCGTACTAGGGTTAGAAAGGGGCATCCTTTCCGGACGCCCCTAACCCTAGTACGCGCTCTGCGCGAAGAATATGGCAGCGGCCATTCCACACGGCTGCCGCCATCACTACATCACGACCGCGCCGCCTCCAACCTAGTGTGCCCTTTCCAAGGCCCCGGAAGGAGCTCCGTTTGGAGCTCCTTCCTGGCTTTGCCTTCAGACAGCTGCGCCCAGCGATGCAGAGGAGAAAGGGGCCAAACGGCCCCTTTCTCCTCCTCCCTGCCGTCGCGGGGTGTCCTTGGGGCTTGGAGCCCCAAGGACACCCCTTTCCAGGCGGCAGGGAAACAGTATTTTGCCGCTTCCCCACGGCCTGGAAAGCGGCGGATCGGGGCCTCAGCGGCTGCCACTCTGGCTGCTGAGGCCCTGATCCGGCGGGGAAACTGGAGGGTGCAGGCTGCCGCTTTTCGGCGGTCTGTAACCCGCCATATACACCTTAACTGAAGGCAATTTTATACAATTTTTAGAAATAATGTCATGCATGAAACAAAGTTTGTGTAAATTAAACCATCAGAAAGCAAAAGTGTCACTATCTCTGCCACCCAAAGCTTTGGTTTTTTATTTGAAATATTTTGGATTTCAGAATTCTGGATAAGGGCGACTTATCCTGTATTTCTATATTCAGTTGAGACATATGAAGTGAAGTGAAGAACAATTAAAAGAAGCAGCCCTACTACTACCCACTTGCAATTATGATACTCTAGTTAAAGAACAATAGCCCAATGGACATAATGCTTAGCTTAGACCTAGATAAAAATTCTTGCTGGTCCTTGGTGAAAACAGCTACATTATCAAGCCATTTGCCCTGTTCCCTCCATACATGAAATAGAAAGAAAACAGTCCCTGATTGGTGTTGAGAATAAGGCAAATAAGAAAAACGGCAGATCTCTTGTTACATTTTTTTAAAAGAAAAGAAATAAAATGTTCAAGCAACCTCAAACAATTCATTACTATAGACAGCTGATCATTATTCTTGCTGTGTATATTTTTGAGATGGTCATTCATCAATGGGGTTGCCTAGGACAGGGGCTGAAGTCTCAGGAAATTGTTGTACTTCTTTGAGTCTCCAAGCGGAGAAACAAATCCAGCAACACTTCAGAAGGAGAGATCCTGATGCCACGGTATTATGTGGCTTTTAAATTTTTTCCTCCCTGCTTACTCCAGGGCTCACTGGTTCAGCACTAAGAGGTTTGTATGTATATTGCATCTGCATGATATAAGTGTGTCAAACCCCCAGGAATGGCGGGAGAAATCAGGAGAGAGATCGGATGAGTACATGCACTTGGAACCATCACAGGTTCCACAGGTTAGTAGGGCACCAATATCATGAGTCATAAATCTGCTTGTTATATGAGACCTGTCAAGCAGTAATGCAGCACATAGAAGATTCTCCCAATGACCAGGCAATGAGCCTTGCATAAACCCAAGCAGCTATGCAGGACCTTAAAAAGCTTCCCATGTGTTGTGTGTAGCTGTAAGCAACACTGTGTTGGATACAAGCGCCCATGGAATGACAACAACTGCTGCTGCTGCTGATCATGATTGTCTACCTCAATTTTTTTTTTTACTGATTCTGGATTACAATTGCTAATGTATTCATTTAGTTGGGCTTTATCTGCATACACTTCCAATTTCCTGTTTGCTTTCTCTTCCCTCTCCTGTGTTGCTTCCACAAGTTGCACTTAGCTGTTCTAGGACTGCCATACCACCCAGGTAACTAGGCATGCTAAATGGTGCCAAAAAATTCTTTGGCCTAGATTTCAAGCTTTTTCTTTCTTTCTGTGTTTAATGTCTCTCTCTGTGTAAGCTGAGATATGTGGCAAAATGTGGAGACACTCTTCTGTCAAATTGTTCTGCAACAAGCAAGTCCACCAGGGAATTTCATGGGTGAGGGAACTGTGAGCAAGCAGTAAGAGTGGCATAGAGCAAGAACCAAGGGGTCGTTCCCACTACGATAAGCTCTGAATCCTAATTCCCATTGGAAATTGATTCTGATCTTCATTGGATCAATTTCAGGGGAAATAAAGTACACCAAATGCAAAAAGCCCGGGGTGGTGGTGGGTGGTAGCAGTTATTTTGAGGTTCTTGTGAGAAGAATCGGTTCTGACATGATTCCTAACAGTGGGAACGCCAAATCAGAATCGATTCTTTCTGAGGGGAGGGACAAATGGCAGAGGGGTGATGTTTTGACAGCTCCACCATTTTCCTCCCTTGCAGCGCTGCCTGTGTACAGTGGTACCTCGGGATACGAAATACCCAGGTTACGAAATTTTCAGGATACGAAAAAATCCCATAGGAAATCATTGTTCCGGGTTACGAATGTTTTTTCGGGATACGAAGAAAATTTTTGGTGCTTTTTTCGGCTTTTTCGCACGAAACGCGGCTTTTCCCCATTAGCGCCTATGGCAATTCGGCTTACGAAGGCTTTTCGGGTTACGAAAGCGGCCGCGGAATGAATTAATTTCGTAACCCGAGGCACCACTGTACTTGTGTGTTTTAAAAATAAAATTGATAGAATATGCAAAATCAATCAACTGAAAATTCTATTTTTTTAAAAAAAAATTGTCTTCCCCTTCATCCTCCTCCTCCGTCTCCCCAGTTCCTTCCTTCCTTCCTCACTTGGCTTCCCCGCATGGCTTCCCCGGTGTCTGCTCTCTGACCCCAGCCTTGGCTGCCTGTGTACTTGTGTGTGTTTAAAAAAAAATAAAATTGATAAAATATGTGATTGCAAAGCAACTAGTTGCAAAATCAATCAATTGAAAATTCTCTATATTTTTTTAATTGTCCTCCACTTCATCCTCCTCCTCCGTATCCCCAGTGCCTTTATTCCTTTCCCACTTGGCTTCCTAGCTTGCCTCCCCAGTGCTTTCCTTCCTTGCTTGCTTGGCTTCCCTGCGTGGCTTCCCCGGTGCCTGCTCACTGTCCCTGGCCTTAGCTCTCTCACCCTGCCAGCCTCCTCACTGTCCCCACCGGCATTGGCTCTGCCCCCTCCCAGCTTGTGCTCCATCGCCCTCTTCCCCATTGAAGCAGTGCAAACGGGGGATGGAAAAAAAACCCAATTCAAGTGGCATAAAAATATCCCCTTTTATAGGGAGAATGAGGGATCTTTTGAAATCAGTTACAGACACAGAGTGGCTCCCAATCACAACCTGTGTTATTCTGCCAGTGGAAACGAGCCCCAAGTGAAGAGCATACTGCAAGGGCACAAGATAAGGTGAGGGAAGGTTCAGGAGACATGACAGAATGAGAAGTGTGAGTTTTTGTGCAAGGAACAAATGAGGGGCACACTGTGAGGGTCCAAGGTGAAGTGGGAGATGGAGCAGGAAAAATAGGAAGATGAGACTTGTGATGATGTAGAAAAAGCAACACATCAGGATAGTGCAAGGTGTGGCATGGGAGGGAGCAGGAGAGACAAAACTGGTTGGGCATACAAGTTTGGCCAATTAATCAAGTAGCTGGCTACTGACTCACTCAGTATGCCAAAAGGATGAGATGAACTCTCCCTGTTCTGTACTATGTAGCACCATCACCAATGAAGATGGTCAGAAGGTAGGTAATATAAGACGCCAATGAGATCCTTTGGTCAGTTCCTCATTCTTCAAAGCTCAGAATTAACACCAAGCCAAGCCAAGGCTCTGAAAATGAACCTCTCTCCCAGCAGTTTTGAACTTTGCAGCATCCTTATTTCAGCTCTCCATGCAATGCTTCATTCCATTCACTTGTACGGAAGCTAGACAAAAGAGGCATTAGAGGGCCTACTCAGAAAGTGTTGAAGAAGATCTCTCCCCACACAGCTCTGTCCTAGAGGGGATCATAACATTGTTTTCTTTCTTAATGCAAAATAATCACATGTAATAGGAATATGATGTGGAAGGTCTGAGCTCAGAACTTGTAACATTAATTTTAAAAAAAATAATCAGTTACAGTTCCCAGGAATGACAGTTACCAAAGAAGCTACAGGGTTTTGTTTTAGAAGCAACGTATTTATTCAAAAAGAACCAAAAAAGGTGTGTATAGTTATTAAAAACAAAAGTACCAGAATGCTAGAAACCCCTTGGATTAGCCCTTTTAATTGTGATGTAATTCTTTTATGCTTTAGTTGGTGCAAAAGGGAATTAATTCCAAGTAATTCATTATTTGTTAGCAGTTGCTTCCCAGCTCTGGAAAAACTTATAGAACCTCAAACTCTGTTTTGCTGCTGCAGCATATTTACTTTCTGAATAAAATGGGACTATGCTGTTTAATTACATTTAATAGAGCCAACATTTCAATGCTGGTTATTCTTTTCTTGCACAGCTTTGAACTCTAAAAAAAGTGGGTGAGGAATGGGGGGCTTGTCTCTGTGTTTATTTAGAGGTGGGCTTTTTATAAATCCCTGAAATTATATTTGAGGCTCTTTTGGAAGAATTTGACCAGTGTTTCTAATGAATATGTTGCTTTTTTTCCCTCTCTCATGAGCTGTAAAACAAGCCTCAGTGAATTAGCATGGAAAAGTAGCCTGCTTATTCAGATCTTAATATTTTAAAAGATGAAACAAAGAGGAAAGGATAAAGTCTCTATAAATGGTTGTCCTTTGACATACTATAATTTCTAGTATCTTGGGCTTTCTCCCAAACAGATTTTTGATTAATTTCAAGAAAAGAATTAGAGTTTTTCTATTATTTCAGCTTTTTTTCTCTGGTTATTTTGCACCTCTTCTCTCTCTCTCTCTCTCTCTCAATCTCTCTGTCTTTCTCTTAAAAATACCCCAAAAACAATTATGACCTGATGTATTTTGGAATACTGGTAAGGCATTTTCTTTAAAGTCAGCACAGAACATTAATTTATGACTATTTTTCAAAGTCCACTGAAGTAAGAGGGTAATAGCTTTCGGTTGATTTGCTTTCTATAACCTGTCACTCACTGCTGTGTACCTGACAAGACTGCAGACAATATTCGACTCATGAGGCCAATTTCTCCAGGACGGTGGAGAATACAAACCACAAAGAACAGGATTTCTCCCCTTTCTTTAAAAAAAAAACACCTTTAAAATTCAGTGTCTGTGTGTTTTAAATGTACTACACACACCTTTTTTTTAAATCCATGGGCAACAAACCAATAGCATAGTTGGCTTTTCTTTCAGTGTGTGTGTATGTGTCTGTGTGTGTAAGGACCTTTAAGTTGCCTGTTCATTTATGGCAACTCCATGAATTTTATAGAGGTTTCTTTGGCAAAGAATACTCAGAGGTGGTTTGCCAGTTCCTTCTTCTGAAATACAGCATCTGGTATCCTTTGGTCGTCTCTCATCCAGGTACTAACCAGGGCTGACCCTGTTTAGCTTCTATGATCAGACAGCATCTCATGTCTCTAGAGTATAAATAATGCCTTTATAAATTCTCTTTATAACATCTTTTTCTTCATCAGTAAGCTTTTTGCCAAAAGGATGAGGAAAGACATCCTACAGCGAATGACGCAGCAAGCAGATCCTGTTGTATATTTGTTCCAGCTCTCTAGAACAAGAATATGTGCAAGTGTGATTAACATTAACATTGTACTCACATAGCTGTTGAGAGTATAGTACTACAAACTTTGTAAAGGCTCACACATTTGAATTATTTGCCTTGATGTTTCATTACATTCAATCCTATGCCAAAATTAGGACTAGAGAAGTACTTCTTGTTCTCCTTTGTATGATGTGAAAGTAAAGCAAATTTTGAAAGCCAGCTTGTTCTTCCTCTGCTGTCTGTGGTAGTTTGAAATTTCTCTATCATTTCTAGTCCTTTGTGTACCTTTTTCAAAGCAATTAAGAGTCAATTCATTCCCACTTGCACACACAAAAATCTCTCTCCTTATAGTGCAAATCATGTGCTTTCTCTTGTTTTTTTCATGCCCTCCCCTGCAGTCCTTAAAACCAGAACAGATCTTATTGTAGAAAAGAAATCTATTTTGAGTTTAGCTATGCCACAAAATTTTGTATATACTTAAAAATTATTCTTTGTTCTCCAGCTTGTTGGGGGCAATTAGTGAACTGCTTAGAGACTGTTTAGTGCAGTATGAAGTGGTATATAAATGAAGCTGTTCCCCAATGTTAAAGAATATTCTATTTTATACTTCACAGAAATACGGTCAGTCCTCCGTATCCACACATTCTGTATCCGTGGATTTAATCAACCATGGTTTGAAAATAATCACATTAAAAAAAATCCAAAAAGCAAACCTTAATTTTGCTATTTTACATAAGAGATCATTTTACTATGCCACTGTATAAAATGGGCCTTGAGCATCCAAAGATTTTGCTATCCATGGGGGTCCTGGAACCAAACTGCTGCAAATATTGAGGGCCCACTGTAGTTTCTATGAGAATCTTAATGAGCCAATGAAATAACTGCCCCTTCTTACTGTTTTTTAAAAGGAATAATTTGTTGGATCTACGCTCAATATCAAATTGGCCTTCTGTGTTAGCTTTGGCTTTATCAAAGGCTTGTTACTAACCTTCTACCGTTTGAGTACTACTGTTGTATTGTACACACTTTTCAGAAACTCCTAGTAATTAAATGTCACTTATACAGTATATCTAATAAATCTAGCAAATGTCTCATCAGTTAAAATGAATAGTAGACTTCCTTCCATCCTGCCTTTGTTCTTGATAAAAAAACATGTATGAAGGCCTGAAGAAAAAAGGAAGATTTTTCTCTCATCGCCTCCATCTTCTAAATGAAAACTTTATCCTAATATATGCCCCAGTTTTTGTTGGAAGCAAAGAGACATAAATGCTTGTATAAAGTGATTGGTGCGAAAGAGGAGTCTAGGTAAGACCTGCTGTTTGTTTCACCTCTCTGTACCTTTCTTCAGTCTGTGTACTCAAGTCTTTTGCTTCCTTTTTATCTGCAGAGACCTACCTTCAAGAAGTTAGTGTCTCTGTTATCTTTGTCTGGGAAGGAGCAGCTGTGGGAATCCAACTTAATAAAAGGCTGCTAGCTTATACCAACACATGCCAGCCAACTCTTAAAGTTACCTTTGTCTGGGAAGGAGCTAGCAGCCATTTATTAAGTTGGATTCCCACAGATGCTCCTTCCCAGACAAAGGTAACTTACAACCAAGTATAGATAAACTTCTTTTTTTCTCTCTCCTTTCCTATTCTTAAACTTGTTTCCTTTTTAAAATAACCTTATATTACTCCAGTTCCTACCACAGGCTCATTCTGAACTACCCCTCCTTCATTCTGCGTAATTCTGCTGTTGTGTGCCTTCAAGTCATTTGAGCCTTATGGTTATGTTATCTTAAGGCAAACCTACCACAGAATTTTCTTCGCATGATTTGTTCAGAGAGGGTTTGCCTTTGCCTTCTTCTGATGCTGAGAGAGTGTGACTTGCTTAAGGGCACCAGGAGGGCCATGGCTAAGTGGGGATTCAAACCCTTGTCTCCAGGGTCATGGTGCAACACTCAAGCCACTACAATATTCTGGCACTCTCTGCTTAATATAAATACCAAATATTTCTACATTTTTCCTGGCCATTCACATTTCTGAGGAGGAACAGAAACACAGCCAAAGAGCCTCCTTTATACGTTCAAAGGAGTTCTCAGTCAATTCACTATAAAGACTGTGATTATTTCTTGCAGAAACAACTCTTTATGTTTTCTGTAAGTGAGCTCTTGGCAGGTCATTATAAAGAAAATATAGTACAAGAAAACCCTGGAGATACCTAGAATGGTTTCATTGAACTTAAGAGAGTGGAATTTGTATCTGATCACATAAAATGTTTAAAAAGCATTCAAAAGTATGCTTGGTTTAGTAGATTCATGTCAATTTAAACAGTATGCTTGCTTAACTAAGCATCTGGTTATCCAAATGCTTAAAACAGGAGCTTCCCTGTGTCTTTTGTATTGGCAGTATTTTAGCATCATAGTTGAAAATACAAATCCAATTTTATTTAAAAATGTAAATACAAAACAAGAAAATCTGCAGACAGCAATAATTTGGCAAGAGTGCAGATTACTGGAAGAAAACTTAGTTAACGGCTATTAAAGAAGTGGTTTTTTTTTCCTTTTCACATAAAGTTTAAATTAAATAAATCTTAAAGAAAGGTATGCATGGCTTGATTTACTCTTGTGCCCCTGAAGCAGCTAATTGAGCAGATGTTTCACTGAATTGTCTGAAATCTTTTTTCTCCAAGGTTATGGCTAATTCAAGAGCCAGCACATATAAGTGATTAATTATTTGAACAGATCTGTTCATTTGTATGGTCAATACATTTCAGAGCTAGCAAAAGCAAAACACAACTCTCTCTCTCTCTCTCACACACACACACACACACACACAGCGCCTCCCTAATTAAAATCCTTGGGATTTAACATGCAAAACTGTTATCTCAGTTGTGATCAGTGGATACTATTCAGTCTTCTGAGCACACAGGGCCTTCCCATTTTTGCATGTGAAATGAAAATCAGGTTTCTTATTGAACAACACTTTGATTATTCACTTTGCAAGCTAAGAACTCTCCTAATCACTGGGCAAAATGAGGAATCATCAACTTGCAACAAAATTCCACATGTACACATACATACAAAACAATGGATTATATCTGTTGGGTATAATCCATCCAGTTCCATTAGATTCAATGAAATTAGAATCAGTTTGTAGTTTAAGTATAAACTGCACTCTATATGACTTTTTCATTTTACTATAATGCTGAAAGAAGATGAGGAAATGCATGTGTTTTATGGATAGCCTTATAATACATCTATGACAAATTCCTTCCTAAAGAGGGCCAGCTGAGCCAGACACTACTTACTGCTCTAGATAGGAGGG
The DNA here is from genome assembly GCF_019175285.1 of Sceloporus undulatus. Lineage (NCBI taxonomy): Eukaryota > Metazoa > Chordata > Lepidosauria > Squamata > Phrynosomatidae > Sceloporus > Sceloporus undulatus. The sequence goes on from NC_056524.1 coordinate 171,068,505, forward strand.
GGAAATATTACTAACTAGGATAGTTTTCTAATTGTAGGATGTTTCATCCACATATATTTTAGCATGTTCCACAATCATTTGCAATATATATTTGACATATCCCATCTCCTTTGTTATGTTTTCCATATGTCAACATTTTTGTACCATTCATTTAACATTTTTAGCAAACAATTTAGGCTTGTTCCAAATATCTCTTTCTGTATGGCAATATAACTAAATAATTTCAGAGCCACAGTCCCACTAGAGTCACATTAAAAATGCTCACAATCTCAACAAGCCTCCAATCTAAGTAAACTTCCCCATGTAATAAAGAGGAGAGGGCATTCCATAGTCTTAGCTGTAAAGAAAGGCAACCTACAAAATGAAACTATATAAATATTAAACACACCACTAAATGAGCCAGTGGAATAAACAACCCAGCATCTGCAAGCACCATTTCAAGTCACAAAAGTGTTTTTAAACCATATGCTTAAGTGCACTGTCGAATGGAGGTTTAAAATAGCATAACTGGAGACAGTAATTTAATTCTTCTAACACTTGACCTTATTCTAAGTGTGTGTGTCTGCATGTGCATATAAACAAATTGCATACTCGTTTAATGTAATAGTTGAAGCAGTGAAAATCAGTATTCGGTATAGTTTACATTTAAGGTTAGCAATGGGAACACAGGTTTGGGTCAATTTTCTCTCCAACCACAGCTTCAAGTCTACATCGAATTCTCCACCCTTAGCATGCTGTGTGACCTGTGCATTAATAATTAATTATTATTCTATTATTTCATAATCATTTTAATAATATTTTTATTTAAACAAAATAACATAATAACATAACAAATAATTTGCTGCTGCTGCTGCTGCTGCTGTTGTTGTGTGCCAAGTTGTTTCCGACTTAGGGAGTCCCGGACTAAAGCAAACCTGTTATGGGCTTTCTCCTTGGCAAGATTTGTTCAGGGCTCACATTTTTTTTCTTTTGTATCTAAAAACATACATGGAAAAATCCAAAAATACTTTTAAAAACCTACCAAAAGAAAAACAAAACAAACTAAACACACTAGCTAAGGAAATAATGGCTTCCACCTACCTGTGTTCATTTACATACATTATCTCTCTTTAACTTATTCTAAGATTGAACTTGCTTCTAATCTTGTAATCATATTATCTTGCTGCTCACATAAATCCTGAAATCTATTTTAAAAAGCATTAACACAATTATATGGCTACTACAAATCCAGCCCAACACTAGCCAAAAGCTTCTACTAAGAAAAATATAAGTATGTCAAATACAAGTGCACATACACAGCATGCTGGAGGAGAAGAGTGCTGAGGATACTATGGACAGCCCAGAAATAACCCAATCTGAGACCAATTTAATTCCCCTGGCTCAATGCTAGACAATTCTGGGAAATGCAGTTTTGTGAGACATTTAGCCTTCTCTGTCAGAGCTCTGGTGCCACAACAGTTCGCAGGATTCCCTACCATTGAGCCAGGGCAGTTAAAGTGGTTTCAAACTAGATTATTTCTGCAGTGTGTTTTGGACCAAAGTTGCTTAACACCAAAAGGCAATGGTTTTTAAAACTGCAGTCTCAGCAGCTGCTTAGTTGTTGTTTTAATTCTCAGAAGAAAATTACAGGACTATACTTCAAACATAGGTCCACCTTTATTGGGAAGCCTACAACAGGCAGAACAAAACACATGGAGTGCAGTCC
>NC_056524.1:171070219-171088587 GCF_019175285.1 Sceloporus undulatus
AAAATGTATAACTGAACATTATTTGACCTATTGAAATCAGTGGTATTTAGATGTATTTTACTGTGAAAATGTATAACTGAACATTATTTGACCTATTGAAATCAGTGGTATTTAGATGTATTTTACTGTGAAGTAAACAGTGTTTACTGTAAAGAATTGTAGTTCAACAGTTGGCTCACTGAGGACTTTGTTACAGCTTTCCAGCAATCCACTGGGCTTCATTTAATTTACACAGGTTTGATGCCCAATTAGTAACTCATTAGCAACTTGCCTGCAGTATTTTCCTTAGTCTAGTACATTTTTCCTAGCTTTCAATATCTTCTAGAGAAGAGATAGGAATAATTTGTTTTACAAGTTCCATGCTGTCCTTTTGGGGTGGGGTTCAGTGTGACACTTGGGATCCTCACTGACCCCCCACAAATTGTGCTACATTTATGAAAGCCCTTTTACATCGCCCTGAAAAATTCAGCCCCAAAAGCTCTAGGTTTGCACCAAAACACAGACTTTAAGTTTACAAATGCCTTTGTGGTGCTACTGTATGATAATTTCCCTATTAAATAATCTTAATTCGATATTAAAACACACAAACATCAACACTTGACCCCTCACAAAAACATACAATGCATTATACATTATACAAACCAAACAGAACAAAAGAAAACAACCAACATACAAACAAATCTCAAAACATATATAGAGCTTGTTCCCCTGCCCCCACTTCTTAAAAAGAACAAAAAAGAAAGGAAAGGGAAAAAAGTACAACAAAAATACAGACTAAAACATAGACTAAAATGTGACCTTCCACTTCTCTCTGACTGCTTTCTTAAACTAACAAAACAATTTCTTCTCTGTAATCTTCTTTGACACTTCATTTATCCACTCATTTTATTAACCTTACTCTATCCATTCCATTCCTAATCACCAAATAAAGTAAAAAACAATATATCTTATACATCAAATTCAGCACTACTGATATCTCCTCTTTTTCAATTAATATTGTTTTCTTAAATATTTTCACTGAATTATATCTTACCAAATTAGACAGTTTATCTAAAGAGGCTAATTCCATAATCTTTTCTAACTAATCTAAAAATGTAGGTATTCCATTGGTTTTCCACTTCTTTGCAAAAATCGGTCTCAGAAATTATTGCCTATATCTAATGCCTAACAAATCATAAAATGGTTTACATGTTCCTCCTCAGTGTTAAACCTCAATAACAACTTGTACATTTTACTAATCAAGTAATTATCTGGAGGAAATTAAAATCAGGTGGTGCTGCCCACTGAGCTCTGGACTATGTTCATTCTTGTTCTCAGTACACTAACAGCATGCCACAGTAAACCAAGGCTTAACGTGAACAAGTGTAGCTTTTCCCAGGGCTCACATGCTTTCCCCTCCTACTTTACAGCAGGGAATAGCTGATCTGCAGCTTGCACTCCGTTTCATCCAACCACCAATGCCTTTAATTGTATGGATCTTGAAAAAGTATGGATTGCTCTTAAATAAATGGGGGTGCCACAACATTTGATTGTCCTGATATATAACCTGTATTCAAGACAGGAGGCTACCATCAGAACAGAATAGGAATAATTGGCAAGGGAGTCTGGCAAGGCTACATTTTATCATTCTATCTGTTTAACATGTATGCTGAATGATTCATATGTAAAGCAGGATTAGATCTCAAGGAAGGAGGTATGAAAACTGGAGGTAAGAAAATCAACAATTTAAGATACACAGATGACACAAAACTACTAGGAGAAAACAGCAAAGACATAGACAATTCCAAAGAAAATCAAGGAAGAAAGTCCAAAGGTAGGTTTACAGTTGAACATTAGGAAAACAAAAATAATGACCACAGATGATTTACATTACTTTAAAGTAGATGATAAAGATATTGAAATAGTGAAAATTTTTCCATATCTGGAATGAGTCATTAATCTGAATGGAAAAAACAACAAAATAATCAGAAAATGACTAGAGCTAGAAAGGATAGCTAGGAAGAAACTAAATAAGATCTTAAAGACCCCATTCCCACTGGGCACAAAAAGCGATGTATATTGTTGCGATTCTGGCTTGAATTTTTTTCCCGAGTCCTAATCAAATCTGGTCCTTCATTCTCATTAGGAAAGGCTGCAAAATGACTTGATTTATTTTGACCCATGTTTTTGTTCACATTATATTTTTCCCCACCGTATTTTTAAAGCGGGGTAATTTGCTCACCGTTTCCATTGCCCTTCCAGAAACCTTTTAAAAAAAGCAGCTGTCAATCAAGCGCTTAGGCGATTAGACGTCACAGTAACGTCAATTGCTTCAATGCATTTTGGCACAGGCTATTTTTGTTCCCCGTTCCCATTTGCGTCTTTCAAACCTGTTTTTCTGTTTTGTTTTGTTTTTAAGCAGTCAATCAATTGCTTAGGCAGTTTTCCCCTCTGGGAAAAGGAGGAGCCTCCATCCCCCCAAGTCCCTTTGCCTCCCAAGCTGCCCTGTGTCTTCCCAAAACCCCTCTGGGGAAGGGAGAAGGAGCCTCCATCTCCCCAAGTCCCTTTCTCTCCCAGGCTGTCCTATGTCTTCCCAAAACCCCTCTGGGAAAAGGAGAAGGAGCCTCCATTCCCCCAAGTCCCTTTGCCTCCCAAGCTCTCCTGTATCTTCCCAGAACCCCTCTGGGAAAGGGGGAAGGAGCCTCCATCCCCCCAAGTCCCTTTTCCTCCCCCACTGCTCCCTGGGCTGTCTGGTGGGTGATCGAGTAGGCATGTAATAATAGTTAAAAATAATAGTTTAAAAATTGTGTTCAATGGGTCTTCTCACACGTCAGTCTATGAATGTGGAACAGGGGGGAGGTTGCAGGGAGCGTAATGTGTTTATCACATTTGGAGGGCAATGTAGCAATTTGCTATGTTTGGACACCCGACAGAGCGCCTAGGCGATCGAAAGCTTAATTTAAAAATAAATAAATTTGTCTACACATGCGATCGCCTTACCCTGCTTCCCACTCCACCGGGGAAAGGCTAGGTGAACGGGAGAAATGGTGCTGGTAATGCAGGAAAGAGAACAAAGTGGGTGACACCCCCAGGCCAGCCCCTTGAGCACTGCTCCTCCAATCCCCAAGTTCTTGAATTGGACATCCTTGTCGTGCCCATTCATTTGCCCCGAATCAGACTCAGGAGGTGCAGGAAAAACCTCCAAAAAAGTACAGTCAAATTAACCTGGGTTTTCCCTGGAAAATCAGATCCGAATTCCAATGGGAATGAAATCGGTGCGATGAGGATCAAATGCGCTCTCAAATGGGAATGATGCCCCCATAATCCGAGTCTTGATCCACAGTGGGAATGGGGCCCTAGTGTAAAGATATGGCTGTGAAAGGCAGACAGTGAAGTCAGCAGGAAGAAAATCAACTCATTTAAAATGTGGAGAAGATGCTGCTGGAGAAGAGTTGTACAGATACTATGGACTTATAAAAAGACAAATAAATGGGTCCAAGGGCAAATCAAGTCTGAACTCTCCCTAGAAGCCAAGATGACTAAACTGAGACTATTGTACCTTGGAGATATCATGACAAGACATAACATAAAATACAATAATGCTTGGTAAGATAGAAAGCAGTAGGAAAAGAGGAAGGCCACATTACAGTTGAATACATTCAATCACTGGAGCCACAGCTCTGAGTCTGCAAGACCTGAGCATAGCTGTTGAGGACAGAGTGATTTCAAGGTCTCTCTGATAGGATTGCCATAAGTCAAAGTCGACTTGAGGGAGTGAAAAACAACAACACCCCCAAAACAAATAAGCTCTATCCCAAATAAATAATTGTGCTGTCAGTAGTATGAAGAGAGGTACCATATGTTCTTGCTAGATTAACCCAAACAGAATCTCATTTACATCATTTAAGTGACTGCTAAGAAGCATACACACATAGAAAAAATATTAAATATATACTCTAGTGGGATGCATTCAAAAAGCATATGCAAATACCCTGATATTTTATTGATTTTTTTCTATTCTTTTCTCTCCCCCCCCCTTTTTTTTTTCTGAAAAAATTATGTCAGGAACGTCAAGCTTTCAAGCTAGTTAGAACTATTTGAATTGAAACCTCATAATAATAATCAGTGTTGTTGTTGTTGTTCTTATCCTGCTTTTTTCCCCATTCAGAATTCCAGAAGGCTTTGTCATGTGCCTTTAAGTCATTTCCAACTTATAACAACCTTAAGGTCAAAGGGTTTTCTTGGCAAGTTTTGTTCGGATGAGGTTTGCCTTTGCCTTCCTCTGAGACTGATAAAGTGTGATTTCCCCAAAGTCACCCAGTGAGTTTCCACAGCTGAGGGGGGTTTGAAACCTGGTGTTCAGATTCATAGTCCAGCATTGAAACCACTACACCAAGTTCACTTTCAACAATAAAATGTTCACAGTTAAAATTCACAAAATTCAAGAGAAAATAATTAAAGACTTGCATGAATAGCCGGCTTCAAGCCAGCTTGGGGTCACAGCGTATGCACGATGCATGTCCCCAAGACACCCAGAAGCCGGCTTTATGCCACCTGGCTGCCCACACAGCAGCTGGCTTCAGGCTGCTCCAGCAGTATGGCATTTACATGCCGCACTCTGCAGGGGTGTCATAAAGCCACCACGAGGTGGGGAAAGCCGGCTTTTTGCTGGCTCAAAAAGGAGCAGCATTTTTCCACTTCTTTTTCAGCCAGCAAAATGGCAGATTGGGGCCGTGATGTGTAGTTGCCATGGCCCCAACCCAACAGAAGGAAGGGCCTTCCAGGCCGATTTCAAAACAGGTTTGTAATGGAGAATACAGTACTTGAAATAACTGGGACCTGAGTGTTAGGTCCGAAACAGACAGCCCAAAAAGTAGGGCTTCTGGCCACTTTGGGGGTAAGATATGCAAAGAACACATGCCCCAACACGATCAGAAGGTCTAAGGTGGCCCGAAGCTGGCCCAAAAACGAGTGGCAAAAAGCCGCTTCTTGCTGGCGGCACATTCAGAACTGCAGCAGTGGCAGGCTTTTCGACTGCAGCATCTGTTCACGATGGTCCTGGGCTGAGGGAGCCCTGGTGGCACAGTGGTTAAATGCCAGTACTGCAGCTACTCACTTACAAGCCACAAGGTTGTGAGTTCAATCCCAGCCAGGGGCTCCAGGGTTGACTCAGCCTGGCATCCTTCCAAGATCACTGGGAACCCATTTCACACACACACACACACCTCCTGCCATGAGGCACAAAGAGTGCGGTATCAGGCGGTGCTTGTTTTAGGGCCTTTCTAAGAAGTATTAGTGTATTGACCCGTATACATGTTAACCCAGGATTTTAGGGTCAATTTTGGGGCATAGATTTCTTGACGTATAGCTGTATATATACAGTAAATAAATAACAGTAGAAACTATCAACATTAGTGAAAATATTATTTGGACTCCACTAGTCCACCATAGTAACAAGCTGTCACAAAGCAGTCATATTTCCATTTCTTAAAAAGTGAGAAAGGGAAACCTACAACAGGGATTACAATGATGTGAGATACTGTTCATCTTACAGAAATGTCTACCTGCTACATACGTTTTAGACATAATGTGAGGGGAGGGGAGTAAACATCTTAAATATTTTATTCATCATTCTGACAGAATGTATTCTATAACCCATTTTTATCAGGGGGAGGAAGGCTTCAGCAGGAAAAAATTCAAGGAAAACTTAATTTTTTTCTGTGTTTTTTTCATTTTTTCCTCAGACCTTCACATCTTTATGCTCCTGGAGATCAAAATCACCTGGGGAGGGGAGAAAAACATTGGTCTAGGAAGACTGGAAGGCTCAGGGCCACAAAAACAGCCTTGGGAAGTTCCATATGCTCCAAGGCCACACTTTGCCCCATCCTGCCCTAAACTAAAGCAACATCCTCAGTATAGACGCTTGCAGCTAAGTAATGGGGTAATATCACATTACCACTGTCTCTGTCGTTCTTTTATCCATATAAGCTCATATTTGGTCTTGAAGATGATATGCTTCACTGATCCTCAACTGCAGACATAACCTTCTGCAAGGCTGACTGAGCAAATACCTCTACATTTGAGTGCATTTTTATACATTGATTCTCATACCATCATCTTTAACCTAACTTGTTCTGAGATTCACCCAATGCATTGAGCTAACTTGTTTTAATATTCACCCAATGCATTAGATAATTAAACTTGCTTTAAACTTCCTAGCTCACCAAATCAGTAGATTTTGTATATCATATTTGCATGTACATTACATCTACACGTTCACTATATATGATATGAAATATACAGTCGTCCCTTGCCATCCGTGGGAGGAACCGCACTCACTGAAAAAGCCAGGGCTTGCCATCCACATAAGATCAGATCCATGGATAGCAAGCCTGCAGCTGACATGGGCGCTCTGTAATGTCTTGTACTCCCTTGTTAATCATAATTAGAGTTGTTGTTGGCAAGATTGCCCTCCCTAAACTTCTTGCTTGCTTAATTATTTATTTATGAATGCTGTCTTTCTCTGGGAATGGGATCCAAGCAGGCTCACAAATTGCATAGTTTGAAGCCATGGCAGTTGATGCAGAATCATAGTGCTAAAACTGTGCAGTATGAAAGGGCCTTTAGACAACAATGAGAGACAACAGCAGAGTTTCACAGGGCCAGTTACTGCAAAGGAGAAAGCAAGATCAAAAATTCCCTTGACCTGTTTAAAATTAAGGATGAAAAGAACACTTGCAATTTTTCTTGTTCTTAGCACCCTGTTTAGAGCTTTTTATTTTTAAAAAATTGGGAAAAATCTGCCAAAAATAAAAAGAAGTGAAGTGTATAGAAAACAGTATTTTGTGCATGATATACTGTGGGAAAAGATGGTGTTTAAAACAAGCCATATATTTTGTGGCAATAACACTTTCATTTTTAAAAAAGTGTGCAAAACCTCTGGTAAATTAGCCTAGCAGAGAGAAAACATTTGTTTCCATTCTTGGGTGTAAGACCAAAGTTAAAGGTAAAGGTTTTCCCTTGCCATTAATGTCTAGTTGCAACTGAGTGTAGGGGGTAGTGCTCATCTCTGTTAGTAAACTAAAGAGCCACCGTTGTCTGAAGACGACTCAGGTGGTCATGGGGCCAACAGGACTGCACCGAATGCTGTTACTTTCCCACTAAAGTGGTATCTATTAATCTACTTGCATTTTCATGCTTTCAAACTGCTAGGCTGGCAGAAGCTGAAACCGGTGATGGGAGCTCACTCTGTCCTGCGGTGCTTGGGCCTCGAACTGCCAATCTTTCACTCTTACAATGTTCAGAACTGGCAGAATTAACCACTAAACCACCATAAGTATTTATATTTAATCCCACAGTCATATTTACGTGGGAGACCCTAAATGTGTTAGTGTGTATATTTCATTTTTATATCTATATGCCTACACACGGACATAGACATACAGAGTTTACTCTTCACACTGCAGTAGGTTGTGTGTGTCAGTCATTACTTCTGGTTGAAATAACTGACGAGGGGGTCAGTCCACCTGAAAATTGCTCTCCAAAGATCTAAATGAAGCAGATGGGCATTGATGGTGTTTTCAAGGAAATTAATCAACCAGGACCAGCAGCGATGCCAGAAGCTTCATAGGCCCAATCTAGACTAATGAATTCTGAGCTCTCTGTCTTAATAGCTCCTGACAAGACTAATTTACTCATGTAAGTGATTAGAAAGAGAATTATCTCTTTAATTGTTGCTTAACACTTCTCTAGGTATCACGTGGAGAAAGGGGAAGGCAGATAAATTCAATCCAGAAAGAAAAGAGGGAATTATTGGAGAAGGAAGAGAAGGTGTGGAGAAAGAAAACAGATGTAATAGTACAAATGAATTAAAGGAGATGGGGACAGAATAAAGGTTTGAAGGGACACAAGTTGAGCTTATTCTGCATTCCATTTATAAAAGCAATACTTGTTGGTGTATACCTTCTAATCATTTCTTACTTATGACAACCCCAAAAGTGAACCTATCATAAGGTTTTCTTTGGTACAATTTGTTCAAAGGAGGTGGTCATTGCCTTCTTCTGAGGCTGAGTTCCATGGCCGAGTTCAAACCCTGGTCTCCAGACTCCAAGTCCAACACTCAATCCACCATGCGACATTGGTTCTCAAAGCAATATTGATCAAGGGCAAATTGGTATTTCACAAAATCTTACCCTCCCTCCCATATATATACAATGGTTAACTGTTCTTTGCAGTCCTGATTAGCTGCTGGACCATTGTTGGTTTGGAAAAATAACCATTTCCCTCAGTAAGCATGTCGTGATCATACAACAAAATAAAATTTAATTTAAAAAAGACACAACAGAGGGGCAAACACTGCAAATGAAGATTGAGGGAAGCAATTCCTCAATGGCTATTGCCTTCACTCAGCCTTAAGCGACATCCTTACACAGCCATATTTGACTAGCTATATCATATCATTATATCACAAAGAGGTTGTCTAAGAAAAAATGTATACCAAAATTGTACCTGACTGTAGACTGTTATCATCATCTGGATACAAGTAATTGGAATATGTGAATATTAGTTGGGATAGCAAGTCTTCTTCCCTCTCCCCAATGGGAGAAAAATAGCAAATAATAATAATAATAATAATAATAATAATAATAATAATAATAATACCCACAATACCCTGATGTCCAAAGAAGAGAACATTCACATTATACAATCTGACAAAATGCTATTGAAATACATAATGTTCCATTGCCAGTACCACCCAGTAGTTCTTTTATTGGTGCTCATTAATTGGCAGACACAGTAGTTATCAGGGAGGAAACCTGAGAATTAATCAGTCCACAAGCCTTATTAGCACACCTCCAAACCATCTCTGTATTTAGTAGATATCAGCCCGTCACAAGTTGATGTTCTCATAACCATATCAAATAGTGAACATGTTTTAACGGATTTAAAGAGGGATTTTAAAAGGTTGGGTGGAATGCTATTTTGATTGCCCTCTTAACTTTCTAAAGCCTGCCTGGTCCTCTCAGTACGTACATATGTACAGCATTTGATTACTGGCCACAGCGAGAAACACTGCATTTGAAGTAAAATTAAAGTTGTGTCTTTAATCACACATTCAAGTGAGAATATGCATGTGTTAATGAAATGTGAAATACCTTTCTCAGTGGTGGTGAGAAGCAGAAAGAAAAATTGTGTGTGTGCTGAAAAAGCAGAAAACATGGATGAGGGTTAGCTGAGAGCATAAATGAAACTGAAGTGGAGCAAGGGTTGCCTAGAAGGTAAGAGGCAGATTACGGTAAAAGTACAAATGAGAATATAGGTTGCCACAATTAGTCTTCCAAGTACTGTACTATCTTGTTTCTGGATATCAAAAGAAGAAGAAAATTCTTCAGGAAGTTATAAAGGGAATAAGGGGGAAATGGCCCTTCAGATGTTATTGAACTCCAACTCCCAACAGCCATAGTCAGTAAAGATAATGATAAGGAAAGGTGGGAGTTTAACAATATCTGAAGGAAGACATGATTCCTACACTTGAACATATGCCTCATGTTCAGCTGTGCTTGATTAACAAATAATAAGGCATAGCACACAGAACTACAGTCTCCATGTTTTTACTTTTCACCTGGTTAAGGAAGAAAGTGCCTGAATATCCCCAAACATTACAATCCCTGCATTGTTTGTTTAACTTTACTTAAATAGATAGTTATTTGAAATTAGAAATTCAATACCAGAAATCCAGCCTCTTGAACATAACACATTCTTTTAAAAAGAATCTTGTTGAAGTCTTCCATTATGTACAGTTCTCCAAGAACTGAGCACTACCAGGGCAGCATTATGCAGTTTTCTGGCATATCACATTTTCACAACATACAAACAGAGGTGAATAGCATACAATGTATTTCCACAATGCAATGCAAAAAAAAACCCCAGTACCCAGCACATCCCAAGAGAGAACAGCCTGTACCTCTCAGAGCAGAGATTCCTAGCCATGTCCCAAACATCTTGCTACACAAATTAGATCTCATCAATAGACACTAAAAGCAGTGGTGTCACTAGGGTTAGTGTCAGGCAGAGCAATGCCACATCCCTCCCACATCAATGGCCATCCGCTGCCAGAAAGGAGGGGGCATCCAGGCAAGTGAGGCAGCAAATGGGAGGAGAGGGCTTCCCTGATGCTGGGTAGCAGGAAGGCTGGCAAGGGCCTGTGTGTGTCCACTACTCTTGCCTTCTTCTTCGCTGCCCTAACTCTCTCGGTGAAGGGAGGCAGGGCAAAGGAGAGGCTGGCAAAGACGTACAACCATCACCTGTGCTGCCTTTCCCGGTGCCATGGCTCCTTTGACAGAGAAAGTGAGGGCAGCAGGGAAGCCAGCAGAGATGAGCACCCACCATTGCATGCCGGAAGCACTGCACACACACACAGAGGGCCTGACCAGGTGTAACCTTCCTCTGTGGTGTCACCCAGTGTGGACCTCATACACCCCCACTGCCAAGTGACACCACTGATCAAAAGCAAACTTGGGTTACAAACAAGCAAATAATAGATATACAGGCATTCTTCCAGCTGTATTTAAATGGAGTGGGGAAAGAAAAGTTTACAGGCCACATGCAAATCCTCAAACCCTCAAACTGAAAAAAACAACAACCCATTATCCTAAAAATATAGAAGGCAATTTTGGAAGATAGGAGGGAGGAACTGGCCATTTTAGACCAAAGAGAGGGTACTGACTTCAAGATCACTTCCAGTTGCGAAAAGGGCCCCTCTCTGGCCTAAAATGGTCCAGGGAGGGGCAAAACAGCATGGAAATTTATCTCTAAAACATTTTTGGATGTTGAGGTTATCCAAGGAAATGGGGGGAGGATGCAATCTCCCAATCCCTGAGAATTGTCTGCCCCATGGAATAAAGGGTAATTCATATAGTTTCAAGTACGTTAAAGATTTGATTGGAGGGAACTGAAAATTACTGTCATAGAAATCTGCTGCTGACAATCAGATCCATGTTTATATTTTCACTGACAGATCCTTTAAATATCTTTTTTTTTAAAAAAAAAACTGACCAGCTTTCCCTAGAGATAAATGAAGTGACAATAGTGTTCTGTAAAGACCTTCTCGAGGACAGGAGCCAATAATAAGAGTCAGAACTGTAATAATGCAGTTATTAGATGAGACCTGGATAGCAGCCCTTCATGGTTGTTTATGAACATGTAGGGCCTTATGATCCATGTAGTGCACATGTTTTATGAGATGAGAGTCTGGAAAGAGGTTGAACAAACCCCAATCGATATCTGTATTTACTAAAACTGATCACTGACAAAAGTAAATAAATAAAAGCTAAATCTGTCTTTCAAACCTTGAAATATTTTGCCAAGGTCACAAGTCAGCCTCCCTCCCACACACACACACTTTCCTTGTTCTCAACAAGCTCACTAGTAGCTAAGGAGATGTGGAGGACACATACATGTGTGTCATATTTTAGGTTCAGATAAAGGAAACAGGCCTGAAACAGATGGGCCAAATAATACTGTTTCTGGCCATGTTTGGGGCATAGTGTTTAGATGATGTATGCCCCAAATGTGGCCAGAAGCCATGCTGAGGCGGCCTCTTCTTGGAAGAACTGGGCCAAAAAGGAGCAGACAAGATCCGCTCCTTCTGCTGGCCCGGTTCTGGACCACGGTGGCAGCCCAGATTGAGGTCAGGCATGTGTGGCTGCCACAGGCCTAATGCAAATGGCATAAGAGTGGCTGCACACTGCTCTTTCTGGGCCATCTGTTTCTGTCCAGAGTTTTATATTTTTCATATTTTTTAAAAAAATCATATTTTAAAATTTACAGTACCTTTCTTAGCTCAGCAAGACCCCCTCCCTTCACCCTGGTGGGTTTTTTTAATGAAAGAAAGTGGCAAAATATTGTTTTTGTGAGTTTTATGAACAGCCCAAACCAGAACAGACTTAAATCTGCAAGTGTAGCTGAGGATTGTTCCTCTGTTATAAAAGTCTGTCTTTATACTCAGATGATATTGGAGTAAATGCTGAGTGTGTGAGGATGGCATCAGTCACACTGTTGCTTTTGAAGCTTGGAAAGTTTCTTATTCTGAGCATCCAAAATACAAAAATCTACAGAGGCCTTGTGTTTTTGGATCCAAAAGTGGAATCCAAAATTGGGGGGGGGGATTCTGTAGAAATGTGAATGTACATATACATGGCCCTTTGGATCCGGTACTGGGACACCCTACCCATGAATATAAAAAAACCAGCAATGATTGCTTCCCATATTATTTAATGGTGTCAATGTGAATGCACATTCTTTAGAGTGTTTATGGCACATTACAGACCGCCCCTTTGGGGCAGCCTGTAGGCACTCCTTTCCCCAGTGTATCGGGGCTTCAGCTGCCAGAACGGCAGCCTCTGAGGCCCCGGTCTGCCGCTTTTCAGGCTGCGGGGAAGCGGCAAAAGGCCGCTTCCCTGCAGCCTGGAAAGGGGTGTCCTTGAGGCTTCAAGCCCCAAGGATACCCAGTGATGGCGGGGAGGAGGAGAAAGGGGCTGCTTGGCTCCTTTCTCCTGTGCGTCGCTGGCGCAGCCATCTAAAGGCTGCGCCCAGCAACGCAAAGCTGGAAGGAGCTCCGAAACGGAGCTCCTTCCGGGGCCACGGAAAGGGCGCACTAGGCACCCTCACGCGGCCCCACTACATCACAACCGCGCCGCCTCATTTGGAGGCAGCGCAGTCATGACATAGTCATGGCGGAGGCTGTGTGGAACGGCCACCGCCATTTTGTATGTGCTGAGCACGTACTAGGGTTGGGGGTGTGCGGAAGCACCGCCACTTCCTAACCCTAGTACATGCTCAGCACGTACTTAGAGGCCCGTCTGTAACAGGCCTATGTTAATTTTGCCGCAATTTAATATTAAGGCACATACTGTAACAATCCATCTACAATCAAATTTATGAATCTGAAGCCCAAGGGTTCAAAGGGGCAACTGTCTTGCTAATTTTATCGTACTGTAGGAGGTTATCACAAATAAAGTAACATGCCACAGGAAAGAAATACAGTAGACCATAGTTTTGTAATTAAGTTCAGGGATCCAATAACTGAACCAGAAACCAAGCTTCGAAATACACTGAAGCAATAATCCAGTTTGAGACTGCTTTAACTTTCCTGGGGAATCCTGGGAACTATAGTTTTTGTGAAACATTTAGCCATCTCTGGCTCAGTGTTATGAAACCCTGGAAATTGTAGTTTATTGTGGCACCAGAGCTCTCTGACAGAGAAGGCTAAATGTTTCACAAAAACTGCAGTTCCCAGGATTCCCTAGCACTGAGCCATGGCAGTTAAAACAAACTAGTTTATTTCTGCAGTGTGGTTTGGTCGCAAGAGTAGAAGAATGTACCATACACCAAACCCACCAAGTAGCAAAGGAAGAGAATGAAAACAACCTGTTTCCCCAAGTCAACTCCAAGAATAGGAATAACTAAACAGGACCACTGCTACTCCATTTTACTAGAAAATAATCACCAAAATGTGATTAAATTTACCCAAATATTAGGATTTAGATCTTATAGTTACATTCTTACTACATCCGGTTTAATTTCTCTTTAATCATTTCTTAAATACTCAGTTTAAGAGGCTGTTACTTTCACATTACCAGTCTTCTGAAAATAGGGATGGTAACCATATTCAAAAATATTCAAAAGTAGCCAGAAAATATGTTTCTTTGTGTTCCAGGAAATCCTGACAAGGAGACACCTGATTGACAAGAATCTTCACAGTTTATCCTGCATAAAATCTGAGCATAATTTTTCGTGCAGTAAATATAATTTCTGCTAGGAAAAATCATTTTCTGTGGGAAATATATATTTCTGTGTGCAGAAAATACTACTTCCTATACAGGAATCACTAAGCCCTTAGTCTATGCAAACTTTGCATGTGGGTATTTTGCATATAAAAGAGCTTTTTTTTTTTTTTTGGTCCACATAAAATAATATTTCTGGCCAGAAAATATTTCCTGAGCTGAAATGCTGTGGTGAAGACTTACCCAACACTGAACCACCCTGAGTCCCAGTTTTGGGGGGGGAAAGGGGATACAAATGAATATAATACTGATGATGACAACGACAACAATGATAATGATGAGAAAAATGTGCACATGGGATGCATCTACACTGCAGTTTGACACCACTTTAAGTGATGTAGCTCCATCCTATGGAATCCTGCAATTTGTAGTTCTACAAAGTCTTTCGCCTTCTCTGCAAAAGAGTGCTGGTGCCTCACAAACTACAAATGCCAGGGTTGTGGAGGATGGAGCCATGGCAGTTAAAGTGGCACCAAACTGCATTATTTATACTGTGTAAATGCACCCACGGTTTTAGGTGGAGCAACAATATTATCCCTCTCTCTGTGTATATGTGCCTTCAAATCACCTGAATATCATAGGATTTGCTTAGGCAAGGAATACTCAGAGGTGATTTTGTCAGTTCCCTCTTCTAAAATATAGCCTAAAGCACTTGGTACTCGCTGAAAGTATCCCATCTGACTACTAACCAGAACTGACCTTGTTTAGTTTCCAAGATCAGATGAGATCTGTTGCCTTTTGGGTATCTAGGCCATAGGAAACAATATTTTATTTGAAGTAAATAAAATTCAGAAATATTATATCCATTGTAGACAGTGCTGTTTCTTGTGTAGAAAATGTTTGCTGTGCAAAAATACCACATGTGAATTTTGTGCAGAATAAAATATTTAACTATGCAGTTTTTAAAGATCATCTCACAGTGGGAAGAAAATTACTAAATGACTTCTTGCATCCTTTGAGAATGAAATTACTAAAGAATTGTGCCCTTATCTAAAACTAACATTTTAATGGTTTAAAAGGCAGCCCCTTTAAAACTGACATGGAGTGAAACAGACTGGCACCATACGCCAGCTTGGGGGGGCGGCGTGAGAGTGTGTCATTTAGACAATGCATGCCCTGACAATGCCCCCAAGCCAGTGTCACACCACCCACCTGCCCACATGGTGGGCAGCATTGTGATGCACTGGCGGCACGGCATTTAGATGATGCACACTGTAGGAGCCCTGAAAAGACACGGCAGTGGTGAAAAAGCCAGCTTTTTGCCAGGTCAAAAAGGAGTGGCTTTCTGCCACTTATTTTTGGGCCAGCAAATAGCCAATTGGGGCCACAGCGTGCAATTGCTGTGGCCCTGATCCGGAGTTCAAAGGGGCAGTGTCAAGCCACTCCTTCAGGGCCATCTGTTTCAGCCCATAGTGTCTTGCCTTTCTGATTTGCTCCCACCTACAAAGACAGATGTATTGAAAAATGATATTTTATTAATTCAGCATGATGCTTAATGCACTTACCCACTGGTGTATCTTCATTGATCAACAGATAGGTGTCAAAGAAATAATTTATGAAATATGGCAATCGATTGCTCAGACCTGGAAGAATTAGAAAAAAAACAAATACATTATTTTTAATTGGAAAATCATGGCGAGAGGATAGAATACATACCAGTCTAACAGCAGAACTTAGCACTTTACATTTCTATATTGCTTCATAGAGAACTAAGCACTCTAAGCAGTTTACAATGCATAAGACAATTGCCCCTAACAAGCTGGATACTCATTTTACCAACCTACGAAAGGGTGGAAAGCTGTGTTAACCTTGAGCCCTGGGATCAAACTCACAACATTGTGGCTGCAATAAAGCATTAAACTACTGCACCACCAGGACTCCTAATGTAGTCTAAGGCTACATCCACATCACATGAAGTTCCTTTTCTAGGAATAAGCTGCTCCCAGTCTTTTTATAGAACAAAATAGTTGAAATTGCAACAGTTAGAAACAGAAATCTTTGCATGCCCCCCTCCAAAAAAAACCCTAGAATGAGCTGACTTAGTGAAAGCATTTATTCCTTGTTTTACTTAGGCACAGCGAATTATTTCAGTGCTAAAGTGGAAAGAGACAGGATTTTGAATGGCAGTGAGTGGACAGCGACAAATTTATAGTGAATTACCAAGAACAATGGGAGGATACATTGGGAATAGCCCAATATGCAAAAAGCATGCATAAATATTTAGAGCATTTCTATTGATAGTTTTTTTAGTAATAGTAGTACTACTAAGTAATAATAATAATAATAATAATAATACTGTTGCACATTTTTCATTTGCAGTGCACACAAAGTAATTTGTCAAAGTAATGTTTCTGTTGCAAGCATAGTCTTCTCTGAATCCCAAAGTGTTCAATACTGAGGAAACTAGATGTTTTCTTTGAGTAAAACTGGATGTTTCCTCAACACATCTCTGTTGTGGTTGTGTGGCACCCACTATGACTTGTATATGCTTTAGGACTATGGTTACTGCTTAAATTCATCATTGATTGATTAAGAATATCAATATGTCAAGTTGAAATATGCTCCAAATCAAGTCTTGTTTCCCTAAGAAATTCTTCTTCCAGTTTAGAATGTAAAACAAAATTATCAGAATGTGTATAATGTTCAATACACCACATACACAAATCTAGCCATCTTGCAGCAGGTATATGCCATAAGTACGTCAAAGGGTAAGCCAAGTATTCCATTTAACACCCTACTTCAGGAGTGGCCAGTTAGTGGCCCTTCAAATATTGTTGTACTAGAGTTCATTACTAATCATAAAGCTGTAGTTGAATTACAGTTTTACAGTTCAACAACTGGAGGGCTACAACTTCCTCATCCTTGCTCTAGTTTGTTACTATGACCTACATGGGTCTTCTCTCCAGCATTAGATAGGATCAGTTCTATTTTTTGTTCTTGCAAAAATTTAACAGAACTTTTGTCCCTAATTCAGACTCTAATCCCCCTTTCATCCCCAAGCATTTGGTGGTTTAGTATATCCCTAGCTACCTAACCCAACTGCAGCATTACATGTCCAGGCACATTTGTTTAAAGAACAAGAAAACAATGGCTTTCAGTTGGCCCTGTGTATCCATGGATTCTACCAACAGTGTGAAAATATTCATCCAAAAAAAAAAAAACCAACAAAGTAAACCCTGGTTTTGCTGATTTACATAAGGTGGCTTAATGGTTAAGACACTGATTCTGACAATCAGAAAATCAGAAGGCTGGTAGTTTGAGACCCTAGTGCTACATGATGGGGTGAGCTCTTGTCACTATTCCCAGCTTCTGCCAACCTAGCAGTTCGAAAGCAGGCAAATGCAAGTAAAGAACAGTGTTCTGTGCAGTCATGCTGGCCACATGACCATCAGAGTGGTCCTCAGACAATGCTGGCTCTTTGGCTTAGTAATGGAAATGAGCACCACCCCCTACTATCAGTTAACATCACACAGTAGGTTTAATGGTTGAGCTGGGGATCTAATCCTGGTCTCCAGAATCATAAGAGATTATCACACACAGATGGGACAGGATTGGGATCACTCCCCTGTCCTTATCCCACCTGTGACAGTGATCAAGCGAAAGGTTTTCAGATCATAGTGCTGATCCTGTCATTGATGTGGCACTGCATTAATGGGAACTCCTGTTAAGGCAAAATGCTGGGCAATGCACTTCAATGATGGGACAATGATGAGACAATGACAGGATCAGTGTAACGTCATCTGAAAGTATTTCACATGATCACTGTCACTCGTGCTTTCCAGATGGGATAATGTCTGGATAAGCACAACGCCTCCTGAAAGTCCTTCCTGTGATCATGTGGAAAGGATGGGACAGGGACAGGATAAGTACAGGAGAATGAAATCCCGTCCCATCCTGTCCCCTCCCCATTCTGATAATGTCCTTAGTCCAACACTCAAATCACTATGCCTGTGTAGATAGTGTGATTCATGTCAAGGGACTACCTTTACCTTTATTTTACTATGCCATTGTTTATGATAGGAAATGAGCATCTATGAATTTTGGTATCCATGATGGGTACTGGAACCAATCACCGGTAAATAATGTCTCACAATACTCAAAACCCGGCTATCACAAAAACATCCTGTTAATGACATATGCAGGCATAAGTTAGCGTTACACCTTTGTATGTCTATTTGTGGTCACAATGAAGGTTGATATTACTTTTTCCTTCGGCAACAGCCAAAGTGCCCAACACACTATAGAGCCAGTGGACACTACTCTTAAGCTATTCCGTGCCTTGTAGAGAGTGGGAAAATCACAAAAGCATCAGCTATACCACCACAGCCAGATACAAAATGAATACATGAGATGCTGAGATCACTGGAGGACCGCAGAGGACATTAACAGATCATATAATCATTTCTTGTATGGACTTTGGTTCCAGGATCCCCTGTGGATACCAAAATCTGTAGAAGCTCAAGTCCCATTAAATACAATGGTACAGTAAAATGGTGTTATATAAAATGGGAAAATCAAGGTTTGCTTTTAGAAATTTACAGACAG
>NC_056524.1:171088597-171130538 GCF_019175285.1 Sceloporus undulatus
ATATATATATATATATATATATATATATATATATATATATATATATATATGGGAAGAGAGAGAGAGAATGAATTTTCAAACCATAAATGCGGAGGCCCAACTATATTTCTATGATTCACCTCCTTGCCTTTGCTACCAACCACAGACCCAAGTTACCATGCTATGTCTGCTGGTGTTATTGTCCAAAATTTCTGGTGAGCGCCCAGATAAAGAAGGCTGCTGCAGTTTTGCTTTCCATGATTTCAGTTACCCGTGGTCAGTCATGGTCTGAAAAACTTACATAGCCCCATCCCCATATCTGCAGTTTCAATTATCCACAATCAATCACAGTCTGAAAATGTTACTGGTATAGGTTTTGATACTATCCACAGTTTCAGGCATCCACTGGAGGTCTTAGACCTTATCCTCTGTGGATAAAAGTGGGGAACAACTATACATTTTTTCCCTTTTGTTTCATAGTGATGGTAAGGGTCAGACAATGCAGGGGAACAGGAGATGGCAATTACTGTTTTAGCACATGTTTAATACCTCATTGTTGCTCCTAGAGCTGTGAGCCTTTTGCCTTGTCAGCCTTAATTCCTCCAAAGCATCCCTTCCTTTCCCTTTTAATAATGAGGCTCACTTATAGCAGTTGCCTGATCATTTAGCTCAAATAAGTAAATAAATGCACACATGTCTGCTTCTTGAACAGGAAAGGTTTGGAGGAAATAATGTAAGTGCTTTGATGAGCTTCAATTCAGATCCTGTGGGAGGGTGAATAATGACAACCTCACTATTACTATTTACTGCTACTTCCAATAGCCTTTTGCCCTAATCATATAGTTTCATGGCATATACCTTTTATTTAAGAGTCATACTAATGACAATTTTATGAGTTGCTCTTATTTTAGCAATAGAGAAACTGAAGCTGAGGGCAGCCTATTCTGAAAAGCCAAAGAAGACGTTGAATGTCTGATCTGGGAATATCAGAACCAAAACTCCCAATACCCAGATCCCCAGTGGTTTCTATTATGGGACACAAAGTAGTGGTGGTAGGGAATGGAGACTTTAACAAGTTCCTGAGATACATCCAGAGCACAAAACATATGACAGATGGGTTTGCTTTGGTTCCTAGCCAGTGTTAGAGTAGCCAGGACTGTCTCTTATTAAGAGATCCACTTTAGCTGCCAGGCATTATTGAACAAGGGAAATAGGATTTTTAATTGATCTGTCAGAAATATTTTGCATCTTGTTTCTGCAGGGTATAGTTTCTGGCTTACCTACAAAACAGGTGTCCAGTTGTAAATGTAAACTCACCCCCAGAAAACCTGAAAGCTTACTTAGTAGTAGCACAGTAAAGCATAGTTTCCAGATTTCAATCAGTGCTAGCCTTGATGTCTTGGAAAATCTATCTAAAAAGCTGAAGACGTTCTAGCAATTCAGCAGCCAAGACCAGAAAAACGGAATATCCAGTTGCCTTTTCTACAATGGGTGCCTCTTGGCTCTTAAAATTCAGCAGAAAGCAGGGCAAATCCTGTGCATGTACAACTGCTTAGAAAGAAAGTTCCCTTGAACAAAGCAGCAGCATATCTTTTTGATTAAACATATGTAGAATTAAAGGAGGCGGTGGCTCAAGCGGTTAAGATCTTGACTCTGTTGACTGCAAGATCGGCAGGTTGGCAGTTTGAGGCCCGGGTGCAGCATGATGGGGTGAACTCCCAACTCTAGTCACAGCTTCTGCCAACATAGCAGTGTAAAAGCATGCAAATGCAAGTAGATAAATAGGTACCACTCCAGTGGGAAGGTAAACATTGTATGGCTAAAAACTTTAATGTATTTCAGTTTGCTCCTTACTATATTTGATCAAAGGTTTTCATGATATGTGTTTGTAAAATAATTCAGGTAGGCTTGAGACAAATTTAAGCAAAATGTATCACTTGCTCTGTCTCTTGTCACCAACTGGGCTTCCCTCTTCTGTTTCTGATCTCCACTCTTATGACTGTCATCCATAGTTCCCACCCACTCTCACCCAACGTCACAGAAAGCAACAAATCTCTAGTGGAGTTTTGTCTTGACATAAATACACTTTATCTTTACCAAATCAATCCTAAATAGGATAAGTATGTGACTACTTTACATTTGCAATGTATATTGTTACTGAACAACTCCTTACTTATCAGACCTTATTTCTTCTCACCTTCCCACTCGGGCCCTCCGTTCTGGTAGTCAAAGTCTGCTGTCCCAGCCCATGATTTCCTCTGCCCCATCTCGAATTCGCCCCTTTTCACTCGCTGCCCCTCACTCCTGGAACCTTCTTCCCCCGGGAGCAAGAGCCATCACTTCTTTAACCAGCTTCAAAACTGAGTTGAAGACCATCCTGTCCAGAGAAGCGTTCCCAGGCATTGCATAATTGTCACTTGCTATTTGATGTTCCTTTGTTGCCTGTTTTATTGAATCATTTCCTGTATTGCTATGTCCTCCCTCCAGTCCATCTCCCCTGATCCAGGCCTCGGAGGTAGAGAAGAACTGTTGGCCCTCATCCCCTTCCCCTTCTCCTCTTATGCCGTGTCTTGTTAGATTGTAAGCCTGAGGGCAGGGAACCGTCCAATACAACGCATTTTATGTACAGCGCTGTGTAAATTTACAGCACTTTATAATAAAGGTTAATAATATAATATATAATACTAATACTAATAATAATAGAACTGTTTTAATGTTTTTAAGGGATGCTACATTCACTTGTGAGTAAGTAGTAATTATCCCACATTTCTCTGTTCTACTGCTTATATTTAAATTGATACTGCTATATTGCAGACTTCTTTGCTTGTCCTTTGAAACATTTATTACATTAAGAGATAACAGAAGATGGCAAAGAACAGCAGCAGAGGAGGGGTGCCAGTGTTTCTTACCCCATCTACCTATTTCATTCCTACAGAAATCCCATCCCATGGATAATTAGTTTTTAGGTGCTTTACATCAGCTTCATTTTAAAGTGTATAGTGTAAACTCTAAAGTAGGAAACAGAAGTCAGAGAAGCATCTACCAAAACAAAGGCAATCAAAGTTCATCAGAAAGAAAAAAAACACAATGTCCTGGCACTTATGAAATATTTGTTTTTTAAAATGCCTGTGAATCACAAAAAAGGCAGACAGATGGAAGCTCCTCTCGGGGGACAGTGTAGAATCAAGATGATCCTGTTCTTTCAGCAATGAATTCATGTTTCTTTTAAGAAACAACCTTAATATTACTTTCAACATTTAGAATTCTTATGTATTTATTGTCTTTCCAAACACAGTAAATTTGCATTGAAAGGGGCTATATTTCAGAAGCAATAGAAACTCTGCAGGGGGCATACAACATCTCAGCTTAAAAGCAAATAGCTCTATTTCAGAGAGGAACACCACACAATCTTCTTGGCAGCAACTATAGCACCTGACTGTCTGCTTCTGCAGCTGTTCTCTGCATCTTCATTCATTATCCTGTACACACGATAGGTCAGCATTGAGACAGTATTTTTTTCAAATGGTTTGGCACAGGTACATGCATACTATTTGATATCATTTGCCAGTTTCTGAACTCAGTGGAGAATTTCCTTATCTTTTACACACATTGTTGTGTGTGTGTGTTTTACAGGATCAAAGCTCTAATTTCTGATTTTTTTTTCCAGACTGATAGGATCGTGTCAATGAAAAGTGTGAAATTTACAAGTGCTGAACTCTGGGCCATCATCTCGTTGCTGCAAAAGAAAACTCCAAAGGAAATCCATGAGTGCATGATGCAAACATTGACTGACAATTGCCCATCATTTTCAACCGTGAACAAATGGTGTCCCAACTTTCAGTGTGGAGATTTTGAGACTGAAAATGCAACAAGGTTCAGGAGACCTTCAACAGTGTCAACTCCTGAAATTGTTTAGTGTGTTCGACACTAGATATATCCCAAGAATGCACAGGGCAAGCAATTGGCTATGCAGAGGCTGTCAGCCAAGTGGGTGCCAAATTTTTTGAATGCTGGCCAGAAACAAAATTGAGTGGATACATCCAAGTTGATTTTGCAGCATTTTGACCAATCTAGTGATAATTTTTGAAGCAACATGTCACTGTTGATGAAACATGATTACATTACTATGATCCAGAGACTAAACAACAGTCCTTGCAGTGGTAGCACTCAGGTTCTCCACAACTGAGGAAATTCAAGACTCAAACCTTGGCAGGAAAGGTCATGGCCCCAGCTTCTGGGATAAGGAAATATTTTGATGATTGACGATCTTTATAAGGGTCAAACAGTTAAGGCAGATTTGCTGTGCTGGTTCTTTTTGAAGAACAATACACCTGCTCACATAGCTGGCAAGACTATCGATGTTTTGAATAATTTTGAGTTTGAGTACACAGACCATCCACCTTACTCACCAGATCTTGCTCCATCTGACTATTTCCTGTTTTCAAACCTTAAAAAGAGTTTGAAAGGAAGGACATTTTTGAATGATTCAGAGGAGATAACAGCAGCAGAGAAGTATTTCAGTGACCAGACATCAGATTTTTTTTGGGGGGGGGGGAGGTGTTAAAGAAATTTGGGCAACAATAAGCCAAGTACATCAAACTTCGGGATAAATATGTGAAATATCATGTACGTTTCGTGGCTCTAGGTCATTTGCTTCTTGGTCAGGCTGCAACCTTTTCACCATCCCCTTGTACTACCAGTGCTTTATCTACATCATTATCACTATGGACTGCTGCTACCTTGGGAATGAATGAGATGGGATAATGATAGACTTTTGCATGGGAATGTTGCCTGCCCAGTCACCAGCATAATATTGACAAATAAAAATGCTCTGCACGTCTGTGCAGATTGAAAAGTTAAGACACTGAATTGTGGATACTGGCTAATCATAGTACAGGTTTTATTTTTAATGAGCCTGTTGTTCAAAGGACTAACACCACCAACTGATTCTGTAAGAAGAAATATGGTTTTGTATAGGTATCAGAAAAAAACACTCTATAGAGCTTTTCTTCTATAGAATTTCTGCATCAACGTTTTTAATAACAAAGAGCCTTGCAGCTTCTTGAATAGCAATACTCTAATTTTACTATTTACTGCTGAATTCAGGATAAGTGTCTACCTATGAACAAATCTACCTGCATTTTCCTCACTCCAGTCAAATTCTCAGGTTTCTATGGTAGCTCTTTTTCCTACAGACCACAAACAGTATATGACAAAATGATCTATTCAACAGGCAGTGAGTAGCCAGGTATCAATAATTGATGTTCCTGTAAGACTAGGAGAGTTGTTGCCAAGCACAAATGGTCACTATGGGTTTTCCACAGAATGATATTGAACCCAGTAATGCCATAAACCAGTTTGAGAACTATAAGCCTATAATTCCATATATGCTTACTAGTGAATAGCATACAGAATCACTTAACTTCCAAGTTACCATTGCCTTTTACAGGACTGCACAGCTCACAGTGCTAACAAAAGAAAGAAGTAGCAGTGTTACACATGGTTACTATGGGTTAGACTAAAAACACAGTTGCTTACTTCAGTCTTAGATCTCAGGTATCTTAGATGCATTCTTTCTGGTTTTCTTTAGAAATAGTTGTAGCATTTTTGCTGCCCTAAATATAAACTGAATTATGCAGTTGCTTGAATGAAGCACTAGAGGGGAACAATACAATATATTCGTGGAATCTCAGAGCTATGAATTAATCTCAGAAGAGAATTTAGCTATCAAGCTTTACAGCTGAACTTTTTTTTATTCCCACTCTGCTTCCTCACTAACAATCATCAACCCAGAACTTCACAAAAAAAATCTCGCCCTCTAGTTGGAGTACCAAACAGATTAATGCAGACAATAAATAGATATAGAATAAGACCTCTGTGCACCTTGAATGGAGAACTGGGCATCATCATTATCATCGTTATATTTGTAGACTACTCTTTTCCCAGAACTGGGGACTAGGACAGCTTACAACTGCATTACAAAGAGGTACCAATAATTGTCTAATATGTATAATTATGGCACTGAAATATACTTCTCAGTCAATGATCGCCAGCACTCTGAATGAGGCAAAGCTAGAATTTTGATTCATGAACTACAGCAGTAGTTTTGTGCTGTATCAACAATATTTCAGCAAAGTGCTAGTTAAAACTCTGTCATCAAGGATAATGCCCAGCAACATATTAGCCTTAGAACAAAAATGTTAATGCAAAAAAACCCACAAAAATTTTCAATAAGCAAAAGAATGAAAAGCAAGCAAATCCTGACAGAATCAGTTGTCATTTCTCTGCCTTTGACTGTCTTAATGTACAGAGAATTTCATTCATTCATCCTGACAATCAACCTATGAAAAAGTTCATTAACATTTTCATTTTGTAAATGTGGACACAAGCAGATAGCTGATTGTTAACTAGAATGCAGAATAGGGTTTAGTGTATAACAGGATCTACAAATACAAGTGCAGTTATGGTGACTTTCTGTGGAAAAGGTGTGCAATGCTTTTGTGGGGTTTTCCAGAAATCTAACTATAAATGTCCAAGTTGTAATTCAGTTGTTAGTGTACAACTAATAATTAAGAAGGTTCAGCCAGAGTCCTCTGTTTTCACCCTGTAGACCCTTTTTCAATGTTTCTAGCAGTCAGGTGTCTCAGTTAAATGAGGCCCTGCCCCAGCTGCTGGTCTAGGCTAGTTCACTCACTGGGAAATAGTTTCATTTCTCCAGTTTTCTCCCAATTACAAACCATTACATTCTTCATTGCTTTACCAGCACCATTTTATTATTCTTGAATTGTGCAGACCTGATGTCTTATAAGGTTGAGTAGTTACTTCCCCCCAAAGGTAATCCATTCCAATTCCTCCCTATGGTGTTTCAAAAGTAAATATCATTACTCAGAACAATGTTTCTTTAAAAGTAACTCATTGCATTGAATGTTAGTTTTTCATTTTTTAGACTCTTAGAATTAAAGAATAGCATAAAACCTGAAAAGTGCTACTCAAAATGCCTTTCTGTGGTAGCTTGTTATACAGTGGACCCTTGTTATACACGCTGGGGTTTGGTTCCAGGATCCCCCGTACATAACAAAATCTGTGGATTCTCAAGTCTCATTAAATAGAATGAAATAGCAAAATGGTGTCCCTTATAAAAAATGGAAAATCAAAGTTTGATATTTGAAATTTATACTTTTTTTGAACATTTTCAAACTGTGGATGCTTGAATCGGTGTATAAAAAAATCAGTGTATAAAAAATCCGCTTATAAGAAGGTCCGACTGCACATATCAAATGAATTTATTTTCTTCTTATATGCTTTCTTCACTGTCCAGCTTTCACATCTGTACATGGTGATGGCTTGGATAATTCTAACTTTACTGCCCATTTGTATATCTTTACTCTTTAGGATCTTGTCTAGTTGTTTCATAATGTCCTTCCCATTCCTAGTCTTCTGATTTCCTGACTACAATCCTCATTCTGATCAATTTTTGATCTTAGGTATGGGAACTCTTTATCTGTTTTGATTTCCTCATTTCCACTAGCTTTCTACAGATATTTTTTTAAAATGACTTGTTCAGGTATGAAATCTCTGGCTTGCATTCTGAAGTGATACAACAGTAGCATACCACCCACTGACAAACAATTGTCAATTTATTAAAAGGTGTATTCATTTCCTGATAAGTCTGGGTTGCTTCTTATGCAACCACAGTAAAATCCAAATTTGCAAATGCTGTACATCAGATAAACCCTCACTGATGGTATAGAGCAAATCAGCTTCTCCAGGCAATGACTTCCCTTTCATTATAGCCTGTCCACAAACTAAAGCTGAAGGCCTGAAGCAGGCATGTTGCCTAGCAAGAGTGCATGTATTGAACTCCAATGATGCATTTTGGTAAACAGTCCCTTTGCTCCCCTTCCAAGAATGACACGATGTTCCAAGAATGCCAGAGCTGATAAGACTAAAAGGATTTATTTTATTTCCTACAAAACTGGCCATCATGACTATCACTATAAATTTGTTTCCATTCAGATATTTACTTATATAGTATTTTGAAACCTAATCACCCTAATGGTCAAGAGCTAAAGGAACACTAACAATAAATTCAGAACATAATCTCCTGCCTGTTTTAATAATGCCACTCACTTTTCCACAGGATCAGACCATCAAACAGTTTCCTCTTTTTTTTTAGTTCTGAGACAAATAATATTAAAATGTAGATTAGAAAGATGGAAATGTGCAAATATTTACTAAACCAAGTAACAACACAGTTTTGCGGCATTCTCAGTTTTTAAATCTTAGCTTAGAGCACCTGCCGGTTGTGATTACTGGCTTCCCAAGTCTCTATGTAACCTGCTGGGCAGCAGCTTTCTCAGTTCACCAGCCACATACAAATCAGACATTTGAATAAGAAAGATTTTATGGGAATCTTTAGTTGGCAGCCAGTTTTCCAAAGGACAAATGACCTTCACTCTTTAGTAATTAATTTTCTTCATTAGCAAAAATCTGTGTTAAATTTTTTGTATTTTCCGGTTGTCTTGAGCTCCTTCTTTTAGCCATGCCTGTGGATTTCAGTGGCACCTGGAACCTTGTCAGTAGTGACAACTTTGAAGGTTATATGCTAACCTTGGCATGAGATTGCCCAACCTTGTTTCTCTCCCTATGTCAAAAGACTATGGAGAATTCAGACACCAGGACTGAGGTGGTTCTTCTGGCATGTGGGTCTTTCAATCCAATCACCAACATGCATCTCCAACACTTTGAACTGGCGAGGGATTACTTGCATGAAACAGGGAAGTACAAACTGGTGAAAGGGATCATTTCACCTGTAGGGGATGCCTATCAGAAGGAAGGCCTGATCAGCGCTAGGCACCGGGTGGCCATGCCAAAGCTTGCAACAGAGAGCTCCGACTGGGTGGATGTGAACGATTGGGAGAGCAGCCAGGAGGAATGGAAGGAGACCGTCAAAGTCCTCAGGCATCACCAGCAAAATCTGAAGAATTTGTGTTGTGCTTTGGCCGTTGATGATGCTACTCCTAAGAATCAAGTGGGCTGGAAGAGGAAGTGGGAGGCAGGAGGCCAACCCTCTGTCAAGAGAAACCAGCCACAAACAAAAGCTGTCCCTCAGCTGAAGATGCGGTGTGGGATGGATGTCCTGGAATCTTTCGAAGTCCCCAATCTCTGGAAACCAGAAGACATCACAAAAATCCTAACCAACTATGGCATGGTATGCATCAACCGATCTGGGAATTTTACTCGAAGATTCATTGACAATTCCAACGTGCTTTGGAGACACAAGGATAATATTCTTCTGGTGGAGGAATGGATCAGCAACAAGATCTCAGCCACCAAGATCCAGAGAGTCCTGAGGAGGGACCAAAGTGTCTGATACCTGATTCCTGATGCTGTTCTAGACTACATCAATCAACACAACGTATACACTGCGGAGAGTGAAGAACAGAATATGGGAGCGATCCTAGCTCCTTTTCAAAAATACACAAGGGAGGTCACCAAAAACCGAGTGGACCCTCCCTTCAGGTGGAGCTTGGGGAGCATGGGGGGCACTTTTTGAGAGCCTAAATTGATGGCCTCTTTCACAGGCCATAACCACCAGAGCAGGTGGAATTCCTTTGTGTGCTGCGATCAGAGCTTTACGTCCATTTTTGTTTGGAATTACTTGAAGGCAAACAACAATAAAGTATATCCTCCAACAAAACAAAACAAAAACATACCACCAGCCCCGCCCTTCTGCTCTGCTATAAAACCTGCAAGCAGAAGAGACTGAGGAGGCAAGAGAAGCTGAGGCCAGCAGGCTCCCAGAATCCAGACTGTGAGAAAGGGAAGCATCTCTAATTTTTATTTTTATTTTTAATGTTTAATTATTATATTGTAGATGAGGGATGGAATTTTAGTTTGTATTGGTTATGTATTATTATACATTTGCTTATGTAAATTGTTTATGTATTTTATGTACTTGTTAACTTTTTTCTCCCTAGGGTAGATTTGATTATTAGTAGTTGATTATATGTTGTTATGCCTTGTACTGTATTTTGTATTATTCATATTTTTTTCTTTTCTTTTATATCTTGGTACAATGTTATGTTTGTAATTTGAGTTTATTTAATATTGCTTTGTTTGTGTAATTTTGTTTAATGTTTAATGATGGGTGTATTTTAGTTAAGGGATGAAGGGTGGAATTTTAATTTTAATTTGTATACATTATGTACTGTTTAGGTATTTTATTTATTTGCTTATGTAAATCATTTATGTATTATGTATTTTTATGTAATTTTGTATACTGCTTTGATCTTTTTGGAAAGGTGGTATATAAATAAATTTATTGTTATTATTATTATTAAAATAAAACTGAGATCCTCATATTGCAGCATCTTCTAGCACAATGCCATTGTCAGGCTAGTGAAAACAGTCACACAGTAGTAATGGAGCCCTGGTGGCACAGTGGTTAAATGTGTGTACTGCAGCCATTTACTCAAAACCACAAGGTTGCGAGTTCAAGACCAGCAAAAGGGCCCAAGCTCGACTCAGGCTTGCATCCTTCCGAGGTCGCTAAAATGAGTACCCAGACTGTTGGGGGCAAATTAGCTTACTTGCTAATTAGCTTACTTGCTCTTCACCACTATGATCTTTGGAACAGCGGTATATAAATAAAACAAATTATTATTATTATTATTATTATTAGTGATGAGATTCAGACTTTGTTGATCTGTAGACTACTTAAGATAAGAAAAAGCTTAAGAAAGATGAAGGGACGCTGCTGCTCACATTTACAAGTAAAGCTATGAAATGTTCTTATTATACTTCAACCCCCAGAACCTGCCAGCCAGCTTGGCCCCTAGTTTTTACAAACTATAGCCAATGTAAAAAAAAAGACTATTCCAAGCACTGTTTCTAAGTTGCATTTCTATTTCTCCCTTTCTACATCTATCGTAGCGCTCAGTGAAACAAAGTTTGAACACCTTGCTTATAAAGGAGGTGTGTGTGTGCGCGCTTTTTGAAAGCTTCCCAAACTTGAAAGGTGGGTTGTTCACACTCATATATTAGAGATGACTATTTGACTTTCAGTACATGCAAGCCTTGCCAGGTGGTGTTGTAGGCAGTTGCTGCTGATCTTTTCAACACATTGCTGCTAACTGTAACGACTTGTTTTCTTCCCCTGCTCAGCAAATTACTATTTCAGAGGGATCAACGGCAGAGCAATAGAAGGGGGGGGGATGCTCCTTTAGCTGGCTGCCAAAACACCATGAATTTTTAACCATCCTGGTTGAAGAAAGACACTTTATAGCTGAGACAGAAGCGTTATATATTACAGGGCATATATTAAAAACGATTGGGTTGGTAACATGAAATTTGTTTAAAGCACATGGTAAAGGTCTGCCACACTCGGTTACTGATTCTCTCCTTTTACCTGAGGTGTTAACAGAGGAACTTTGCCTGAGAGATACAGATACAGTGCCCACTACTACACCAAAGATGGGATCTGGCCATGTACTAAATAGTTTCCCCCAACTACTAACATGAACAGGTGTCCTTTACTAATGGCACTGATTTAAAAAGACCAAGCAGGTTTGAATGCCTTCCTCACTGAACTGCTGTTATTAAAAAAATTACTAGAACTAGATTCCTCCCCCACACCATGTGCGTGTGTGCATGTGCACATTCATGCATATGCACCCACACCCAGAAAGCACATGCCAGCATATGTCTAACATACTCCCACAGAGAAGAAATGAGACAGTGAAACCAAACAACACACACATTCCACTTTGTGGAACAAGGCAGAAGAAGCAGGTGTTCAGGTTGACTAATGTATATGTATGGGCTGGAAGAAAGGATTCATTTTGCTGGATTTTAATGTTGGAATGGGACTGCAATACTGTAATGCCAAACTAAAAACGGTATCATTCAGTGATTTTCTTACTGCTACTTGCTGGTAATGAATGGGTGAGGCCTGTAGCGTCACTAGGGTTGCTATCGCCCAGAGCAATGAATGAAAGAGAAAGGGGCATGATGCTAAGAAAAGCAGTGAATGAGTAAAAGAGAAGAAGACAGAAACTCAATGGCAGAAAGTGAGCCATACAGAGAGGGGTACACATACCCCATCATATTCACACACTTCCATCATCGCTGTTAGTCTCTTTCAATCTGCCAATGGGCTGCAACCTACACTTTAAGAATAACTTATTTATTTATTTATTTCATTTTATGTCACCTTTCTTCCAGAAAGGGATCCAAGGTGGCTCACAAGCCAAAAACATTTGAAAAACTTTACAGTAAGTATTTTTAAAAAATTAAAACAATTATTTTAAAACAAAATAATCTAGTTAAAACAGTATAAAATTGGCATAAAAATATACAAGTGTTAAAAACATAATTAAAATGCTCACTCCATATAAAAACCAACCTGTCATGTTAGCTTGCCTAAGTAAAAACATTTTTGCTTGTTGGAGAAAGGAAGCAGGAAGTGGGCAAGCCTAGCCAAACATAGCCAAACTAGCTGCATACATTGGTTATAATTTTCCATGTTTTTCTTTATTTTTACCTTTGGTGTGGATTTTATAGTTTTCACAGATGTGACACATCCATTTGATCTTTTAATGGAGTGTCTAAGATCTCATTCCTTGTTATTTACTGCCTTCTCCCTAGATTCACTCAGGAAATAATATATAACTGTGGTTTGTAGACTTTTTTTCACTTGTGTACCCCTTGCCAGCCTATTTCCATAATTTGTACTCTTCATATTAGTAAAATGTTTTTAATTAATATAGTTCCTGTTACTTCATATGTATAAGTTGTAACTGTAAATAAATAGCCCAATAATAGGATTAAAAAGGAATAGAATAATATAGTAAACAGACAGTGCATAAAAACACACAGCAAACATTTTATACACAATAAATGTGCAATCCTTGAGCTTGTTTTGAAGCACATATTTTTTGAAATAAGGTTAAAGATAAAATCTTAAATCTGGAACTGCACTAAGCTTACTATGGTGGAATACAGACCGCCAGAAAGAGGCGGCCGGGAGTCGCCTCTCTTTTCCGCGTAGCCACGCCGCAGCAACCAAATTGTGCGGTGCGGCCACGCAGAAAGAAAAGGAGTGCTGAAAAGAGGCTCCTTTTAGCGCCGCCGAAAACTGCCTGCGGCGGTGTGAGCACATCGCTGACGGGCCACCCATCTCGACGGAACACAGAAGTGACGTCACAGCTGTGCGCGCCATGTATACGGCACCACACACAATGACATCCTGGTGACGGCTTAGGGTTGTGGGGCGTCTGGAAATGGCACCCCGAGGCAACCCTAGCATGTCACCAGGATGTGCTAAAGGGCCCATCTGTCGAGGGCCCATGATATTTATTCTTTATAATGGTATAAGAAGAGAAAGCCCTCTTCACCAGCTCTGTATTTATAAATGACAACAGAAACTTAAGCGCCTGGTAAGAAGGCTGTTCATATTCTGTGCTGATGTCTGCCCAAAAGTTAATAGGGGGGTTTTCTTTGAATTTAACTTTTAAAGACGTATCAGTCAAGAAGTTCGATCAACTTCTCTTTTTCCCTGATTGATAACCTTGCATCTTGGAAGTATTCTTCTTTAAAAGGATTTGCAATTCAGTTGTTCTTTTCTCCTGGTTTTGAGAATTACTTCTCGAAAGCTTGTTCAAGTGTTCAGTTATTTTCTCACTCATTTCCTACAAAAGCAGTAGTTTGTTCTCAGACAGGAAATTATGTAAAATTTCAAATATCTCAGTTTGGCCTTTTTCAATACATGATCTCCAAAAATCTAATTATTAATCATAAATTCAATTTTGTTTGAAACTTTGTAGATAGTTCTAGAACTATTCTAAAGTGCCAAATTTAGATAGATATATCTGATAAGTTTGCAAAAACCTGAAACCAATCACAGTCATGTAACTGAGGGGCAAAACAGACACCCAAAAAGGGCGGCTTGGGGCTGCCCTGGCACCGCTCGCCACAACAACTACATGTGGCCTGGCCTCCATCTCATCACCACTGTTTCCAAACAACTTCTGAAAATGAATGGTTTTTTTCCTGCTTCTTTTCTCGGTTCGGGCACCTTCTGGGTTCGGACTGCATTCAGGATGTTTTGTGTCCAAACATCACACCCCATTGAAGCCTGACAGCAGACCTTTGGGCTTTAGATGCAAATTTGAAAAGATGGTCTTAAAAAAACTGGTCTAAGTTTCAACAGCCACATAAAGATTTTACCATAAGATTGTCACCTTTCTTCTGTATAAAGGACTAGGGTAGAATGAAGATGTACCATTTGTTCACACAGGGCTTTAGAAATCCTTAATTTTGTGAACTTTGACATAATAAAATTAACCAGTATAACAGCTTCAGGAATAAACTGTTCTAGAACATGGTCACATAGCCTGAAAAAAACACAAAAGTATTTATTTTTTATGCCTGGGGACTTTAATGGGATTTTTAAAAAAACAAAAACTTTTTACTCTCCTGTTTTAGGGAAGAATTGGTTTTGGGAAACATGTGGCATTCCAAATTGGGATCAGAGTAGAATCAGGGGGTGAGATGAATGCAGGATGAGACCAGCTTGGTGGCTGGTTACCTAGGCCAGGTAGTCACCTGATCATTCCTACCACAGTGAATCCGCCTTGCATCCTTCCGAGGTCACTAAAATGAGTACACAACTTGTTGGGGACAATTAGCTTACAGTTGTAAAATGCTTAGAGACTACTTAGTGCAGTATGAAGCGGTATATAAATGAAGCTGCTGCTGCTGCTATTGCTAATATCTGGCAAATACAGTGTCACCATTTGGGGAGAAGGCCCAGTGTTTGTATATGGCCATTCACATATAAAGCATACACATCTTCACAGGTCAGCATTTAAACTCATCCTAATCTTATTTTATAGAACAGCAGATGTCTTTTGAGCCATGGAAAAAGAGGAAGAGGTGTCTTGTGGAGCAGGGAAGAGACAAATGACTTGATTGCCATCTGGGGTGAAGAGCAACTAAGGAAAAGCCACAGAAACACTGACATTTTTTAGAATGTTGCTCATGACATACAGAACAAGGGCCATCAAAAGACTGCAGAAAAGTGCAGGATGAAAAGCAAGGATCTCTGACACCAGCACTGAGAAGTCTATGAACACAATTTGCAGAATGGCAGTAGCACAGTCACCATGCCCTTCTACGAGAAGTTGTATAACTTTCCCTGTAGAGACACCGGAATTCATCTGACATACCTAACTTGAATGAAGCTCTAGTGAAAAAAGTATTAGAATAGGCTAGAAGACAGGCATTTAAGACAAAGTTTTAAAATGTGACTAATTGAAAGGCAGAAGGTGACTAGCACAAACAGAAA
Organism: Sceloporus undulatus; assembly: GCF_019175285.1. Taxonomy (NCBI): domain Eukaryota; kingdom Metazoa; phylum Chordata; class Lepidosauria; order Squamata; family Phrynosomatidae; genus Sceloporus; species Sceloporus undulatus. The sequence goes on from NC_056524.1 coordinate 171,103,926, forward strand.
ACTGGTCATGGATTCAGGAAGAAATGAAATTAGCCAGGAATTTCACTTCTCTTGAAACTCATTGCTGCAAAGGCAAGTAAAAGAGAGAAGGCATAATAGTTTACAAAATAAACCAGAGGAGATTTTGTACTTACCAAGGGAGACTAACTCAAAGAACAAGAGGGCAGCAAAAAAGTTTCTGGATGAAAAATGGCACTTCATGTTTCCTGAAAGAGAAGAAGTTTTTTTTTTTTATTTCAGTCCTATTGTATTTAACAGATTTGTCTTTTCAAGGTACACCAATGACATCAAGTGACACTTAGGGTCTAAACAGCTGGCCCCAAAGAGGTGGCATCACACCGTTCCTTTCAGTGCCAGATCGGGGCCGTTGCAACTGCATGACATGGCTCCAATCTGGTGGTTTGCCAGCTCTAAAAGAAACGGTAAAATACTGTTCCTTTTAGAGCCAACAAAAAGGTGCTTTTGCTGCTGCAGCAGCACTTTTCGGTGCTCCTTTCAGCATGCAGTGTATAAATGCTGCGCCAATGGAGTACTGTGACATCAGCATGGGAGCGGAGTCGGGGCATGTGTTGTCCAAATGCCCCACCCCCACATCACCGTCATGCTAGTGCTTCAAGCTGGTCTTAGACTCATAGCTTGGAATGTATTTTTTAATCCTTTGGACTCAAAACAACCAAAACAAACAAACAAGAAAATTAATTTTATTCATGACATTGGAATTAGTAAAGTCAAAGAGATTTCCAACTTTTTGGTTATATTTTGTAAATGTAAGATTTTGTAAATGTAAAGTTAGATCTGGTATTTTCTCTCTATCCCTCCTATTACTCAACAAATGCGTATGTTCAAACACATGCTACAGGCTCAATTCTGATTGAAATACAGTGGACCCTTGTTATAAGCTGGAGTTCAGTTCCAAGATCCCCCGTGGATAACAAAATCTGTGGATGCTCAAGTCCCATTAAATATAATGACACAGCAAAATGGTGTCCCTTATAAAAAAATGGAAAATCAAGGTTTGATATTTGAAATTTATACTTTTTTGCAACATTTTCAAACTGTGTATGCTTGAATCCATGTATAAAAAATCCATGTATAAGAAGGGCCGACTGTATGTCATTATTCTAATCTGATACAATCCGGTGTGTGTACCTGTTCTTTGCTGCTGTATCTATTAGTCACAAACACACACGCACAACTAGGATTTTGCTGGTGTGTCAGCAGGGCTTTGTTCCCTGCTAAATACTAGATCAAGTGCCTCACCCTTCAGATGAATTTAGATTAGGTGAGCCAGTAAGATTCAGAAATGAGTCCACAAAATTGGCACCAACCCACAAGGGATTGGTGAATGCTCCATTACAATTGAGAGTAAATTAATTGCTCAAGGTCCATCCTGATATACATTTGAGTTTGATAATAAGACATAGATGGTAGTAAGGTGTGCAAGGCATGGAACGTGCTGCTGTGACAGAAAATATTTAGTCTGTACTGATGCAGCTGTAAATAATGAATACCAGAATTAAAATTGCACTTGCAGAACAGTACAACTAGCCTGGTTTTCATCCAGGGAGCAACACAGAAATTGTTCCTCCTGAATTGTGTGAAGTGACCTCCCCCCTAGATATTAATAGTCCCAATCACACCTTGTTAGTCCTTTTACATTCTTTTTGAGACCTTGAATATGTTGATCATGAGGTGCTGATGATGCAATTGTGTAGCCGTGAAGTGATATGAAGGATTATTCCAATGGTTCTGTTCTCAACAGGGATGTCCCACAGAATAAGGATAAGAGCTTAATTCTCATACACCTTTGAGCATGCCACCTGCTCCCACTCCATACCCCTCAGGTCAATCAAGGCTGCTTTAGTTCTGCCATGAAATTTCTGAGAACAAAAGGCACAATGATTAGGAGTTGCACCCCATTTATAGGCAGATTTTTTTTCTTGATAGCTATTACAGTCCAAGTTTGAGAAGCTGTTGGAATCACCATAGATTCCAGTTTATTTCGCATGGCTTTTGAGTACACAGATTAAAAGTTTTTTTTCTTTTTTTCAAATCATTTTTATTAAACATACACACAATCACAAACACTGTATATGTCACAAACATACACAAACATCAACCATACTACAAAGCAAACTACACACACACTAAAATAAAGAGAAGAGAAAAAAAAAAACCCAATCACAACTGACTTAAAAAGGATTTTTTTCTTGGTCCACAAAATGTTTAATCTAATTCTGATCTACATTGGTTTTTTAAAATTTTGGCCAGCTGGACCCTTGGAATGGGGTGAGTTATTGGTCTAAATAAAATAAAACAGATTGGGTTTTTAAAAACCAGATTTCAAGAAGAATCTTAAAGCATAAAATATAAAGGAGGGAGGAAAAACAGCTAAAAATAAATGAGAGTTGTATAAAGAAAACTACAGTACTTGTTAGTTTAGGTGGGCTTGGGAAAAAAATAAATCCTAGTGGACTGTGTCTAGTACACATAGGGATGCCATAACCCGGTGGCCCCCAGGACAAACCCGCTTTTGGGGGCCCCTCCCGGTCCCGGTCTGGTTTGGCCTCCAGCCCGGGGCCCGCGCGGCACCAACCCACCTTCCCCTGCCTACCCTCGCGGCCGCGCCACCCACCTCCACCTCCTCCTCCTCCTCCTCCGCCATTCCTGGCCGTGTGGAGGAAGCGAAGGAGGAGGCGGTGCACTTCCTGGCCTGAAACGGAGACGGGGGAGGGTGGAGGGGAGGTGGAGAGGAGGGTGCAGGCGTGTGCAGGAGGCACACCTTCTTCTTCTCCTCCTCTATTGCAGGCCGCGCCAAGCGGAAGAGGAGGCAGAGGTGCCTGTCTGGCTTGGCACTCCCCACCCACGTGCGTGCCAAGGAAACAGGCAGGCAGCCGCCCACTACCTCCTCTGCCTCCGCCTCCCGGGCCCAAGGAAGTGCTCAGCGCGGAGGCAGGAGGTGGTGGGTGGCTGCCTGCCTGCTGCCTTGGCGCGCATGTGGGAAGGGAGTGCCAAGCCAGGCAGGCACCTCTGCCTCCGCCTCTGCCTGCTAGCGCCAAGGCAAGCGCTTAGCACGGTCGCGCAGAGGCGCACGAGGCGGAGGTGGGTGGCTGCCTGCCTGCTGCTTTGGCACGCGGGCGGGGGGAGTGCGCCAAGGCAGCCACCCACCTCCTCCTCCGCTTGGGCCTGGGAGGCAGAGGAGGAGGAGGGCGGAAGGAGGAAGGAGGGAGGGAGGGAGGAGGGAGGAAGGAAGGAAGGAAGGAAGGAGGAAGGAGGAAGGGGGAGGAAGGAGGGAGGAAGGAAGGGGGGAGGAAGGACAAGGAGAAAGAAGAAGAGGAGGAGGAAGCGGATAGTGATGATGATGATGATGATGATGATGATGATGATGATGATGATGATGATATGAGCCAGCTTCTGAGGCACGAGCAATGTAAGTTGCTCTGATTTTTACAAACTCATGCGCAGTGAAGAAAAACCAAAGTCCCTTGACCAAATACACACTTCTGAGAAGTACAGTTGAATCCGAGGGCAAACCCACTTCTTTTTAAACCACTTTGACATATTCAGTATGCATAGCATGTTCAGTGTGAAACCCAAAGAGTTTGATTATTGAATAAGCCTCTGAAATATGCAAGAGGCCATGTTAAGTAAAGCCATGTTCAATGCCCAAATGTGCTGTTTGGAATGGGGGGAGGGGGGTGGCCAGAAAGCGAAAGTACATTTCTGCCATCTGTCTAGGAATAATGCCCAAATGTCCTCCATTTTGATCATGCCTAAGAAACATGCATTTATAGTAACATTTTTTAAAAAAATCAATTTTTTTTGCATGTCCTCCATTTAAAAAAAATGTGCCCTACCTTTGAAAATTTTGTCCTACATTTGTCCTACATTTGTCCTGGTTAGGAGGTCCAGACTTATGGCAACCCTAAGTACACAGTACTTCTGTATAGACTTCTGAGCAGCATAGCAGTAATGTGATGGGAAGAACATTAGCATGCTCATGAACATAAACATTCCACTGTTGTTGTGTGCCTTCAAGTCATTTCTGACTTTTGGCGACCACAAGGCAACCCTATCATGGGGTTTTCTTGGCACGTTTCTTCAGAGAGGGTTTGTCATAGCCATCCTCTGAGGCTGAGAGAGTGTGACTTGCCCAAGGTCAACAGTGGTTCTCCTCGCTCAGCTGGGATTTAAACTCTGGTCTCCAGGGTCAAAGTCCAACACTCAAACACTCCACCACACTGGCTCTTAAACATTCCACTATGCCTCCAGGAAAAATTCAGGAATGGCTTGTCTGAACAGTCACTTTTTTACACCTAGAGACCAAGATATAAAATATAGTAGTAGAGTGTTAGAGAACCTGTGTGGTGTAATCTTTGAGTGTTGTACTAGGACTCTGATGTCCAAGGTCCAAATCCCTCCCCCAATATACGGAAGCCCACTGGGCGATCTTGGGCAGGTCACACTCTTTCAACCTCAGAGGAAGGCAGTGGCACACACACTCTTCAATAAATTTTGCTAGAAAAATGCCACCGGTTTTATTTTATGGGTTATCATAAATCAGAAATGACTTGAAAACACACAACAGCAACACAAATCGACTGTTAAGAAGTCACTGAGTTGCCTTGCATCTATGGTCCTTCACAATGACTAAACTCAACCAAAACCATCCTACTCCATAAGGATAAACTCCAATCACAGATAATTACTACAGAACCTTCAAAGAGGAATGAATTTATAATTGAGGATTTGTTTTTTGTTAAAATATTCATTATGTGCATATAGTTTTACAATTTTGCAAGACACTAAAAAAAGGAGGAGGCATAATTGGAAGCACTATTAATTTTAACCAAAACATAAAAAGAACAGAACACAAAATGAAGTCAAATAAGGATAACATAATATAACATTCATAACATATTTACTAAGGACTGAAACAACATGCAGGCATCTAACATCTCCAGTTGGTTTTTTCCCCTCCTGTTTGGTTTGTAACACCTTGCCTGACGAAGAAGCCCGTGGAGCTTCGAAAGCTTGCAACAAGTGTGCATTTCGGTTCACCAGTAAAGGTATCACTGATGGATTTTTGTTTGTATTTGTTAAATGGCCAACGCAGCTACCCCTGCATGTTTTAAGGATATAGAAAAGTGGAAGTGATAGCTGAAACAAGAGGAAGGAGGCATACAATGACCTCTTGGATCGGTATGGCCACACATGTATTATTGTTTTTTCTGTACATGGGGGGGGGGGCAAGTCCAACATACTTACTCTACAAATCTTAGATAAATCTCAGCTCTGACCATTTTTATTATTTATATTCTTGCCAAGCCTGAATTCTCCATTGCTCAGTTACCAAATAATAATCATTCATAAGCATAAGTCACGATTGCTGCTTTGTTTTAGAAAATGAATTTGTTTACTAAAGCAAAGCAGTATGAACTATTCTTTTCAGCTTTGGTCACTACTTAGGAGTAGGGAAAGTAGCAGTGTTGCCAATTTCCGGGAAATTTCCTAGAAACCGGGAAATTTGAATGCATTCTGTTGGATTCCCGTGTTTATGATTTTTCTAGGAACATTCCGGGAAATCAGCCAATCCTGACCAAGCAAACCCTTCCCACCCAAAAAAAAACTTCTGACATACCTCCATCTCAGAAGTCCTGCCCCCTTTAGCCTTCACATAGTGCCTTGCGCCCCCCTCGACCCAGAAGTCCCGCCCCTACCCCTGAATTCCTGCCCCTGCCCCAGAAGTCCCGCCCCCATTCCGGGAAATTTTGGGGCATTCCGGAAAGCCAATCCGGGAATTTTGTTTGAGGGTGATTGGCAACACTGGAGAGGAGGGAAGCCTGAGAATGATCAGTGGCTATCAAAGCTAAGAGTAAAGAAGTATCCTTCTAAAAACTCTATGTTTTTAACCATTATGTTTTTAAGTCTTCAATAGTCAGAATTTTTGTCCAAGGCCAATTACAGTCTTGGGAAACAAACCAAAACCATACACAACTGATCTAAATCAACAGCCGTTGATTTTTGTGAGAAAAGGCAGGATTTCACAACATCCAGATAAACAATGTTTGCTTTTTCAATTCTTCTCAGTTTGTAAGCTAGCTGGCCCTGACTCAGCAACATAGAACAGTCCAAGATCAGTTTTGTGGCCTATGTGACTGTGCTTATCTTGTCTTTGTTTATGGATTAAACATTTTGTCATTCAAGTCAGAAGATGTTGCCTCTTCCATAATAACCCCCAATATACAAGGAGATGCCATTGCAAGTGCAAGCTCTTCAGCCATGGCAAATATAAATGGAGGTGCATTTAATATAGAAAATGATACAGCATCTTCTACTTTTATGGAAAGAGGTTCGCAGAGAAGCATGAAGACCCAGGAGGGAAACTACCCACATATCAGACTGTTAGACTCCTCTTGACTTTAAAATCTGTGGAAAACAATGGAAGTGCAATTCACATTTACAACTTCCCAGATTTGAAAAGGAAGGAAATGCTATCTTGCCAATCCCTTGAATGTCCTTTTAAAAAAAACATAAAATGGGGAAACAGTTTACATTATTTACAAAGGCACAACTAACGGCTCCCTTTTAGTTCTATTTTGTCTGTTCTAAGAAACTCATTTACATTAAACATGCAATTCCCCTGACTTGCTTCTGAATTCTGTCTACATTAATGTTTCAGCACTATGTGCAGGTAAGAGAGCATTTTGTTTTGTTTTGTTTGGAATGGGAGGAGAATTTTAAGGCATTAGGAACTGGATTGTGGTGAGAATCCAGCACTGCACACCGCATGTCCAATTCTTTTGAAACTGAAGAGGTTGTGAAATGCAGCTTATAATATGGCATGCAGGCCAGAAAGGATAGCTCTTCAAAGAAATCAAAGAAAATCAACTGGACTAGAATAAATCTTTAGCTTGAATTAAAGCAATCCTCTGCATCCTACTCTCTGTGTCTGACATACTTATTTGATTACAGAATAAAGTACTGAACTTAATGAGTTAAAAGTTTGTGCTCACTCTTAGAAAAAGAGTATAGAGACAACTTGTTGGAATCATATTTCTTTCCATTATATACTTTCTTATTTATCATTTCAATCTGTCACACAAAGACTGTATATTGCTCAAACTGTGATTATATTCTCCATCAGACAATGTCAGTTATCAATTTTAAAAAAAAAAGTCATCATGAATGTACATGGAAACACATTTAGGCTGTATGTATGATATTATATTTAAAAGGTATAATTTTAATTTTCCTAATTGTTTATGTCAGGACTATTAACATTACATTCAGTGATATATGGGAATTATGATTTATGAGTAACATTAGTACAAAAAACATAATTAAGGATTCTTCTGAATGGTGTGGTATGCGAGACAGTCAGGGGGGGTGATACCATGAGTTACTGCACCAGGTGATGCCAGTCCTAGTGACACAATTGCCCATTCTAATAATAATAATAATAATAATAATTTTTATTTATATTTCCCACCTCTCCCTGCAGATCGAGGCTGGATTACAACAATAAAAACAACATTACAACAATAAAAGCTACAATAGCATATAAAATATACTCAGTAAAATAATAACAACACTATCAATACAATGCATAAATTAAATCATTATCTAAAATACATACCATTACGAATGGAGGTGGAGCATTTTTTAATCTCTTATAACAGTTTGGGTGGATAGGCCTCCTGGAAGAGATCTGTCTTAAGTGCCTTCTTAAAGGCATCTAAGGTGGTGATGAGACGGATCTCCTCCGGCAAGCCATTCCGCAATTTAGGGGATACGGCGATGAATGCTCTGTGGGAAGTTGTTGTTAACCTGGTCTTTACATGCTCTAATAAATTCTTCCCAGATATTCTGAGAGTGCAGGACAGATTGTATAGGGAGAGGCGTTCCATCAAGTAACTTAGGCCCAAGCTATGTAGGGCTTTAAAGGTAAAAACCAACACTTTGTACTGTGCCCGGAAGCTAATTGGCAGCCAATGAAGAGATTTAATACTGGTGTTATATGGTCTGACTTAGATGTTCCAGTGACCAATCTGGCTGCCACATTTTGCACCAATTGAAGCTTCCAAACTTGGTATAAAGGTAGCCCCATGTAAAGCGCATTACAGAAATCTAGATGAGAGATTACCAGTGCATGTTCTACCCACCTGTCCAGATTCTGCCCACATTCTAAGCATACTTCCTAGTGATTTTTTGGACCCCTATTTGATCTGGATTCCAAGTTGTCATTTAAAACAAGCTAATGACAAACATGTATCTAGCCCTTGTAGGATTGGGGATACGAGGAAAAATATTGGCCATCTTGAATTCAGTTTTAGGAGAAAGGTGAGATGTAGGTGCAATCAATCAATCAATAGTCACTCTTTTGTCCAGTCGTTTTCTGAGAAACAAGCTTGCCCCATCTTAGAATATGTTTAGCCAATTATTGAATTTTCAGACCTATGTGTCAGGAATAGTGTTGCCAATTTCTGGTTCCCCAGAATCTGGGGAACTTAATTAATTTTTTCTGGGGATTTTGACTGAATAATAATAATAATAATAAATTTTGGGGAATTCCAGGGATTTTGGATTTTGGTAAAACATTCCATGAAATATCTTTGAGGCTTGTAGGCAGCACTGGTCAGGAGTTGCATAGACAACTCACCTGTCATAAAATGCTGGGAATTACATGCGGTGGTTTATACAGTGGAAGTGCTAATCTCACCTGCCCCTTTTCTTGCCGGATTGGGGCCTGGGCAGCCTCACCAGCAGCCCAGAGGCCCCAGTCCAGCACTTTTTGGGACCATGGAGCAGCAACAAAATGTCACTTCTCCATGGTCCCCAAAAGGGGTGTCCTTGGGGCCCCTTTCTCCCATGGCTTCATTCCCGCGGCCATCTGGTTGCCACGTGGGAACAAAGCTTGCGGTGCTGTAACAAAAAGGAGCTGCCTAGAGCAGCTCCTTTGTTGCAGTGCTGCAACCAGGAAGTGTCGCCGTTATGACACCACTTCCTGTGCACCACATTTGGGTGTTCAGCAGCGCCGGCGTTAGGGAGGCCCCTGTGCAGCTGGGAGGCCGCCATGATGCCGGCGCAGTCCTGTACTAGGGTTAGGGAGCATGTGGATGGTGCGCACTCCCTAACTCTAGTATGGGCATGAGTACATTGCTTTATGGCGGTCTCTACTGCACCTCAGACAGGTTCTGAGATAATTCTGGAAGGGAGGCAAGCATGAGCCATGCTTAATCAGTTTCTGTGAAAGAATCTGGCTGTAACAAAGAAAGGGCAGTAGGGGAAAGAGAGGAGATGTGGGTTTTTTTTATTATTATTATTATAATATAATAATAAAGATTTATTTCTAGCCCGCCCAATCACGAAGAATCCGAGCGGGTTACAACAATAATAATACAACAATTATAACTAATAAGAATTAGGGCCGTCTGATCTTTGAAACTGTGTGTAGTTTAATAAAGCAATTTTAACATTTGCTGAACAGTTCTGACTATGAATGTCATTGAATTGGATCTATAGTTTCTTAATAAAAAATCTTTCTGAGTTTTAGCTAATGACTCTGATTGTCATTTGTGATGCACCTTCTTATAAATCCAATTTCTAGTTCTGTGGATCAATGTTACAACTTTAGATGTCAGTCTAGATTTCAGGGAAAAAATCTAACTGAAGTCTATTTTGTACAGCTCCTTGAAAGGATTGCACAGAAAGTAATGGAGAAACTGGAATAGAGGGGTGGATACAACAAAGCATTGTAAAAGATGCAATATAATAATTAGTATTTAAGGTTCTATGGACTCCATTCTGTTTTTTGACTTGCCTGAGGAAAAACATGCGTCTTTAATATATCCTCTGCATCAAGTTCCATTTTATGTCAGGTATTTAGGATGCCCCTACTGCCTGTTGTAGGAAGAAAAGAGCCACCACCCCCCATTGTTTTGCATGTCTTTCCCTGCTTCCTTTGTTACAACTTTTCCCAATCTTGCTTTACCTCCTTTTCCCCCTACTCTTTGTCTTGCACCTGCAGCTTTGTGCTGCTGCTGCTGCTGCTTCTTTAGAGAGCAAGCAACATTTCAAAGAGCAAGAGAGGTGGGCATAAGGTGATGGCAGGTACAAGAGAGAGTGATGTTAGCACATGATAAGGGAAGTGAGGGAGAGAAGAGTGTGAGATGCAAATAGGAGCATATAAGAAGGCAGGGAGGAGAGCATGATGAAGGCAGAAAGTTAGAAAAGGAAGAGCAGAGGTACAGTGGGTTCAAGGAGCAAGACATGATGAGATCCCACAGGAAAACGGGAGTTAAACATGATTTAAAGTACATTCGAATTTAAACCAAACATGCAAATTTGGGGAGTTTATCACACTAGGGACTACCCAAGTAAAATAATGCGAAGTTAATCCAAACACAAAGCAGAGAAAAACGGCAGCTTTTTTACTTTCGGGTTTTTCCGAAATTAAAAAGCTGCCAGTTCTCTGTTTGCATTCGGATTAACTTTGCGTTATTTCAAGGAGTGACCATATCACACCAAAATTGAAATCACTCCACCGGCTGCCTATTAGTTTCCAGGCACAGTACAAGGTGTTGGTCATTACCTTTAAAGCCCTCCATGGCCTGGGCCCAACCTATTTAAGGGATCACCTCCTTCCGTACAATCCGCCCCGTACCCTCAGATCCTCTGGGAGGAATTTGTTGCAGTCCACAAAGACCAGATTGACAGCAACCTCCCAGAGGACTTTTTCCGCGATTGCTCCCACTTTATGGAATGGCCTGCTAAACAAGATCCGTCAAATTACCAACCTAGAGACCTTCAAGAAAGCTGTCAAGACAGATCTCTTCCGGCAGGCCTTCCTGGAACAGAACCCAGACACGTAAAGATCCTCCCACAGGCATATATAAGTGAAGACTCTGCCCACCATTATTCTGTTATTGTATTATTGTTTGTAGATTTTATTGTCTGTAATTTTCATGGATAGAATTGTTTAATCCTTTTTAAGGGGGGGTGGAAATTGCATATATTGTATTTTTTAAAGGTTGTACGTCACTTTGATTATGGTAACAAAAAGCAGGATATAAATTAAAGTTTTATTTATTATTATTTATTAACTGCAATATCATGTGATAAACTTTGGACATTTCTGGGGGGGGTTGGTTGGTTTAAATCTCGTTTAACTCCCATTTTCCCATGGAATCTCACTAATGTGATAAACTCCTAAGTGCAAGAAGAGAGAGTGGTTTGTATGTTTGTCTTTACACTCCTCTGCATTTCCCCCTGTAAATCAGATGGTGGTCACTTTTTTTTTTTGCCATGTTTTTCCACTCTGCAAAAATAATCCAATTTGACACCACTTCAACTGTCATGGCTTAATGCTATGGAATTCTGGGATCTGAAGTTTTGTGAGACATTTAGACTGCTCTGTGAGAGAGCTCTGGTGCCATGACAAACTACAATTCCCAAAATTCCACAGCACTGAGTCATGGCAGTTAAAGTAATGTCAAACTGGTTTATTTCTGCAGTGCAGATGCAGATGCAGCCATCATCATCACTGAATGTACAAAACCAATTTATGTAGTTCCTGTCTTGCTATTAAACCCCACAACAGCCCTGTTATGGTCCATTTCCTAAAAGGTAATTACCATAATCAAGGATGGATTTGAACTTGGGTCTCGGTTTTCCACATCCAACACTTTAATCATTATTCTGTACTAGTACTGTACTAGTAATCTCATAAGAGCACTTACTATAAAAATGGTACCAAGGTTGAAACATACATAGTGATGGGGGGGGGGAGCAGCTATTAATGTGCTGAATTTTCACAAAAGGATGCAAATTAGCAATCTGTATAATTATCACAAATTGCATAACATGCAAATTAGATGTCTGGATTTGAGGGGCTGCAATATGGCAACCCTAACTGAGGAACATAATCATTATCATTTTTATATGAGGGAAGGTGCCTATAATATGCTATGAGATAATTTCTCAAAATCTATATTCGTGCTTTAGGATGTTGCGTAATTTATTTTAACCAATCATGGTGGGAATTCTCTGCCTGGAAGCATCTAATGCATAGGGTCTGCCAAAACAAATTCAAAATGTGTGTGTCATCAAATTGTCTCTTCTTTCAATAATAAATAAATAACACTGAACATCGTGTTTTTGAGAATGATAGCAACTTTTAATTTTCTCTCAATAATTATAACACGATAATATATAAATTTGATCACTGCACAAGTTGCAGTTACTACTCCAGCTGAAACAAATAAGCTTGATAAATATTAATTTAAGTAATTTAACCAATCACGCCTGTCTTTTAGTATGTGAAAACTGGAATAGCCAATAGCTGACAAACATGATTTTCTCTGACTATGACATTAACAAGCAGAAGCACAGAGATAACTGGCCAGGATTAAATATTCTTTTAGTTTATGACAATTAAAATATTAGATGTAAGAGCTTAATTTGTATGTTGAAAGAAAGAATGCTTTCCTTTCATATTCACAGACAACTTTTTGCTAGTTGTTTATATCACAGCTATTGACATTACAGTCAGCCCTCCTTATCCATGCGATAGCAGCTCTTTCACATTTTCCCATGTAGTCAGAAGACAGTTTTTCTCTTGATCCAAGCAGAAAGAGTCCTGGGAGACTGCTGTTAAATAGAGTCCCTCTCCCATCCGCACTAACTGCTGCTGTCTGGAGAGTCAAGTGTGAAACCAATGCTGAAGCACTGAAACAAGTCCCCTTTGCTGTGCACACACATACAAACACTGAAGGAGCTTCCAAGTTTTCCCCTCGACTTATCCATGGGTCATGACAAAATCCATAATTTTGGCCCCAAAACCTGCCCTTGACTTATACATGAGGTCAATTTATAGTCGAGTGTATACGGTACATTCCAAATTGCAAACCTTGATTTTGCCATTTCATATAAAGGACACCATTTTACTACACTATTGCATTCAGATTGTGTTATCCACCAGGGTCCTGGAATCAAACTCCAGCAGATACCAAGGGCCCATTGTATATTCAGTGATATATGGGAATTATGATTTCTGAATAACATTAGTACAAAATAAATATATTACTAAGGCTTCTGTATGGTGTGATATGGGAGGGTGACACCATGATTTACCACCCTGTTGATGCCAACACTAGTGACTCTACCGACAATGGTCATTCTTTCATTCATACAGAACCTTGCTTTGCACAGATGTTGACTCAGAAGTAGTAGCTCTTGGTTTCACTAAACTGTACATCAAAAGCACCAGATCCTGTCTGAATATTGGAAGCTAAGCAGAGTCAGCCCTGGTTAATATTTGGAATGGGGAACCACCAATGAATACCAGGTGCTACAGGCTATAGTTCAGAGGACAAAACTGGAAAAACTGTCTCTGACTATACCTTGCCTAGGAAAACAATATAAAATTTGTGGGGTCAATGTAAGTCAACAAGCAACATGAAAGCACATACATACACACAAACCCAGAGACCTGCACTGTTTGGATATTTCAAATGCACTTTTGTTGCAGGGACATAGCCCGGGGGGGGGAGTCCGGGGGGTCCGGGTTCCCCCTTCCGTTAGATACAATGAATGGTGTGTGTTGCCACACTGCTGCACCCAAGCCCCATTATAATGGTGGCATTTCATTTGGACCCCCCTTTCCCAAAATCCTGGCTACGTCCCTGTCTGTTGTCAAGAGAGCTATCATGCCACACAAAACCCACTTAGTTGCTCCTATTAAATAAGCTGTCACTATTTCACTACTGCTATCTTCTTGGCATCCATGTGTAAATGTTGTGGCCTACTTAAAATACAATTTACAAAACCATAACCTCCTCTTCCTCACCCCCATTTGGCCTTTACCATTTACCCTACCACAGCAATATTCATATTTCTAACTTACAGTGTCAGCTTTCTCCATCCATTTGCCAGGTGCTCTTTCAGGAAAATAAAAGAAACGAAATGTGCCTGTAACCTAGCCTATTCTCCAACCAACAAAAAGACCTGCCCACACAGAGAAAATAAAGTATACTTCCCTGGTTCTAACATAAAGCATTGTAATCTTTTCTTCTCTGTCTCTGTCTTTGTCTCTGTCTCTGTCTCCCCCTTCCCCATGCTGGGACATGACTACTTTCCTAGCTACTACTAAGACATGACAGTTGGAATGCCTGCTTTCTTTCTGAAAGAACAAAAAAGTCACTTCAGTGGCCCTTGGAATCTATTGGGGTTTGGTTCCAGGAATCTCCGTGGATACCAAAATCTATGGATGCTCCTGTCTCATTATGTACAGTGGGCTAGTAAAATGGTTCTCTTTTCAAAAAATAGTGAAATCAAGTTTGCTTTTTGGATTTTTTATATATATATATTATATGTGGCTGGTTGAATCCATGGATAAAGAATCTGTGGATATGGAGGGCCAATTGTATACACTAGTTAATGATGTGTTTTTAGCATTTGTTCACATGCATGATGAGGCTTCTTTTTCTGTGTTATTCAACTAACCAGTTCTCTTCCATCACACTTTTCTTTCTTAATTCTCTCCCAGTTTTCCCAGAATTTGAATTAAAAATTCCTATATTCTAGTCTAGTCTTTTTGTTTATATTTTGTGACATACAGCAAACAATTTGAAGGACTACTGAAATATGCTAGTACCTAAAGTGGTTCAATCTAAGAAGGCCTGATTGTTCAGCTTAGTTCCTTTCTGTGCTTCACAAGGGCCAGCTGAGACTGTCTCCCAAGGAGATGTACTTGCTTGTGTGTTGAAGAGTCCCTGGCAGAGGACTCCAAAGACAGTAATTTTTCATAAAATACTAAGAGGGAGATTATTTGTATGGCCCTCCTTATCCACGGATTTTTAATACATGGATTCAAGCATCCACAGCTTGAAAATATCCAAGGCGGAATACAAACCGCCACTTTGCGGCGCTCCCCCGCCGGCGCCATTTGCTCCGCGCGGGAGCCGCAGCAGCCAAACCGCGCAACTCCCGCGCGGAGCAAAAAAGAAGCTCCATTTTGGAGCTTCTTTCTGCGGCGCCTCTATGACGTTGCGAGGCGCCGCAGGCGCATTCCCAACGTCCAAGGCGCTGTGACACGTCTGGACGCTATGCGTCCAGTACGTAAAGATGGCGGCGCCCATGTGGAAGGGGTGCCGCCATCTTGTATGTATTGTATACGTACTAGGGTTAGAGGGGTGCGGAAGCACCGCCCCTTCCTAACCCTAGTACGTATACAATACATGCTATATGGCGGTGTGTATCCCGCCCAAAAGAGTAAAAAATTTAAGTATCAAATTTTGATTTCCATATTTTATATAAGGGGCACCATTTTGATATGCCATTGCATTTAATGGGACTTGAGCATCCACAGATTTTGTTATTCAAAAC
Source organism: Sceloporus undulatus (assembly GCF_019175285.1). Classification (NCBI taxonomy): domain Eukaryota; kingdom Metazoa; phylum Chordata; class Lepidosauria; order Squamata; family Phrynosomatidae; genus Sceloporus; species Sceloporus undulatus. Next base: position 171,119,313 of record NC_056524.1, read on the forward strand.
TGGAACCAAACCCCACCGGATAACAAGGGCCCACTGTAGTTCGGGAACATAACCTCTTCAGACTAGTGATGTGTTATATAGCAAAAGCTTTTTATAAGATGTATTAGTTAATTGAAGAGCAGAAAAAATGAGCAGTTTTTTACAATGGAAGAGTATTGCAAGGATCTGTATTGGATCTAGTGCATTTTAACTTGAATGATCTGAAGTTAGGCTTACAAGGCAAAGTGAACGGGAGGATGTTACTACATTCATATCCTGCTTCTGGGCTTCCCATTGGCATTAAGTTGAGAAAAGAACACTGGCCTACATGTATCTTTGGAATGTTTTTTAAAACACCTGCCTTTTATCTGGAGAATCTCTATTTCAGTGACTAAGTGCAAGCCCATTGTAATAGATGTCCCACCCACTAAAACTGTCCTAATATATTTGAAAAGAACATACCTGACACCTCTCTAGTCTGAATCCATGCCTACTAATTGCCAGAGAGCCCTCTGCTATAGATTGTTTTACTTCTCGGTTGAATAGTAAAACAAGCACAGGATTGGGTATTGTTATGAGATCTGTTTACTAGCGTGTCTAATTACATCAGTCCTAAGCCTCTATTCTCTCCTTTCTGTTTTCAGCTCTCCTGCCAGATGTCAGTTCTCCATTTCTCTTGAAGATACTGTCTCTTAAAGTAACAGACAGTTATCATACAGATCACTCCTCCTTGTTCACACATTCCTGTATCAATGCTTGAGTTTTTATGAACCATTGATTGTACTGTTGAATTACATGCGTGAAACCTATCAAATGGCTAGCAGGTTTCTTGTTTTAAATTTTTTATTAGCACTTAGATTGCCCAAAACTAGTAATTCCAATGAACATGGAATATGCTCACTCTTTTGTAATGTTTACATTAGTTTCATTAAAGTTACCATTATTTGAACCAACAGTGTTAACTGTAATTTAAAGTATGAGACATTGCTGATATAGGTAAGTCACACACACACAAAAAAAAGGTCAGGTGGAGAGACTAACAGAAAATTAGATCAGGAAACAAAATTTTGACATAGTAATTTGCTGAATTTCTTTATTGTGGCTTTTGTATTTCTCCTTGAAATTGTTAATCTATGTGTTTATTGTATTTTAAATGTTTTACAGAGACAGAAGATGAAATCCCATTCATACATGGGAGTAAGTACCACTGAATTCAATGAGACTTGCACCTAAGTAAAACATGCATGGTACTGGGAAACAGAATACAGTAGCCCTTCCCAATTCACAGGGGATCCGTTTCTGACACCACCACCACCACCACAAAAATGATGACTCGCAAATATTGAAGTCCCATTGAAAATAATAGTGCATGTGTCCAAGACATGCATGTGGCAGCACCATTTTGTCCCTCCCTGCTTGTCCCTCCTGCAAAGAGCAAGACTGAAGACTCCAAGTCTGAGAAAAGGGAGGTACAAGTGTACTTCGTACTTGTATCTGTACTTATCCTTATTTAATGCCTTTAAAACAAAGAATTTGACCAACAAAATGTAGAGAATCTTAGTGGGAAAATGCTTCATTTTGTCTAATATTTGAACAGATATTGAGATTATACATAGATGCAAACAAAAATTTGACCCAGATTTAGCAGTGTGCAATCGGGATGGAAGAAAGGGTCTTTTCTATCCCTTTTTCCCATGACAGCACCCCTAAACATGGAAAGTACCTTCATCAGATTTGTATACCTCTCATTTTTCCTTCTAAGTATTCATCCTTCACCATAGCCTACTTCAGTGGCTCCTCCATGACATCTATTGTGTGCCATTTTTAGACAGCTGTTATGGGGAGGAAGGGGCATGGAAGTTAACATCTACCAGTCTATTAGGCCTGGATCAAACCTAAAATATTTTTAATGAAATATTTTGGTCAGCCAGAAGATGTATTTGGCTACATATTTGGTCACATTGCTTGGGTTTCAAGCCTTGTTCCTTATACAGCACTTTCACTGTCACTTTCCACCTGGCTTAAAACTAAGTAAATTTCAAAAGAAATTGAAACTGAGATTTAGGAAAGACACTTTCATTTAAGCTTGAATGATACTCAACTCATAATTCTTAGAAATAACAAATTGCCATGCAGGATAATCAGAAACAAAATTGATATTGATAAATAAGCTTTTCTTCCTCACAGTAGGTGGTTTATTTTAATCTAATGAGTTTTATATTTTCTGAGCTTTCAAGTTTCATGATGAAGGGCCGCCTGCACTGGAATTACGAAGTGCTCTGAAATATTGTAATTTTATGGCTCATTTTGTAAGGACTCTTGAAAATGAGATTTGTTCCCAGTGAAGAATCTCACCACCCTCCCTTACCACCCTTAGTGATTAAATAGGGTCCCTTAATAAATATAGTTCATTGGCACTTCATATAGAGGATAAATACGATATTACAGAGTATGACTACTACTCAGCAATCATCATGCCAAAAACTATTAAAGACTTGCAATAGTTGTACAAAATCCTTGCTATCCATGTTACTTTTATGAACCCCATACTTGGGAACAGGACACAAATCAGTACTGGAGGAGTCCCTAGAAATAAACTTTAAATAATTTTTATTTTAACCTGTGTTGTTATGTTTTATTTTTCTAATTTTAATATGTAGTAACACTAATTGCTCCTCATAGAATGGATACCACTGGCAGGTCTTCATTTTATTTTATTATTTTAACTCAAATGATTGTATGTACAGCACTGTGCAAACTTACAGCGCTTTATAAAAAAAAATCTTAATAATAAATAATAATAACAATATCCCAGCAGTACAACCAAGGTTTGAGTTTTGGACAAGGACACTGGGAGATATGGGTTCAAATTCCCACTCAGCTATGAAAACCCACTGGTTGACCTTGGACAAGTCACACTCTCTCAGCCTCAGAGAGAAGCAAAGGCGAGGACCCCTCTGAACAAATTGTGCCATGAAAACCCTGTGAAAAGTTTGCCTTAGGGTAACTGTAAGACAGAATTTATTTGAAGGCACTGTACATAACAACAATAGTGCCTAAGATATAGAAAGCCTGGCCCATAAAAGTTTGGAATAGGGCTTTCAGTGTCATAGAACCCCCCTCTAAAATTCTTCCTCAATACAAATTCGATAGCTATCACCCCTTTGGAGTTTTCAGTGCCTGTTGAAAACACCAATCCTTCAACAAGGTTTTGCATAAAGAATTTCTTTTTCTTTGTCCTGTGTTACCATGACTGGTACTTAGGTTTTGATTTTGTGTATTAATGTGGTTTTATTATATATTGTTTGGATATTACTTGGATATTACATTTCATGAATACTGTTAAATATAGATCCATGCATATCTCCCTTGCGTGTAGACACCCCTTGACACCTGTGCTTTAGAAAGGATCAAAAGCTAAAGGAGAACTTAAAACATAAGTAGTCAACTGTGGAGGTAGTGGGCCAGTTTTCACCAATGGACTACATATCCACATTTTCTGATGAAAATAAGCTGGAAAAGGTGGTCAGGTTCTCACTTCCTATTTTAAGAGGCCATATTTCATTACTATTTTTTTTTTTCATAGTAAGATGGTTTTGGAGACTGATGGGCCAGGAGAGTTTTAAACCAAAACAATTTTCCAAGTGGCAATCCAGGGAATTTTATGGGCAAATTTTCACTATAAAATGGGTTTGAAAATGGAGGTTCTGTTGGTTTTAAAAAGCTTAGGGGTCTTGGAGGCACATTCGCTTTTATGCTTCTAAGACCCCTGAGCCCCTCAAAGCCAACAGAACCTCCATTTTCAAACCCATTTTATAGTGAAAATTTGCCCATAAAATTCCCCAGATTGCCACCTGGATAGTTGTTTTAGTTTAAAACACACCTGGCTCATCAGTCTCCAAAACCATCTTATTATTAAAAACAAAACAAAAAATTAAATTACCAGGCTAATGGCCAATTTTCTGGTGGAGGCAACAAGATTATGGCTTAAATTTTAACAACAATCCTGAAGCTTTATTGTAAATGTATGTTGTTCTTGTATGCCTAATAAAGGTTGACTGACTGACTGACTGAAGAGAATGGGGTCATCCAACAGCTTTCACTTCCCTCACTTCTGCCTTCAAGAAATGTTGCCAGTTAAAAAATAATCAGTAGCAATGGGCCATATCAATCAATGGCACAACATATTTAAAGCAATTTAAATATGTTTGGTGCAATGATATCTACTAGTGTCATTATTTTTCTTTCAGGCTGTGGAGAATTCCACACTGCAGTTGCATGACAAGGTAAAACATACTCATTGATTCACTGGTTTTATCCATTTCTGCAGCTGCCTATGCACTAATATTGAGACAAGTCAACCTTAATAATAATAATAATAAATTTTATTTATACCCCGCCTTTCCAAAAAAATGATCAAGGCGGCTTACAAATGTTAAAAACAGTTAAAATAGCATTTACAATACAAATTAAATTACAATATAAAAAGTTAAAACATTACTACAAAAATAGGAACAGGAGTCAAAATACACATATCAGGGTACAAATAATCAATCACAAATATTTCGGAGTCAAAGGGCAGAGGAAAATCAATTAAACTAAAGAGGGAAAGCCAATCTAAATAAGTATGTTTTTAAATTCTTCTTAAAAGAATCTAATGAGGCGGCAGAGCGAAGCTCTAAGGGGAGCTTATTCCAGGAAGACGGGGCAACGATGGTAAAAGCCCTCTGTGAGGTCCTTACAAGATGTGTTCTAGGAACCTCTAACAGATTTGTCCCGGATGATCTAAGTGTGCGGGGCGGATTATGTGAGGAGAGGCGGTCCTCCAAGTACCCTGGGCCCAAACCATTTAGGGCTTTATAGGTTAAAACCAACACCTTGTATTGAGCTCGGAAGCGAATAGGCAGCCAGTGAAGATCTTTTAAGATAGGTATTATATGGTCTGACCTGGAAGTACCAGCGACCAGTCTAGCTGCCATATTCTGTACAATTTGCAGCTTCCGGGTTTGGTACAAGGGTTGCCCCATGTAGAGCGCATTGCAGAAGTCCAATCGAGAGGTTACTAAAGCATGTACAACAGTTTATGTACAACCTTCCAGTGCAAATATTGATTCAGCATCCTTTCCTGACTAAAACAGAAACAGAGGAACAAAATAGACCACCCCAAAGGGGCGACATAACACTACCCCTGAAAAAGCCGGGTGTGCCACACAAGCCACAGCCCCACTCCAACTTTTTTCTGGTGCAAAAAGGAGCAGCAAGATGCTGCTTGCTTTTGCACCAGAAAAAAGGTGGCTTTTCTGCCACTGCTGCAGCTTTGCAGCACTCCTGTGGTGTGCGGTGTATAAATGCCACACCACTAGAGCACCGCAAAGCTGCTTGCCATGTGGTCAGGCAGGCAAGCAGTATGACACCAGTTTGGGGGCAACATCAGAGCGGGCAACATCTAAACGCCTCACTCAGTCCCTACCCTCAAGTTGGCATATTGTGCCATCTGCATCAGCTCAAAGTAGATTCCATATTGATATCAGTTACAGAATATGTATTTTATCTCCAAAAGCAACTCTACAAGAACACCAGATTAGGCAATAATGCTTGCCCTCTTACAAGTGCAGCAACATGTTATGAATGTGATCTCTTAGTGACCATATCCATGGTTTGAAGTCAACGATCAGATTCCTATAGAATTCAAAGGAGAAAGTTTTTCCTGCCATAACAGATTTGAGAGACACCTGGTTATAAACTCTCCACAGATGCTGGCGAAACGTCAGGAAGAAACTTTTCTGGAACATGGCCACATAGCCCGAAAAACCCACAAAAACTATATCCTTAGTCAATCTAGATTTTCAGTTATAGCAAGAACCATCATCAGCCTTTGTACTTGGCTTAGAGAAACAGATTTTGTAAGCCTCAATAGGAGCACAGCTTTTGAATTTAAGCTGGGGGAAATCATATTTAAGTTTCTAAGTGCTAGGTCTTGTTCTATTATTTAGAAGAAATGGCTACTCTTTCATGCTTTATTTTCCACTGTTATAGAGAAAGGTTTCTGGTGTGCAGTACACAGACTGCTGGTTAACTGTGATCAGTAGAAAGCAAGAAAACAAAAAGCAGTGTGTAAATATTCAGAGCTATATCCATTTTAAAATTTTAAAAACAAATCCTTTTTTCTCCCAAATCCCACATCGTAATAACTTTTCCATCTCACACAAAGTTTCTGCAGTTCTCTGCAAGAACCCTTCTATTGCTTAGCATCCATTCTGCATTTCTCAAGATTTTCACCATCTTTCACCATGGCCATATTTTCCCCATGAAGACCCAGCTAAATATCTCACACACATATACATTCTCGCTGGCTAATCTGACAACATCCTTCTGAGGTGAAAATAGCTAACAAAGCAGTCTGGTTTATAGTACTTGTTTGGCAAATGTTGCTTTCATTGTATGAATTTATTCCGTCATTTCTATCTGAGGCTCTCAGGGTTATTGGATATCTACACTTTATTTACTATATTTGGGCAGTAATAATCAGTAATTAATCATTTTTTAAACCTCATGGATTTCAGATCAAGAACTCAGGCAGTGCTTTAATCTTGGCCACTGAAGTCAATGGGGGCACACAGCTACTTAACTTTAGCTGTGTGAAGCCTCATTTAGTTTTAAATAAATGTCAGAGTTACACCAGGTTAGCCTCTATGAAGGTTTTTTTTTTAAAAAAAACAAGAGCAGTATTAACAGGGCATATAAGTGAAGACAGGCATTAATGCATGACGTAGGGGGATGGAAGTAGTCACAGGACAGAAATGCTGAACTCTGGATGTGCTTGCTGACATCTTATTTGCCTATATCATGACACTGTAACCAGCCTATTATACGCTGACCTTTCAATCATCCTTCAATGGCAAAATAAATGCAACTATTAGTGCTAACTGGATAGGCCCAGTGAACAAATGAGATTGCTAAACTAGGATTCAAATAAGTCCTACTGATTTAATAGGTTAACTCTAGTTGGGATTAGTACTTGGACTTAGAGTCTTGACAGATCAGTATTTTACGCAGCATGGTGTAGGCATGCCAGCCACCCTAACTCCAACCCCATGATGGCTGCCTGACCAGATGTTGGGTGGTGTCACGCTGTGTCTTCAGCATAGTGTTTTCATGCACTGCACCAAAGAAGGGGTGAAAAGCCACCACTGCAGCAGCTAGAGTGCCCTTTCCATGGTGCAAAAAGGAGCCATTTTTGGAGGCTTCTTTTTGTGCCATGGAAAGGCCAGATCTTGTGCCACGGAAAGGCCCTATCTGGCAAAGAAAGGGGTGGCATGGAGCCACCATGCCACCCCTTAGGGGTGGTCTATTCAGTCCCTTAGTCTACTAATTTTACTTGACTTTTCCCCTGGTACAAGTTCCAGCTGAAACTTGCCAAGAAAACCCCACGATAGGTTTGCCGTAAGTCAGAAATGACCTGAAGGCACACAACAACAACAACAACAACAAGATATTACAGAAATAATGACTCAAGCTTTCTTTGGCCTAACATACAATAGAAGATGCCATCTGGGAGAACTTTTCCTAATCTCTCTTCGTCCACTCCAGCTTCCACATTCCATTGCATAACTTCAGTCTTTCTTGTCAATTAACTATATTGCTTATTTTAATTAATTAATTAATGAAATGAGTATTTAGTAATTTACCACCATTTAAAAGTTTATTTGCTACCCAAAAGACCCCATAAAGACATACATTTTAAAAAAAAAATTACACCAAAGCCTTTTGTTTTACTCAATAGTGGCACAGTTTACAGCAATGAATTCAGCACTTTAAGGCAGGACAGCTCTTGTTAAACTGCTGTAATCTTGATCTGCAAGTATCACCAATAAATTGTAGCAGGTTTTGCAGCCCACTAAGCATGACGTAGTGGTTTGAATGTTGGATTGCGACTCTAGAGGCCAGAGTTTGATTTCCAGTTCAGCCATGAAACCCACTGGGTGACCTTGGGTAAGTCACACTCTCTCAGCCTCAGGGGAAGGCAATGGCAAACTTTCTCTGAACAAATCTTGCCAAGAAAACCTCATGATAAGGTCAAGTCAGAAATGACTTGAAGGCAAACAACAACAATAAACAACAACAGGTGGAAAGGCTTCACATATGTGCAAAAATGTTTATTCTTAAACTTTGCAAGCAAGAGTGACTTTTTTATTCACAATGTATCAGATTCCAAATGGTCCTCCAAATTTTCCCAGTTGCTGACAATTGTTGGGTCATTTTCTATTGAATGTTCTGGTTTGCTCTACCACACAGTATTTTCTTTGCTCAAACAGGCTCTCTCATTAAACAGACCTCACTTCTTTCATAGCTCACTCCACTCTCATCAAATTTTATGGCAACCACTGTTTCAGACAGTGCATATCCACATCATATGATGATCCTGGTCTACAGTTAGTATTTTTAAATAATAAAGATAGCATAGCTAGGCTGTAACCTAAGCTCACTAGTGATGTTCAGACCGATTCATACGATTTAAAAATATTTCGACACTGTGTTTTGAATCAAAACTTCACTGAGACTGTTTATAAGATTTATATTATTTAAAATAATAAAATATTTATTATTTTATTGCTGAAGCAACAGAAAATATTCATAACATCAGGAATAGTAAAAACTCCAGCTTGTAATAAAGACAGACATCTTTTAGTTAAAAGCAGAATGACACACCCGAGGTCTGAAAAATGATAAATCCTTTCTTCTATAAGCAACACATCTAATGAAAAACTATTAAAGAAAGTACCTTTCCAATTTTTTTTTTAAATTAAATCTTGGATTCACTCTGACAGTTAGTAAAAAACAACAGAGATGAAAAATCTGAGTTCTTCTTAATAGCTGTTTCTGAAGCAAGTCACATTGCTGGTCGCAGGTAGAACAGACCTACTGAATCAATGGGATTGACATAACTGTGGATTTACCATCCAGTATTTGATTCAATGGGTCTACTAAAGCTAATGCTAGGAACTGGATTTAGGGTTGAGTTGCTATTGGGATAACACTTGCACAATTCCAAACTCCTGGATTTTATATACTGTACTGTGAAGCATGGAATTCAGCATAAGGCCACATGATGCAGAGTAACAAGCACAACTAGTAAGTCTATGGTTCAACCCCCCCCCCCTTTAGCAATGGAGATCATTAGATGACCATGGATTATGCACTTTCTCTAAACTCATCTGATACCGCTCTCCACCTAACCTACCTCCTAAAGTTGCTATGGAGCTAAAATAAGGCAATTCCCATCCAGGCTATCCTTAACCCCCTGAAAACAAAAGTAGGCAGGATATAAATATAAGTGAAGACAATTTTTTACAGAGTTAGAAAAGAGCAAAAAAAAAACGAAGAGAAGGAGACTCTTCCTCCTCTTAGTCAGTCTGCCTTGTATTTAATTACATTTTAATGTCTGTTTATTTTGCAATCCACATGACTGACAAATTGCTCAAAAAGCATAAAAAAATGTATGCTCATGATTTCAACAGTGCTAAATCCTAACCAAGACTCATAATTATATTGATCATCACAATCAATCCCTAGGTGCTACTAGAAATCTAACTCTACTGTGTTCAGGGACAACCCTCTAATTGGGCACAACAAATGTTTTTGGTACTGTTAGCTGAAAAAGATGCTTAGTTTCAGAAGTGGTGCCCATTCCTGATAATGACAATGTCTTTGCTCACAACACAGTCATTGTCACTGAAGACACATAAAGGATACCATGAATATTACATTTACTTTGCTTTCCTCCCTAAAGACAGTGTACAGTGTAGGAAGAAATATAAATAAAAATTCAGGTTGATAAAAACAGACAACAATATTCTTAAAAGTGCATTAAACTGGTCATAGAATTAAACCATTTAAAACATGTCCATTTAAAAGCAAAGGGTAAATAAAAGAAGCACAGCACACTTTGCAAGTTAGTTCCCAAAAGCCTGTTGGAAATAAAAGGTCTTCGAACCTGGGAGCGTTCATCAGTACAGCAGTACCAAATTTGGCAGTGAGGGTTGTGGAACTGGCAGAACTAGCATTCCTGAAGACCAAAGAGCTTGGACCGGCTGAAGGAAAATACAGGTCCTTCAGACAGGTTGGATCAGGACTCTATAGACTTTACACACTAACCAGAATTGTGCTTGGAAACAAACAGGTAGCCAGTGAAGCTGCTGTAACAAGAGCGCAGGGGCTTCCACTGACTGCAGGAGTCTGGATGAGCTGATTTTTTTTTAAATATCCTTTTAAGGTCACCCTCCTCCTACTGTGGAGCACATTATAGTAAACCAAAGAAGATGTTAAAATGTTTCACAATGGACAGATCAAATTTCCCTAAGACTGGGCATTCCAGTTTTAATTGTGCAAAAACTCTCCTAGCCACCACAGAAACCTGACCATCCATGTTCAGTACTGAATCCATGAGTATATCCAAACTGTGGGCCTGTGCCTTCTTCAGGGAGACTAACCCCATCCAGCACAGGTTAGGTCCTTATTCCTTGATACGCCTTGTGATTGACCAGGAACACTCCTGTCTTGCCTGGATTCAACTTTAGGCAAGACAGAGGTGATCCTAGTCAATCACAAGGCGTATTTGCCTACATTCAGTCTATCACTGCATAAAGGCATTGGTATAGAACTATTTCCTTAGACTGCAATGGAAAGGAGAAATAGAGTTGCATACCATCAGTATAGTGATAGCATCAAAATCCATGATTTCAGAACAGAATATATTAAATAGTGTGGGGCACACAACAGAACCCTGTGGAACCCATAGACCAATGGCCATGGAGTTAAACTGGAAAACCACAATATCACTTTTTGGTTATGCCCCTCCAGAAAGAAACAAAGACACTGTAGAACAGTATCCTCAAGTCCCATCCAAGCAAAGGGCAACCAAGAACACCATGGCCAATGGTATCAAAAGCTAAGTCCACCACAATCAATAAGAACACAGTCCAGTGTGCATATAATCCACAAGAGCAACCAAAACAAGACTGGTATGATTCTAGATAATCAATTTCATCCAATTAGACGGATACAGAATGGAGATTCTCATAGACCTGTTTATTCTTTTGATGCTTTGCCACCCTTCAGTGCAATATGACCACAGTATTTTCCTAGATAAGGCAGCTAGAGGGAATACTGAAGGCATTGTATAATACCTCTCTGATTGACTGATTCCAGCAGGTAGCCTGGGAAGACTATATTGCTTGACTTCTTAAC
>NC_056524.1:171130548-171220208 GCF_019175285.1 Sceloporus undulatus
ATTATTATTATTATTATTATTATTATTATTATTATTATTATTATTATTATGCTTTATTTATATGGCACTGTAGATTTACATGTATGCTATAGGATTCAAGATATTATTTCATATCTACATGGAGCTGCTTAGTGGGTTAATCCATAGGGTTCCACTTGGTGTCATTAATGTGCTCTTTATGTTAATTATTTTTACACTATTCTCCTATTTGCATCCAATTCAAGTGAATTAAAGATAAGTACAGTGGATCCTTTGTACCCGCTCGTGTTTGGTTCCAAGACCCCCTTGTAGATACTAAACTCCATGGATGCTCAAGTCCCATTATATACTATGGCGTAGTAAAATGGCCTCTTACATAAAATAACATAATCAAGGCTTCTTTTTTAGAATTATTTTTTAAAAATATTTTCAAGTCATGGATTGTTGAACCCATGGATACAGAATCCATGGCTATGGAGGGCTGGCTGTACATCATCAGTGTAGCTCTGGTGATGAAGGCCAATAAAATGAAGTTACAGATGAGAAGCAAGTATTTATAGGCAGACAGCTAATCAGCTCAAGTAAGTATTGTGCATGCTGTACTAGGCAATATTTCACTCCTTTTGAAGGAATGGGATTGCAGAACAGGGATACTTCTTGATCCACTTTTGACATGGGAGGCTAAAGTTACTTCTGCAGCACAGAGTGCCAGCTACAATCCTATTTGGGCACAGATGGATTGGCCTCACTTATGTCTAGTATTCACACTAGTGTTTAGTAATATGGTAATGTCTGGTGTTTGCTTTATGATTTTGTAAAAGTGCTTCATTAATATAGAATGCCCAAATTATAAACAGAGCTGGACATGATAATCATTTTACACCTATGCTATGTCAAGCACACCAGCTCCTAGGTTACACAACTATGGTGATTTACATAATTAAGCAGCAGTGCCAGCTTGACCCCTAATCATCCACAGGTCCTGAATGAATATTGCTAATCAGGGTAACCAGATGGAAAAAAGGACAGGGCCCTCACACTTGTATTAATTCCATAGAGGAAAGGATTTCAGCAGCTCGTCAAGCAAGTGACACCAGATGAAATTCTCTATTCTCTACAGCTATTGAAAGGGCAGGATCACAGTGCTCTTTTGCATCTGATCAGCCTAGAAGATTTTGACTCTTGGCTTTGTCTGAAAAACAGTCTTTACTAAGTTCTTGTTCTCTCCTTCAGTGTTTAAGAAACTTTAAGTAGGTCTTTTTCTTCCAAAGCCTAGCAATTAATCTGTTGTTGTTGCTGCTGCTGCTGCTGTTATTTCTGTCTTGCCTTTTCCCCAGTCCCAAAGTGGCTACAACATTTTTAAAAAATCTTAAAATCCCACAAGATACAATAGTTAAGAAACAAATTAAGCAATAAAAAATAAATCCTTGTTAAAACATACAACATTAGAACACACACATGCACACCAGCACAACAATTTGTTGTTCTTGTGTGCCTTTAAGTCATTTCTGCCTTATGGTGACCCTAAGCTGAACCTATCTATCATGGGGTTTTCTTGGCAAGATTTGTTCATAGAATCATAGAATCATAGAGTTGGAAGAGACCGCAAGGGCCATCCAGTCCAACCCCCTGCCATGCAGGAAATCCAGATCAAAGCATCATCGACAGATGGCCATCCAGCCTCTGTTTGAAGACCTCCAAGGAGGGAGACTCCACTACACTCCGAGGAAGTGTGTTCAGAAGTCTGCCATTGCTTTCTCCTGAGGCTGAGAGCATGTGACTTACCCAAGGTCAACCAGTAGGCTTCATGACTGAGTGGGGAACTGAATCCTGGTCTCCAGAGTCACAATTCAAACACTCAAACTACTACACCACACTGGCTCAGCACAATTAGCAGGATCCAGATCATTGTATGGGTGAGATGGACTTTATACAGTCATTTATCAATGCCTATCAAAACAGAAGTTTGTCTACAAAAGGAAGCAGGGAGGATGCCAGATTAACCTCTGGGAAAGGAGCTCCTGAGTCGGGGGGGGGGGAGCCACTGAAAAGGCCTATGTTCCCACCAGATGTACCTGAGGGAGGTCAGGCAGAGAGAAGGGCCCCCAGCAGATCTCAGAGCATGGGGTGGATTAAAAGGGAGAATATGGTCCTTCAAATAACCAGGACCTTGGCTGTCTAGGGTTTTAAAGGTCATAACCAGCACTTTGACTTGTGCCCAGAAACAGACTGGCAGCCAGTGGAGCTGATGCAAGAAGAGTGTTGTGTAACCAGCCCCAGTTAGCAACCGGTCTGCAGCTCTTTGGACCAGTTTAAGCTTTCAAACAATAGCATCCCTGCACCTGGTGCCACCTAGTGCAGGAGGCATGGCCTCTGATGTGCCGCTTCCGGGGTGCACACTCCTTCCCCACCTATTCCACCCTGTCCTTTTCCTGATGAGGAAAATGAAAGGACGGCACATGCAAGGCAAGCACAAGGGGACAGCATGCATGGGAATAGGAGCACATAGGAATAGTATGTGGTGATGGTGTGAAGGGGGAGGTTTGACCAGGTGTCACCCCTCTTCTTGGGTGTCACTCAGTGTGGCCTGCACCACTGCCCCCCCCCCCCCAGTGATGCCACTGCTTCCAAACACTCTTCAAAGGCATCCCCACATAGAATGAATTACAATAATCCAACTGGGATTTAACTAAAGCATGTGTCACAATGGCCAGATCTGACGTCTCAAGAAAAGTCAGATGTAATCAGGGGCATTAGACACAGTTCTAGTGACATCACTAGACTGGACCTATGCCCTGCACCTGAATCAATATAAACCAGCAAGCCAACTCTTTTATTCTTAATTGTTTTATTCTGGTAAACCATACCGCCTCAGTTTGGCTGCTGTTTCTTCTTTTTAACTTGACACTCTCCCTAGGTACAATTACATTTTTCTGTTGTGTGCAGGAGCCAGAGCAGCTGAGGCCTAAATCACATCTTTATTCCAGTGACAACACAAGCTTTTAAAAAGTGAGAGTACATCTTCCTTACCTCTTGCCTCAGGGGGAGATTCAATTGATAGGATTTGCATCCACTTGATAGTGTGGTGGCTGGATGCAAAGGAAAACAGGACTCCTGCCACTTCAATAGCTGTACAGAAAGTCAGTATCATGCTGGATATCTATACAGTTATTAAGGGTTGTTTCAGGAGCCCTGTTTTTCATCTGGCCACCCAACTCTGATACAGCCATTTGTATGAAGCAAAATTCAGTCCCTGCGTCTGAAGATCTTCTGCATAAACAGCTTCCAGCACAGTAACTCTACAATATAGGGTAAATTGTAGCTACATTCAGCAGTGCCTAGAATCACTGGGCCAATTAAGGATTGCAGGTGATGAGCCTCTGGATCTGCGATCAGCTCACAGCCACTCTGCTTATTTGGATGTGCCAATGACCACAGGGGGGATTTAGTCATCTGTAGTCAGGGGCATTAGACACAGTTCTCTGGTGACATCACTAGATTGGACCTATGCCCTGCACCTGGTTAGATATGAAAAATCCATTGCTTTCTGTAAATGCTTTGCTGCTTCTGGAATTTGTATGATACATCATAAGGGGCCGAGCTTGGTAGGAAATTGACAAGACTTATTTATTTATTTATTTCAAGGATTTATATCCTGCTTTTCTCCCACAATGGGATTCATGCAACAAGGTTCATGGTTCTTCTAGTACCATAATGGAACCTCGCTCCAATTTATTGGTTATAAATATTGCTACTAGAATTTTTTCCCATTACTTACTTGTCAGACTCCTGTGTGATCAATGTTAAAAGCAGGAGATAGTTTCCATTAATATGCAGATCTACATAGAGATCCAACGTGTTTCATCACAAAGGTCCTACATTCCTTCTTTAAGGCTGACAATGACTTCACTCAACAATCTGAATGGCCACACTCATCTGCAATATCGCTTCAGCTTGTCCCACTGGATCTACAGGAGTAACCAGACACCAAGCTATGATGGCTATGAACAGGACTAGAGCACCCTGTGAGTAAAAGCCATTAGTCATTAAGGTTTACTCCTTAATAAAATGTCCACTGTAACAGGTCAACCAGTTCTCCAATTGTTTTGGTTAGTCAGCATCTTGGGATACAGGAAAATTATCTGCAAATACATAGCATAGGGGACAAAAATATGTAGCCCCCCCCCCAGAATGTTGTTAGACCTCATCTCCCATCATCCCTCACCATTGATTAAGGTGGCTAGAACTGATGGGAGCTATTTCAAAACATTTGGAACACCAAACATTGTCCACTTCAGCACAGAGAACCCTATATAGGTGTGGATCAGTAGAAGTTTATGGACTGGCTGGGCATGCTGGATGCTAATTAAAAAAAACACTGACTAGAATTAACAGAGAGTTACATGAAGAGGGAGAGGGAGAAACTGGTTTGAATTAATGAAAAGAAGAAACTGTTTTTGTTCTATACTCATTGTAAATAGAGTGAGTTCTATATATTCACTCTAATGCAGCTGTCTAAGCCATCGAGACTTATCTGTGGTTGCAAATGACATGGACAATTCTCTTCAGTTCCATTGGACATTTCTTCCTATCTTCTATCCCACATATTTAAAAGCCTTTCTAATAAATAGTAGAGATTCACATTTTAAGCATTAGAAAACAGAGACTGGGATCCTGTTAGTTAGTTTCAACTACAATAGATTTGTTCAATCAGTTGCTGAATGGTTAGTCAAAACATAGGTAAATCACATTAATCCAGTGGGTCTACCCTAATCACAACTAACAATAAGATTTAGGCAAGAGTGTGAATCAACTAATCAAATAGAAACTTGCTAGATAAGTGTTTCTCCAAATGACACATTAAATTTTCACCATATGCAAGATATTTTTAAGAAGAAACAATTAAGCCTAAAATAATTGGCACAGGAGTCTGTTTTATGTTGCATATTTAACTAGGAACTATACAGCATTGACAATCTATTTCTGAATCTAACACTACCAAATAGCCTTCTTTCCTACAGACATATCTCAGATTTTGAATTCACCTACTAAAACCTCACTAACCACCACTGTTGTTGTTGTGTGCCTTCAAGTCACTTCTGACTTACAGCAACCCTTAGGTGAGCCTATCAAGGGGTTTTCTTGGCAGAATTCGTTCAGTGGGAGTTTGGCCATTGCTTTCCTGTGAGGCTGAGAAGGTGTGACTTGCCCAAGGTCACCCAGTAGGTTTCCATGGCCGAGTGGAGCCAAACATTGTTTTCCAGAGTCATAGTCCAATGCTCAAACCACTACATCATGCTGGCTCCCAATATACTTGCTCTTTAAAAGCTGTTATGGAATAGATAGTTCTTTCTACTGCAAGCAAAGCACACCTGTGCTCCACATTGCTGGCAGATATGTGACTATTTACAGCATGGCAAGAGTTTCTAACTTAATTTTACATAACTGTCATTTCTAACAGCAGGGCTTTGGTTTGTACAGAAGTGCCAAGAAGGACTGTTTCTCAACATTCTCTCTCTTTGGCCAACTTGCTGGTTCTACACAAAAAGGAACTATTCTTATGAACATTTTAATGCACTTGTGTATTTCATATATCAATGTCATAATTCTTATGGTTTTTAATCACTTACATACTTCATATTCATATAAATGTCGTAAATACTTTTCTATTTTTTGGTAAATTAATGTTCTATGTTGCTGTTGCAGCTATGAGGTATAAAAGAAAAAGCAAATGTTCTTAGTACACACCACCCTTCTATAATATTGAATATTGGGTTTGATTCCCAGCTTGTCCATAAAACCCACACTCTCAGTCTCAGGGAAAGGCAACAATAAACCTCCTCTGAACAAATATAGCCAAGAAACCCCCTTGACAGGTTCATCTCAGGACAGAAACAACTTGAAGGTGCACAACAAAAAGAATATGACTCTTCCAAATCCACAAATGAAATCGGAAATGATGCCCCCACCTAAGTGCAATGCATGCAGAAGCAGGAGAGGTCCACCCTCCGCCCAAAAAACATTTGGAGTTGGTACTTAATAAATTACTCTATAACCCCCAATTCTACATTTTGAGGGCTTTCGGATAGGAATCTATAATTAAGCTTAAAAATCATATCTGCTAACTGCCCCATATCATTCAACTGCTGACCATGCCATTCTCATTCTAGGAGTGCACTTAAGACAAATGTTGCAAACATGAGAGAGCATTTGGAGGGCTTTATACATTCACTACTATGCAACGGTTTCTCTTTAACATGGGTTGTTATCTTGGTCAACCTGCATGCAGCTTAGCAGTACTGTGTGGTTGTAGGCAATCTGGTCAACTAGCATATAGCGGTTTTGGAATATTAGGCTCTCTTCCTTATGACAGGAGAAAGATCCAACTAACAGCTGCCCATATTATATGCAGCTGTGTGCCCTTGATCACTGCCTGAAGCACTGACTTAACAAGAGACTTATCACACTTGAACCTGTGGGGATTATGTAGCAGAATAAACTGAATTCTGAGTGAAATGCAACCAAGGGACAGCCCTCTTGACCATCTCCAATGTGTGTGTAATTGGATTTGAGTGTGCCACATTTAAAAAAATGTGCTCATTGTTGCGGCACATTTTACCCTATACACTGCAGATATTTCAAACTTCTTTCTAGTATTACTCCCCCCCCCCATCATAAACCTGTGTAAAGCAGGTGCATGTTACAAAACCCCAATACAGCTGTTGTGCTGGAGCAATTTCACATAAAGGAACGAGATAAGACAACTATCTAATCTTCACCTTGAGCTAATCTTTGCATCATGTTTCTCCTCAGGAGGATCTCACAAAATAAACTTTTGACACTCAGCTAGAAATCTTGAGCCAAGAAGATATGGGTTATGGCAAAAACCTCATTTTTATTTTTCTGGGCCAACATACCAAGCAGCTTTAACAAGAGAAGAAAAACAGCCTCATGCAATCATAATAGCAGACTGATTATTCCATTACAGCCAAAGTGGACTTCCTTTTTCCATTCTACACTAGAAGATTTAAAACATTCAGAGGCTCTTCAAGGAGCTGTTCAAAGGGTTGGTGTAATCTTATTGCTGGGAATTTTTAAAAAATTGTCCAATGATAGTTCTGGATATCCCTCAAGGGGGTTGGGGAAGATATACAGTAAAAAGTCTTTCAAATGTGTCCACTAGAATTAGTAGCTGACAATAATTTTTACTAGCTTATCTATCCTTGCATGCCTAGTTTAGTCATTTGTGCCATTTTGACAGCCTGAAAGGAGAACAGTATCTAGAGGGCCACAAATTGCTCACTGCAGTGTAAGGCAATGTTTTGGGACAGGAAATATAGGGATTCTATTCCTCTCGTCACCTTCCTGAGGCTAGGATGTCCTCTGATATTTTACAGAATCAGTCTCACTAAACCACTTCAGAGTCATAACAGTTTCTGACTGGTCATTTGCACATATAATCTAACAGAGGACCATCTCATTGCTTGTTTTTTGTTTCTTAGACCTCCCGGGTGCCTGTGAAAGGGCCAGAAGCAGGCTATGGAAACCCAAGAAGCAGCAACTATGTGCAACAGCACACCTCTCAGTCATGTTCCCAAGCAACTGCTGGTAGAAATAATATGTAGCCATAATCTTTAGTAGCCACATCTAGTGGTGTGAACAAGTGTACATTGATAATGTGAATTTTATGTTGGGGTACAGAAATGTTCTAGTCTCAGTTGCTTAGTCATACTCCAGCTGGCTCTTTGAACTGTGAATAAAAAACCAATTACATTTAAGGATTTGAAATTTAAACTAACAAAAAATATTCCACCATTTAAGTGATATAGTAGCATTCTATGCAACATTACCACCCCCACACAAAAATTAATATGCATTCATAGGTGTGTTTGCCAGCTGTATGCATTTTTGCATACATGATCTTATTGTGTGTTTGCATGAAGTGTGTTTGTACACATTGTTATAATGTATGCATTCTTATGTGCATGTTTTTCGAATAGGTGCCTTTGGAATGCTTTGTGGTACTGCATGAATCACATTACAAACTTCAAAACATATGGGTTTCTGACTATAAATTTTATATGGGGTCAGGCTGAGTTCAGAAATGTGCAAATTAGGTATTAAAATGTGAAATTAATGAATTTCTCACCTACCCCTAAATCTGAAACTTGCTTAGCCTACTATTTGGCCCAGAAAAAGGTGTAAGTGGATTCTGTGTCTGTTTAACAACAACACGCTTATTATATGCTATTTATACATTATTGTTATACAATCATTGTTATACAACCAGTAAGATACATGTAACCTGAATTCTATATACCTACAAATGTTTCATTCCATCTCCATCATGACTACAGGGCTCACAACAACAGACCTAAATTTTTCTAATTTTTCTATATCACCTATTTTTTTGTACACCTTAGTCGAATGTGGAGTTCTGGAGAACTCAAAAGCAAACATTTTTGGTTCATTTTGGTTCATTTATTCATTAGATCTAGGTAATTACCCAACTGTGAATCTTCTTTCTACTCATGGATTAATATGTTTGTTTGTTTGTTTGTTTGTTTGTTTTTAAAAAACCTAAACATGTTTGCCCAGAAGTCCAAAAGTTTAACTAGACTTTCTTCTTAGGAAGTGTGTTTATGGTTTTCACCTGGAAAGTACATTTATCAGAATAGCATTTTTGTTATTTAAACTCTGGTTGTAAGGGTGGGGAGATGTTAGAAAGCAGGCTGACAAGTGAGAATGCTATTAGCAGTATGCTTTGTCAGGGCCAGAACCACAAGCCATATGGTCCGATATCAAGTGGCTAAATTCAGTATGCTCGAAAACAACACCAAGGGAATGTGGTCCAACATTTCTTCAGAGAAGAGCCTCTTGTTCCCTACTATCAATAATCCAGTCAAGTTCATGGAGGTCAAAATTACATTGTCATCCACATTCATATTCAGAAACCATTCCCACTGAATTAAAGAATATTTATCCCAGGCAAGAACGTAGATAATTGCAACCACATCTTATTTCTGTGTGGAAATGTAAGGGTTAGACTGCTAGTTTTCTTGTTCTTTTTGTTTAGCCAGTCAGAAAGAAAAAAAAAAGAAAGGATGGATTTGAATTTAGCACCATCACATCTCTAGATTTCAAGATGGGTAGCACATTCTAAGCACAGAGATCATTAAAGCAGTATGAAAATAAAAGGTTCAAAGAAACTAGAACCCTGTTTTTAAAAGCCCCAAAGCCTATCCAGATAGCTGAAACTTGCAACACTACTGGAAGTTTCTCACTTTTTAGCAAGCTTATCCAAGGGAACATCCACTAAGTGCTTCTCTTTCACCAAATTCAAGAGAGCATCTTTCTGTGCACTTTTCCTTTAGGAACTTGATACACACAAAAATGTGTTCTTAAAAGGATACTACTGCTCAGGTTAATACAAGTAAAGAAACTTCGGCTTGTTACAGACTGCCAAAATAAAGCTGCTTCGGGTCTCTTTGGAGGTATGCTATTTAAATGATGCATGAGTCCTAAGAGTCCGGAAGCTGCACCAAAGCTGCACTTTTATGCTTAGGAATGGAGTGTGGCTTTGGTGCGACCTCCGGACTCTTAGGACCCATGCATCATTTAAATAGCATACCTCCAAAGAGACTCGAAGCAGCTTTATTTTGGCAGTCTGTAACAGGCCTTCGAGTTATGTTGTTGTGTGCCTTAAAGTCATTTCCAACTTATGGCCACCATAAGGCAAACGTATCATGGGGTTTTCTTGGCAAACTTTCTTCAGAGGAGGTTTGTCGTTGCCTTTCCCTGAGGCTGAGAGGATGTGACTTGCCCAAGGTCACCCAGTGGGTTTCCTGGCTGAGCTGGGAATCGAACCCTGGTCTCCGGAACTGTGGTCTAACACTCAAACCATAGGGGAAGTGACTGTAAAATAATTTCACATCAAGATGCTTCAGTAAGCATCTGCAATGATTTCTTTCCCCACCTATTCCAAGGCTTGGTGTGAGAGACAAGTGCCAACTCTCACAAAGCCTCCTTGTATGTACAAAGTATTATTGTTAAAAGTTAAGTATGAATTTGTATAGAATTGTGAACAGCCAAAAAATTGCACACATTTTTTGCTCAGCTTCATTTCAGCCCTTTCCCTATCCTTCCTCTACTCCTGTCCAAGCATATATAAATGAGGACATGAGAAAAGGAGAAAGTGTAATCAATTTAGAAATAGCATATCACTTTGAGGAAATGCAGCAAAATCAGATCCTTCTGTTTAGGTAATCAGGAATGATTTCTTAACACCACACTTCCAAGTGAGTTCTTACAGGCTAAACTTCTTAAATGTTATAATTACGCAATGGAGATAGCCATGTTCATCTGTTGTAAAGAATCATGTGGCCACTTAAAGGCTGACTAATAGATTACAGTACAACAATTAATCATTTATCATGGACTACATTGAATAATCTGTGGACTAGAACCCAAATGGACAGATTTCAATCTTTTAAGAACTAGTTTATTTTCACCCCACTGTCATTTCCCTTTTGACACCCATTTGCCTGCTATTAGTGCACCTATTCAGTTCAGAGAAAAAAAGGTCACTGACAAGGTATTCACTTAGGATCTAACAGGAAAATATAGTTCTGAGTGCGATCAGTACAGACGTCACATGATAGGCTGAAAACAGACAGCCCTAGAGGGGCGGCATCATGCCACCCCTTTGTGTGCTACAACAGGGCCGTGGCAACCACATGCCTCGGCCTTAATCTGGCCTTTTCCCAGCACAAACAGGAGCAGCAGAAAGCACCGGGGAAAGGGGTGCCCCTTTCGCCACCGCTGCGGCTCTTCTCCATTCCTGTGGCATGCAGCATCTGCTCACTGCACTATAGGAGCTTTCCCACGCTGCCCACCATCTGATTAGGTGGGCAGCATGGGGCCGGATTGGGGTCACCATGCCCTCATGCCACCCCAAGCTGGCTCTTATTGCTGATCTGTTTTTTCCCTTAGTAACATGGGCCCTCCTTTCTTTTAGTTTAGCCCATCTATTGAAATTTTCAAGTGAGCGAGACAGGAGTGTGGGGAAATGTCTGGCAGCATTTACTACTAAATATCCTCTGTAAACAAGCTCTCTTCCTATATCAGTGTGAAGCTGATTCTCAGTTCTTCATCTGCAGCTCCTAGAACTCTGTTTGATTCAAAGGTACAGATGCAGATTGAATAAGTACTTCAGATTTGAATGTCACATTTTTTAGCCCTCCAAGCATTCTTACTCATAAAGGATAGCAGAGGTAGTGGTTTGGAGAGCAGAGAGAACTAGCTGATTATGCCATTGCCTCCTACATTGGCCAGTGCTGGCCTTTTTTATATATACCTGTCATGAACAGCTGAAAACTAACAAAGGCTCAAGAAGTCATAGCTTTTATTTCTGAGATCCTCCCCCCCAAAAAATATAGCAGAATTAAAAACATAAAATATGGCTTCATAGAAGAAGATATGCCAGTATTTCCCCACCTGCATTTGCCTACCTTGTATACTGGAATATAAGCACCAGTTCAGAAAACAATTTAAAGCTGCTGCTGTATCCAAATTTGCAACCACAGCATTGAGGGTTCAGATCTCAGACTCCCATGCCAAAGAGTAAGTGTTTAATTCTAGGACTGAGTTTTTCTCCTCTTCCTCTGCTAAACCTAAAAGCATCTAATAGGACATAGTTTGGGGCACCATAACTCAGGATATGCATCTCACAAATATAATTTTTAACCAGCCATTAGCCTAGATAAGATCTTCGTCGAAGAAGTTTCTGTCTGCAGCAGTCTCTATTATATGTCCTGGAAGTATTATTAGAGCCCATGATCAGCCTATAAATGTTCAAATAAATAACTGCCCTTCCATTTTTATATGCATATTGCTCATAGTTTAGGGATGGGGCATCTCATTTCAGATCATGGCCATGCTTTTAAGCTAGACACCAGTAAACAAAATTTGTATAGAAGGGTAAGCAAGGTATGATCTGGATATACTAAATGAAATGGCCCAAAACATATGGAGATGACTTTCCTAACTGGTGTCAGTGCCTGTTCCTCTTTTGGGTTATCTATGTAGCTCTGAATCAAAGCAGGAATTAGTAAGAAGGAATGTCATATTAGAAGACGTACAAAGCTCTCTTTCTCCACCAGCTGGGCTACACAGGAATCCTTCTCCACAAGCATTACAAGATATCAACCTACTGAGAAGAGGATGTCTCAGTAGGACTAATTTTATGAAAGTGGAGTAATATTCTTGATATTTCTCCTTTGCCCTAATCTTTGGACTGGGTCAAGGACTAAGGCTTCAACAAGGAAATGATGGAGATATGTGGGCTGGAGGAGCCTGCTGCATTCCTGGCATTACACTGTAAAGCTAGCTGCAGTGAGTAAAACAATAGACTTTATGTAAAACTATGCTATGGCCTCTCAACCTTGACTACCAAACCTTGTCCCTTAAGTGTAAATTGGCTGTGATCCTGTAAAGATAAATGAAGGCACCTGCCAACATGATTTTCTCCCATGTCTCTAAATCCCACCCTCCTTAAATTAAATGAAGTCTATTCCTGAATGCTGCGGAAACAACAGTGATCAAGGCAGAAACACACTTGTTTTGTCCTAATCTACTGCAAGAAAATAAATTAATAAATAAAAATGATGTAGCTTTTAAGTGAATTATGGACTACACATTTCATTGGGAGTGGGAAACTCTCCCACATACAAACACACACACACACCCATCTTGCAAGAGCTGCATCCCCTCAGAGCTAATCTGTTGTCTCTTCTATGCTGGAGGCAGGCAAGACAGAAGCCAGCAGTGGACATGGTCACCCTCTCTTTCTTTCTTTCTTTCTTTCTTTCTTTCTTTGCCACCCCACACATTCCCATTCTGATATCCCTTGCTCTTCCAGCATGAGCACATGCAGATACAAACAGTTCTTCTCAACCCAGCAGGCTGCTATGAGAGGAACAAATCATTCTTTTCTAAAGGTCTAGACTAATGGCATATGGAGTTTTTCAAGTTCGTCCAAGGGGCAGAGGTTGTCCACCTCCTGTGTACCTAAACAAATATTTTCTATAGTTGTGGCTGTGGTAAGAAGTGCAACAGAGAAAAGTCAAGACTGGCAAATGTGGACCATTTATATAAACATGTTGGAGAATGAAAATGTTTTGCAGATGCTGTTATGTTGAATAAATAATCTTATACTTTTCCTGCCTATTTCTTCAACCATCACACTGTGAACATTAATTGTATATTTACAATCTCTTTTCCTCTCACTTCCAACAGGAGAGAATGCCAAGAAATGGCTAATTAGAAAAATGCAGGGTGCTTCAAGATCCCATCCCCTTTCCTTGTCTGAATTTCCTTTGCCACATGTACACACATAAACTTTTTGTTCTCTGCTTTCACCTGTCTGGAAGGCAGTGAGAGAATTAGCCCTACCAGCACACAGGGTAAGTTTCAGATTTTAATACCCAATTTCCACCTCCCTGAACTCAGCCTGAACTCACATGAAATTTGTAGTCAGAAACCCTAATATTCTGAAGCTTGTCAGGTGATGCACACAGTACCAAAAGGCATTCCAGAATGCACCTATTTAGAGAAAAATGCACACGAAAAATTCATACATTAGAAAAATGTGCACAAAAACACACTTCATACAATCACACAATAAGAGCATGTATGCAAAAATGCATACAGATGAAAAACACACCCAAGAATGCACATTGATTTTTGTGTTGGTGTGTGGCACAGAACTCTAGTGTGCCACTTAACTGGTGGAAATTTTGTTGGTCTTGCTCTCTTCATACAGGAGGTTTAATCTGCAGCTCACTTTGGTTATTATGTGATGTGAAAAGGTTGTGTAGTCTGTGCAGTATTCTTGTACAATCATAATTACATGAAAAGGGATGGTACTGTAATATATGTACACATACTGTAATATGCAACTACCTCAGGTGGCAAATGCTCTGAACAGAAGCAGTGCCAGCCCCCAGTTATACTTCCTGAGATGTGCCCCATTTGTTCCTACCCTTCAGCCCAAACTAGCCAGCTGGTTTTATTTGTGGCACAATATTATTATCAGTTTGCTACTGTTGAATTAAGATCCAAATGCCAGTCCAGTCACTTCTTGAACATGTAGTGAAGCACAGAGCCAACCTGTTCTTTGCCTCAGGAAGAAAAGAGTCTTAGACTAGCCCTCAACAGAAGCAGCAGCACTCAGAGATTTCCTCAAAAGTATACAGCTAAAGAGCCTAATGGGGAAGGCTATATCTTATTCTGTATGCCTAGATATCCTAAAGGCACAGGATCCCATCTGATCTTGGAAGCTAAGCAGTATTTGGAAGGAAGATTGCCAATTAAGACCAGGTGCTGCAGGCTATATTTCAGAAGAAGGGGCATGCAAAACCACCTCTGAATATTCCCTGCCTAAGAAAACCCTATGAAATTAATGGGGTTGCTGTAAGTGAACAGGTGCCTTCAAGGCATGCACACGCGCGTACACACAGAGTGGTATACCTCCCATTCAAAGGCAAAGGTGTATACACACACACACACACACACACACACAACTTCTTTTAAAGAAGTACTTCTTGAAGAGTAAAAAGCAGAGATCACTGGAACAATGCACAGCTGGATTTGTTTTAACAAAACAGGTCAAAACAATTTGGTGATGCTGTTTTGAAACACTGTGCAAAGATTTCCATGCCTACAGGCTTTGTTTGGGGATAGACAGCATCAGAAGGGGGAAAGAGAATTGTAGCTTGCCCCTCCCCATTTGACTCCCTTCCATTCCTGGACTCCCCTGGCTATTGCTAAAAATGACACTTCTCGCACACAGATTACAAACGAACCAAACTGTAACTTGAAATGAGACAGCAACCCAAAGATGCTTATTCAAATGTTAAATTCCACAAAAATTAATAGAACCCCATTTTAGAAGAAATATATTTAATATGGGATCATTCATGCAAAAGTATTAACTCTCTCTTCATACACATCCCACCATGTGGAACAAAGCTCTCAACCCAGAGATGTACTTGTGTCCTATTTACAAATCCCCCACCCACCCATCTATCCCTTTTACTGTCTCCACCACCTGGAAGTATGCGCTTGAGGTATATGAAAAAAGAACCACCATGAGTTCAAATTCATTCACTGAAACAACAGGATGAACACTCAGTCCTCCTTCTTAGAGAGAGATTTTACTTCCTAGAGTTTACTCTTCATCTTCCAGAGCCTGCATGGCTAAGGAAGAGTAACAGCCTCTGCCTATATGGACATCCATGTAGTCCAGAGGAGGGTGACCAAAATAATGAAAGGTCTAGCAAAATGCTGAAAGGCCCTTTGAGGAGCAACTTAGTGAGATGGGTATGTTTAGCCTGGAGAATAGAAGATTAAGAGGGAACATGATAACCCTGTTTAAATATCTGAAAGGATGTAATACTGAATATGGAACAAGTTTGTTTTCTGCAGCTCCAGAAAACAGGACCTGGAGCAATGGATTCAAAATACAAGAAAAGAAACTCCACCTCAACATTAGGAAAAACTTCCTGATAGTAAGAGCTGTTGGACGGTGGAACAAACTCCCTCAGAGTGTGGTGGAGTTTCCTTCTTTGGAGGTTTTAAACAGAGGCTGGAATTGCCATCTGCTGGGCATACTTTGTGTATTCCCGCATGGCAGGGAGTTGGACTTGATGGCCCATGAAGCCTCTTCCAAGTCTGTTATTCTTTTTTTAAAAGCTTTATTTGTTAATAACGTAAAAAAAACATATACATCACATACACAAACAAATGCCTACAAAAACAAACACGAAAAACAATATCTTCTAACATAAAAGAACAAAGATATATAAGAGCAACAGACTTCCAAGTATCTCTAATTCTGTGGTTCAACGGGAGAAAGAAAAAAACGGCGATGCTGGAGTCATAGGTCTACATTTTATCAAGTTGTTGTTATAGTTGTTTCAATTAAGATGTTATAGAGAGAACAGTGAATCACAGAATTGGTCCCTCTATAACATCTTAATTGAAACAGTTATAACAACATCTTGGTAAAATGTAGACCTATGACTCCAGCATCATCATTTTTTCTTTCTTTCTCCTGTTTGATTGCTAACGCTTTTGAGTTATGATGAAGAAGCCAATGGAGCTCTGAAAGCTTGCATCATGTACTTTGTGAATTTGGTTGACCAATAAAGGTATTGCAGTTTTGTGGCTTTTGGGATGTTATTGTACTTTTCAGGGCAAAGTTACTGCTGCCTTCCTAAAAGCAAGAGAGAGACCCTCCGTCCAGGCAGCTGTCCAGACTCAGACTTGCAGGCACCTGACTGGGTGGCTTTAAAAGGCACCTCTGCGCATGTGAAGGCATGCTATTCGAGCATCCTTCCTGCAAAGTGATGCTAAGCACAGGTGGTGCACGGAACAACTCTGGAGCGGCACACATGGGTGGGGTTACACAAGGCTTTGTAACTAGATCCGATGCGTAGCTAGGAGGGCGTGGAGAAACCCCTGCAAGGCCTTACCCAGGGGAGGAAAGAGACTTTTGCGCCTCCCTCTTCAGAGGAAAGAGACCCAGAGCAAAGCAAGAGGGACTGAACCCAAGAGAGAAAGGTGGCAGAAACAGTTTTGGGGAAAGGGGGGGGGGGTTCCAGACTAAGTGCCATCATTGGGGGTAGGGTAAACACATTGCAATACATCAGGATATTAAAGTAAAGTAAGAAACACAAATAACACTCTCTCAGCCTCAGATGGCCCTGGCAACCCTGCTCTGAAGAACTTTGACCAAGGAAGCCCCACTGATAGGTTCGTCATAAGTCGGAAACCACGTAACAGGCACAGATTGAGAGAAAAGAACAGCCACAGGTTCAAAGCAGAAGTCAGTGGTATGAGATTCCCCAGATACTCTATATTTCAGAGGAGGGAAGTGGCAAAGCCATCTCTGAGGATTCCTTGCCTAAGAAACCATGTGCTTCGAAAGCTTGCAACAAGTATATTGCACATTTTGGCTGGCCGATAACGCTTTAACTCTTTGTCTGGCTCAAGGCTATGGAATTCTGGGAGTTGGAGTTTGTTTTGGGGACCAGAGTCTGCTCTGGTCCCCCACAACAACTCCACTCCCAGATTCCATAGCCTTGAGCGACAAGAGTTAAAGCTGATGTTTGTTGCAATGCTCCTGTCCCTATTAAGGAGGTGCGATGATATTCCCTTTAATTATTGTTTTATTAAGCCTTCCAAAGTCTTGGAAGTCGCAAGAACTTGGCAAGGAGGGAGAACTTGCTGATCATAGGATTTGCCTGTATTTCAAGCAGTATCCACAGCCACAGATGCAGGAGAAATATCAGGAATAAGCTCTTCTAGAACATGGCCCGTAGCCCGAAAACCCACAAAAAACTAAAGCCACCTCCCTTCGCTGCAGAAACTTATTTCAGAACCGCCACAAAAAGTAGATATTGCCCTGCACTCTGAAAGTGTTGCTATTCACTTTTTTCAATGTGTTAACACATCTAAGTGCCTAGGGCTGCACTGCTGAAAAATCTAGCCTGCACCGCTTTAACTGCCCTGGTTCAAGGCTATGGAATCCTAGATGGAAAGTATCAGACAGAGGTGACAATCTCTCACAAAACTCCAGATCCCAGAATTCCATAGCTGCGAGCCAGGGCGGTTAAAGTGGCATCAGGCTGGGTCATTTTTGCAGTGGGGCTCACTAGCCCACAGGAGACTTGCTTGCTGCAGCAGACACCGGCTACCTTTGGGGGATATTATTTTATTAATCAAATAATATATTTGGGGTGTTTTGCCTGGGAAGAGAAGGTTAGGTGATATGAGCCCTGTTTAAATATTTGAAGGGATGTCATATTGAGGAGGGAGCAAGCTTGTTTCTGTGCCCCAGAGAACAGGACTGGAACAATGGATGCAAGCTCCAGGAAAAGAGATTCCGCTCAACATTAGGAGGAACTTCCTGACAGTGAGGGCTGTTCGACAGTGGACGCACTCCCTCAGTGGAGAGTGGTGGAGTCTCCTTTCTAGAGGTCTTTAAACGAGGCTGGATGGCCATCTGTCAATGGGGATGCTTAGATTGAGAGTTCCTGCATGGCAGGGGATTGGACTGGATGGCCCTTGTGTCTCTCCCAACTCTTGATTCTATGAAAACAGGTGGCCAAGTCTTGAGGAAAGCGCTTCGCCCCTGCAACCGATCTTCTCCCCGCTTCCTAGAATCCCGGTGAGTTCACTGGGTTTTCTCTCGTCGTCTTTGGTCCAAGGAGGCTCAGAATGCTGGAGATACTGTAATATATTTTATTGCTGTAACCGCCGCGATTCCTTGCGATTGGGCGGGCTATAAATAATATATGGTGTTGTTATTATTATTTTATTATAATAATAATAATTACTGGACGACGGAAAGCAGTAACATTATCCCCCTCCGTTGAAGAAAAGAACTTTAGAAGGAGGGGAAGAGAGAGAGGAAGGGAGGAGAGAGGAGAAGAGGGGAAGAGGAAAGGAGAAAAAGAGAAAGTAGAAGAAGAGACGAGAGAGGGAAGGAGGAGGAGAAGAAGAAGAGAGGAGAGGAGACCCAAAGGGAATACTATGGGATGGGGCTCCTCAGTCTCTGTACTATTTCCCGATGAGCCTTTGCAGCTTGTATGGGAGAGGACTGTCGTTCTGGCCCCATTGCATTAGAGCCTAATGCTTTCCGTTCTGAAAAAGGGGAATGTCAATACATTGTAAAGCCCTTACAGTGGGTCTACCTGCCTTTATTGGGGGGTTTTCAGGTCTCCTTCTTCCCAACGCTTTCTCCCAAGTAAAGCCCCGTTGTCTGCCTGACAAGTTTGTTGGAAGCCGAATGTGCCAAAGAAGGTCTCTGGGGCCACAACACAACTCCAAATGCCAGAGTCCCACAGCCTGGAACCATGTGGGGTCAAACCGGGGTTGATTCCCGCCGTGCGGATGCCACCCAGAGCCAAGAGGAGAGGGGGCGTGTCTCCAGTGTGAAAACAACCCAGTTTGGACCCACATTATGGACTCATGATGGGTTTTGTCGTCCCTCTTTGGAAGGCTTAAAAACACCCTCAAACTCCAAACTTTAGGGGATTTGGGGAGAGAGAGAGGACCCGCATTTAAAGCGGTGCCGAACTGCCTCCTTTCCGCTGCGGAGGCCCCCAGGGGAAGTCCCTCCTTACCTGGCTGGGAAGGGGGTGAGGAGTCCTTCCTCTCTTGGGCGCCTCAGGCGGGGAGGCTCCTCAGCCAAGGGCCATGGCTCTCCTTATCCCAGGTCTTTCTGGAGGGGATGGCTCTCCTTCTTTCCTCAGCCTTGGGGCTCCTTCTCTCGCTCAGACCAAAGCCGCCTTCCCTGCTCCCCTTGTCGAAAGCCAGGCAACTTTGGACCCCTCTCCTCTCCTTCTCTTCCTCCGCGAGGTGCGATGCCAAGTGGGAGCCGGACTCTGCTGCTGCTGAGAGGGAAGGAGGGCTGGGAGGAGGCGGCGCAAGGCTCTCTTCCTCTCCTCCTCCCCCCCCCCCTTTGCCCAGTATGAATATTTAGCTCCACAGCAGCAGCATCCTTGCTCTCCTCCTCCTCTTCCTCCTCCTGTCACAGGGACCTCTCTGGCTGCTTTGGACACTTCGGCAATCCCCCCTCACTACCACACACACACAGAGAGAGAGAGAGCAAGCCCTCAGGGCGAAGGAGGGAAGGGCAGCCAAAGCAGGGCTCGGGGGTGTGTGTGTGGAGGAAACACAACAGAGAGTCACACACAGAGAGAGAGTCCCATATTCGCCCGCCCTCTCGCCTCCTCCTGCTCTCTTTTGGCGCCCTGCCTTTTAGTCTTCTTCCTCACCTTTCCCTCCCCAAGGCGAGGAACATGTCAAGGCGCCTGAAGATATACCTGTGTTGTCTGTGTCTCATATATGTGAGAGGGGCACTTCTCCGAAAGCTTCAGAGTCCCTTCCCTGAGGAAAGAAAGATATATATATATACTATATTATATAGAGAGAGAGAGAGAGAGTTATATATATATATATATTTATATTAGTGAGTGAGAGAGAGAGATTATATATATTATATATTATAGGAGAGAGGGAGAGAGATTTTATATATAGTATATATATATATATATAGTGCGGAGTGAGAGGAGAGATTATATATATATCTATATAGAGAGAGAGAGAGAGAGGAGAAGAGAGAGAGAGGAAAGGATATATATTATAGGGAAAGAGAGAGATATGTCTCTCTGTGTGTAGGGGACGAGAGAATATATCTATAGAGAGAAAGCGGTTGTAGTACAACTATATATATATATATAGAGAGAGGAGTATATATATGAGAGAGTGAGAGCTATAAAGCCGAGAAAGAGAGAGACTATAGAGAGGACATGGAGAGAAAGTATAATATATAATATATATAGGGGGAGAGAGAATTATGTAACTAAGTAGCTGTACCGGGGATATTGTATTGTATTTACAGGTGTGCAATTTTTATCAGAAGGAGGAGGATTAAGGGATTAGGGAAATTTTATCTGTCTGTATATCTGTTTTATTGGACCTGCCTAATCTCGGAGAGGGAGGGCAGGATATAAATAAATATTTTATTATTATTTATTATATTATTATTATATTATTATTATTATTATTTTAGAGAGAGGAGAGAGAGAGATTTTATATACCTACTCTATATATATTCTCTCTCTCTCTCTGGAGAAGGGGACACTTGAAGTTTCCTGGGGGAAGTGTCCCTCACATCAAGAAACTCATACTGCAGGTAATGCATCTGAGGAAGGAGGCTGAAGTCTAGGAAAGCTCCTGTGCCAACTTCCTTCCTTTCTTTCTTCACGTGAGTCTCAAAGGTGCCCAAGATCTCTCTCTAGACTGGTTCCACAGACTTAACACAAACTCCTTATATACATCAAGAAACGAGAGAGCAAGTGAGTTACTAAATGAAACCTATGAATGAATATGAGGCCTATGAAACTCAATATGTCTATGTGTGTGTATATATGTGTGTGCGCACACACACACTTATATATCAGTATTATATATATATATATATACACACACACACACACACACTTCATATTATATATATATGCACACACATACTACACATATATACATATATTCATATCTATATACACATACACCACACCACACACACACCAACATATATATATTGAGTTTCATAGGTCTCATATTCATTCATAGTATGTGTGTGTATATAGTATGACACACTGTATGTTTATATGTTGTTGTGTGCCTCCAAATCATTTTTGACTTCTGGCAAACCCATCACAGAGTTTTCTTAGCAGGTTTCTCTCAGAGGGGGTTTGCCCACTTTCCTCTGAGGCTGAGAGAGTGTGACTTGTCCAAAGTCACCCAGTGGGTTATTATGCTCAAGTGGGGAATGGAACCCTGATATCCAGATTTGTAGTGTGTGTGTGTGTGTGTGTGTGTGTGTGTATACACATTCTCTCTCTCTCTCTCTCTCTCTCTCTCTCTCTCTAAGAAACTGGATACACACACACATTGTATATCAATTTTCTTAGTTTGTGTGTGTGGGTCTTTGTGAAAGGGCCACTTTTCTCCCATTAGCTTCCTGTTCTGGGGAGTTGGAGGGAGCTCACCTCATCGCAGGTAAAACATCAAGGGATTTGGAATTGCCTGCAGTAGACTTGCTGCCTTCTATTCCACTAAAAGAAGGATGTTTTAAATTGTGGGACTGTCGCATTATTCTCTTCCTGACCCGTCCCGGAGGCCACCAACCAAGACTAGGTGCTGCAGGCTATATTTCAGAGGAAGCAACTGGCAAAAGCACCTCTGGGGATCCCTTGCCTGTGAAATTCATGGGGCTGCCGTAGGTCCATACCCTTTTCTGTCACTGGATCCGCTCCTGTGCTTTTTACCGACAAGCTATCAAAAAGAAATTAAGCCGGTGGAGCTTTCTCTGGCATGGGAATGAGCAATAAGGATACACTTCTGTGTCCATGTTGCACGTAAAGATGCACTGTTAAATAGCAAAGGCGGAATCATTCATGCCATGCCATTTCTGATTTCTATGTATGGGTGTGAAAGCTGGACAGCGAAGAAAGCTGTGACAAGAAGAAATGCAGCTCATTGGAAATGTGGTGCTAGAAGAGAGTTCTTACAGGCACCATACATTGCCAAAAATGAAAGGATTCAAGAGCAAATCAAGCCTGAACTCTCACTTGAGGCCATGATGTGGCTGTCATCCTTTAGACATGTGATCCAGTTTATTAGGTGGTAAACTGAGGTCATCGTATTTTGGACAGATTGTGTGATGATGTATCTACTTTGAAAATATGATACTGTTTGGTAAAGAGGAAGACAACAGGAAAAGAGGGAAACCACACTGCATGGATTAGCTCAGTTAAGGTAGCCACAGCCCTGGTTTACAAGACCTTCTCTCATAATAATCTCTCATTCACAAGATTACCATAAATCAAAGTCCACTTAATGCCAAACAACAACAATAAAGGTTAAAGACACAATAGCAAGGCTATTTATTCACATGGGAGCTCTATCTGGAGTCTTTCAGAGGAATGTAGAGCCAGTCTGAAATTAAAAAGTTTCTCAGATTGCTGCATATCAATACCCAGTAAAGCCTTACTCCTAGAGAGACGCTGGAGAAACTGAGCCTGAGAGCCAAATCCAATTTCAGAAAAGTTTTTGGGGACAACATCCTAACAGTTTGATCAAGGCCAAAGGCTTTGCATATTTTAGATTAAAGGTCCTTTTGACAGAAACTAAGCCTTTGTTGCTGTGTGACTTCAACTCATTCCCAATTTATGGCAACCCTAAGACAAATCTGTCATGGGATTTTCTGGGTAAGATTTGTTCAGAGGAGGTTTGCATTTGTCTTCCTCTGAGGCTGAGAGAGTATAACTTGCCCAAGGTCACCCAGTGGCTTTCCATGGATGAGGGGAATCAAACCTTGTTCTCCCTTAGTACTAGCCCAATGATCAACCACTACACCAGACTTAGGAGAAGCATTCCCATTGTAATTCCCAGTGTAATAAAGAAGGCAAAGTGGCTTCTAGGGACATCAAAAGGGTTGAAAAGGATCCATAGCAAGCCAGATTTGACCCTAGGGCCTGAAGTTCTCTACCCACCCAGGACCTCTATTGTGAAAAAAAAACCTGCATGTTTCTAAGAACCCAATTTCAAGCATTAACTTTAGGCACTACTCAGACCTAGAATGTCTAAAGTGAAGGAGATAAGATTTCTGAGCCTGGAGCAGAGTGCTTCTTCCCCACCACTGAGAAAGATCAGCTCCGCTATAGCCATCTGGGACGAGAAGTCAGCTTTTGCAAACAAGTTTGTGGCTCTCATTTTAGAAATTAAACACTGCTTAATTCTTTTCCTATGAGAATGACTACATTGACTACTTCATTTCCATAGTATCCCTATGTGAGAGAGTCCATTGATTTTAGGAAACTATTTGTATTTGTCCCTTGTTGCTTTCCCTCCTACAATTTTTTTTTTATCTTGGGCGATCTCCTCTTTTCTCCATTTTAACCAATGAAAAACAG
Source organism: Sceloporus undulatus (assembly GCF_019175285.1). NCBI lineage: Eukaryota > Metazoa > Chordata > Lepidosauria > Squamata > Phrynosomatidae > Sceloporus > Sceloporus undulatus. The sequence continues at coordinate 171,154,077 of NC_056524.1, forward strand.
AGACAAGATGAAACTTTGTCTCCAGAACAGGGCTGGAGATACGATGGCACTCCAAATATCGGTAGACTTTTGTTCCTAGTAATCTGGCAAAAGGTGGAGGACAGTATATTTCTAAGCCACTCTGGGGTTATTTTTTGGTTGCAGGATGGGGTATAAATGCTTTCAATTAATAAATGGATGATGGGAGCTGAAGCTAAACATCTGGAGGGCTTCATGTCTCCCAGACCTGACTTAAATTAAGCACATATTTTTCCTATGCATATCCTGTGTATATGGGGAAAGTGGTGTTAGTCTTCGGTTATTAGTTTAAAAAGTATATCTCTTATGCACAGCAAGGTCTATGATGTATTATTAACCACTCCATGACTTCCCCAATTCCATAGAATTTTATAGCACACTGTTTTTTAAAAGTTTTTAAGAACCTTGTGGCCTTAGGTTCCAGGGGTAAAGGAGATAAATGAGCATTTGTGATTTTGGAGAAACTGATGTATGCTATTCTCAGATTATGTCTTTGAAAGAACTTTTGCATGAACTTAAAAAGAGCCTTGCTGGATCAAAGTAAACATCTATCTTGTCCAGAAAGTTGCTTCCTCAGTCATTAGTCAAATGCACCAATAGGAAGCCCCTAGTACAAGAGCATCTGCCTGATAGTGTTTCCTTTCAACTGATACTCAGAGACACACTGCCTCTGATATTGAATATGCATTGCCATTAGGACTATTAGCCACTTCTCTTCTATTAATTTTTTAATGTCTTTTTAAGCATCCAAATTGGCAGGTTTTACTGTGGAGTAAACTCCACTGTTACCTATATATTGTGTGAAGAGGTTATCTGTACCAATTTCTTAATGCATCACTAGTCAGTATCAGTAAATTACAAGTTCTGCTCCTTATATACTTTCTCCCACAGCCTGAAAAAGCAATTTTATGGAATGTAACTCCCAGAATCCTTCTGTAGCTATGCTGGCTTCTGGGAACTGCACTCATCACTTCACTTTTGCTGGGGTTAGGGGCAAAGGACCCCCGTGAATGTGGAAAAACCACAAGGAACAAAAACACTATGCTTTTACCTGAGAGAACACCTCTCTAGGAATCTCTAGCTCCTCCAGTTCAACTCTGTGGTCAACAGCTGCCAAACACTGGCCATAGAAATGCGCTGGAGGAGCTATAAATGCCTAGTGGAGTGTTCTCTCTAGGAATCTCTGGTGCAACTTTTGGTTAAAATTCACCATTGAGTTGCCCTGGAGGACCTAGATATTCCTTGAGAGAACTTATTAATAAAATCCATGACTAATCAAATCTGCAAAAGTTAAAATTTAAAAGTAATTTTCCAAGTCCCCCATACTATACTTCTTGTATTATTTTACACATCTTCAGTATCTTCTTTTTTACTTGCTTTCTTTCTGAGCTAAATAATCCCAGGCGTAACACCCTTCATACAGGAAAGGACTAAAGTAAAATCTTGTGTGCTGAAACATTCTGAGATGCAGTGTCCACAACTATAGTCAGTATTCCAAGGATGGTCATACCAAGCAGATATATGACCACACCTTTCTGCAGTGGTGGGGGAAAGAGGGTATGCTGATGGCAGCTGTGCTGCTGGTAGGATCTCGCATATCAGACAGGCTTTTGCTTAGGAACCAGACTAAATGGGCCAGCTACTGGGTAACACTAGTAGCAAGGCTTGTGTGTGATACTCTTGGGGGATCTCTCAGAGACAATAGCAGTACTGTAGCACCATATTTAACACTTGCTAGTACTGGGCAGTGAACCCCTTTTAAATGTCCTTTACTATGAATATCCTGTGATGAGCCAACCCAAAATAAAACAAGAGATAGTGCCAGAAGATAAAATCCATAAGTCATATGGTACTGAACTTTCTTTCAGTTAGTCTCAAAGGTGATACAAGATCTTTCTACATATTAATTTTACAGACCTATAGACTAACTATATCATGGAATTCTACCACACAGGAGAAGGTAGACATAGTAATACAAGAAATGGAACATATAAACATATTTGGCATGAGAGAGCTAAAGTGGAAAGGGATGAGATACTTTAAGTCACCATATTTTACTCAGGAAATAAAAACTTGAAAAGAAATGGGGTGGGATTAATAGAGAGGAGAGATGTAGCATAAGTAGTCAAAGGATATAATGCAAAGTCTGACAAAATCATATTAAGACTTCAGGAAAAACCCTTCAATATAATCATAATCCAAGTTTATGCTCCAACTATAGATTCAGATGAAGACATTGGTAGACTCTGTGTTGGAGTCCAGGAAGACTACATTCCAGATATACAGGCTCAATCAAGGAAGCCACAGCCCTGAATCTACCAAACCTGTGCAGGGCTTCAGATGACAGGGTGACTTGGAGGTCTCTCATAAGTTGAAATCGACTTGACAACATCAAATTATTATACTGGCAGTTTAATTTTCAGTTCCTTTCTGAATGGTCCCTAACATGGAATTTTTTTTTAAAACGGCAGCCACACATCAGCTGTTTATGTTTTTATTAAACTAACCAGCATAACACCATGATCTCTTTCCTGCCCAGTTACCTAAATATGAGAAGCTTAGGGTTTAGCCATAGAACTACATATTCTGCATGACCAATGAAGATGATTGGAGATCCACATGTCCTCTCTAAAAATCTGTGACACTTCAGCCATAACTGTAAGAGGTTCCTGTCAGTTATTTTGGCATCATTATTACTCTGAACACAACTAACCTCATTTGATTTGAAAAGATGAGCAACATTGGCCTGTTTATTACTTGGAAGGGAGACCACCAGGCAATCCCAAGATTCTTCAGGTAGGATTAGAAACGAATCCTATCTGAGATCCTGGACAACTGCTGCTTAGTGTGGCTTAGCGGTTTCTTTGTCTACAGCACACATGTGACAGCCTTTCCAGCTTGATTTTTAAAAACAGAATCGTTTACATGTCAAAATATCTTCAAGAAGCATCTCCCATTTCCTTGGCTCTCTTTCTCTCTTGGTTGTGTCTGTCTCCATAAAATTAGCATGTATGTTTAAAAGCTGGGTTTCTCTCTTGTGGAACCTGGCATCCAAAATATTCTTTTAAACCCAACCAGGGCTGTTCATTCGTTTGGCTGATAGCTACTCACATAAAAGCCTTTTAAAAAGAAACAAATTTTCTTATTTTGGCAGCAACATCAGCTGCTGTGGAAAACAATTGCCTGTTTACAAGAGAAGTACCCCCACAATGCTAAACTACCAATTGTGCCTGGACATAAAGTTCCTTTTGGTTTTTATAGCATCATCTTTTTATAGAACCACTACGATATTAAAAGCAAATGAAAATGTTGGCTGAGCATTGTGGACTATATGAATCATACATGAATGTGGAAGAGCGGCAACTGGCCCAGATGGGCAGAAGGTGCCCCACCATGCTAAGCTATTTGGGAGTCACAATGAGGCAAGGGTGCCATTCATGTCTTCCTGGCTCCCGTTCCTGTATCTAGTGCACTGCTTCCAAAGGCAACGATTACCTCTCTCATCCTGCACAGCAGAGTTTCATTTTAACTTGCTTATTGCTAGTTGTTAAGAATTTGGCATCTGGCTTTCACTAAGGAAGACAGCGATTAAATGTTATCTGCACCTGTTTCACTCCACGAAGGCGACACAATAAAAGTTATTTCTTTTAGTGGGCATGAAATAATCACTCCTGACAGTGCAGAGATCTAAGTTTCTGAATAATGACCATTGCCTCTTACAATAATTGTGATGGGTTGCCTCTTAACAATTCCAAATGGCGTTCTCTAAAATATTGCCAGGGAACCTATTGGTGGACTCTTTTAAATTTGTTTTTCCTCTTTCCTGGTTCTTCATTATATTACATGGTTAATGGGTGACTTTGACTTTACTCAAATTCTGGGCCCATTTACCCAGGGTAGTTTCATGTCTGGTTCTAGAAACAGCTGACCTAGAATCAGCTGACCTAGAAGCAGTTTTTGCCATTGTCCTAGCCTTTGCCTGCCACAACTCTTTTCACATCACAAGGACCTAAGTCTAAAACATCATAAGAGCCTTCCCTTACACAGTGAATCCATGTGTATACGCTGAATCCATGTATATACACTGAGTTCCTAGAGTTGGTGTCATCTGTTGCGGTAACTCACAGTCCCATACCACACCATACAGAATCCTAAGTAATGTTTTTTTTGGTACTAATGTTACTCATAAATTGTAATTCCTGAATATCACTGAATGTAATGGTAATAGTTGTGATATAAGCAATTAGCAAAATTAAAATTATAGCTTTAAATTGCAACATCATCGGGCAGCTTAAATGTATTTACATATACATAGTTTCATGTGGTGAAAGTGAAAACTTGGTAAAATGCTACTGTTTTTAAAGAAAATTTTATAAGAATAATTTTTATTTTATTTTATTTTTTTAAATAGATTTTAAAAAATAAATAACCCGAGGCCTCTACTTTCTCCCCTCACTGAGCCTCACTCCACTCACACCACCTCTCCAGCATTTTAAAGGGACACAGGCAAAGGCCACAGCCCATTTCTGCCAAAACGCAGATGTTTGAGGGGCAGTGGTTTCACACACACCATGGTGTCACCTGGTGCAGTCCACACATACCCTGCACACACACACACACACACACACACACACACACAGTGATGCCACTGCCCTTACAATGTCACAAGAATCTGCCCTCTGGTCTCAGGTTTTGGCCTTGAAATCCCAGGTAATGAGATGCTGTTGACCTGTCACTCCTACATGATGCCAGGAATAGGGGACAGAATGCTAAAGTCCACATACTTAGATGGGGCAATTGGGGATGACGCCAGTATATGAAGCTGCTAGTATATCTCATATATGTGTATGTGTAAAAAAAATCATTTGTTATGTCCAGGTGCTGAAAGAAGCATTGTCAAGTGGGGCAGTTGTAGTCAACATGACAATCATTTCCCCAGTGCTTCTAGTTCCTACCCCTGAAGTGATGCTACACTGGGGTCTAAAACATTAAGCAGCTGTTAAAAAAAAACAGAGAGAGAGGTCACCTAGAGTTGCCTGGTGTGAGGAACCCTCTGGTCTCTAGAGTGGTACTACTGGATATTAGAGCATCTTGCATAGGGGCCTTCACATATGACACCCCTTTAATGGGCTTTAACTGACACTCACATGTTTTTGATACTGGTGAGTAGTGTATATACATGGATTCAGTGAGGACAATAATGAGATGATGAAGAATGAGAGCAAGGAATCAGGTTAAGAACCTTGCAGCTTAAAAGAGTCTTATAAAAATACACATTTGAGTCCCTGTAACAAATGAAGCAACGCTTTGCTTGGTAAACATCAGCTTTCCATTAACTGTTGCAGCTCCTGAAGTCTGCTTTCTTAGAAATCATGCCAATATTTTCATCTACTCACAATTCAAAGCTGTTTTTCTATCATGCCTGAATTCAAACAGGGAAGTGGGGAATCAGATCCACACTTCATCATTTCCCAGCTAACAAGATTTGTACCTAAAGTATGCCAACAAAGACCTTAGAGACTGACTCTTAAAAATAGGTAACGGTAAAGACCACTCTGTATGAAGCACAAGACAATTTAGATACAGACAGAGATAGAGACAGATTCCCAGACAGAGATTCAGTACAATCATGGAATATGGTAACATATTCTCTTGAAAAAGGGTGAGACAGCATGGCATATTGGTTTGAGTGTTGGATATGAATCTGCACACCAGGGTTCAAGTCCCTACTGAGCCGTGAAACCCACTGGGTGACCTTAGGCAAGTCACATACTCTCAGCCTCAGAGATGGCAGTGGCAAGCCTCCTTCTGAAGAAATTTGCCATGAAACCCTGTGATAGGTTCACCTTAGGGTCCCCATAAGTCGGAAATTATTTGAAGGCACACAACAACAAAAATAATTATTTTAATAAAAAATTAAAAATAACACAATTTTAAAACAAAACAAAATATCTTTTATCTCCACATATTTTGTGCCACCTACGCTGTAGCACCAATGCTTACACATTTTTGTGAGGCTATCCTTGATTCCTGAGACCCAATGTGATGTAACGGTTTGGGTGTTAGACTAGGACTCCAGAGACCATAATTCAAATCCTTGCTCAGCTATGGGGGTCTACTGGCCAATTTTAGGCAAGTCACACTGTCCCAGCCTCAGAGGAAAGCAATGTTAAGCCTGCTTTGAACAAATCTTGCCAAGAAAATCCCACGATAGCTTTGTCAGGGTAACCATAAGTCAGAAACAACTTGAAGACAAACAACAGTAACAGTGGTTGACCCTAATGAAGATATTGCCCAACTCCAGTTCACATTAACAAAACAGTTTGAATGATAATATAATATTTATTTGATGCTTGTTGTTGCAGGAAAACTGAGAGGAAATTACCTAAAGGATGCTTTGAAATGTAACATGCAGTTTTTCATCAATAAAAGAATCCTATCAATGGGGCAATTAATGCTACTGTGGGCTCATTCTTCTCCCATGATAGAGTTGCTCGTTTCTTCTACACATTTATATTTAAAACAGGCACCTCTGGCTGACAGATCCTCAATTCCCACCCATTAAACTTGAGTGAATTTCAATATTTATGCAAAGAGAGACTAATATACCCTGCCTAAAGCAAATGTAATGAGGGTAGGAAGTGGCCAAGTTCCCTAGCGTTGTCTTAGCAATGTACTTCCATACTAATCCACTATCACCTTTCTATTTAAGAGACATCTCCCTTTCCATAACTCTGGGCATTTTCTCATGTATGGCTTAAATTACCTCTGAGCCTCTCTTGCACTATTTATGGGGGCATGTGATTGCTAATACAAAACAGAGTGCAGAAGAGAGAGAGCACAGTTGGGCATGTGCTTTTCATGCATGCAGTTTCCTAAATCCAGTCACTGGCATCCCAACCTAAAGGGTAACCGGCAACCCAGATTGTGCATAGGTGCTGTCAATCAGAATAGCTAACTCTAGGCCAGATGGGCCAATGGCCTGATTTAATATGTGGCAACTTTGCAAGCCCATTTGTAAATGAGCATTCTCAGTGGAGTAGCTTTTACATTCATACTGGAAACTGTTTTAGTGATGGCCTTTCTGTGCCTGTGCTATTCAGGGTGATGATCCTCCTCCATGTTATCACAATGACCCTATGAGGTAGACTAGATTGAGAGAACGAAAGACTGGTCACACAACCTCACCCAGTTTGTGAGTTCCAGGGAAAAGAACCACAAGTGTGAAAATCCTAAAGCCCAGAAAAGTTACCTTCTTGATAACAATTCCCAGACCTCCTCTCTGCCCCCCCCCCAGCCAGCACTTTAAAATTAATAAATAATAAAACTTTTACTTATATCCCACTTTTTGTGAAAACAATCAAAGCAGCGTACCAATAGTAAATTTGCCAAGATTTGGAGGAACAAAACCTTCATTTTCAGAGTTTAATATGTATATAATTTACTTAGGTCAAAGGAAGGTTATTCTAGCCATTAGGCTAACTAATAATTAGCATAATTAATTTACATCCCTGTAACATCCAGTAGGCCATATCCATGCCCTGTTGTCAGTTGTTGACTGGAGGCAGAAAAATGTGGGCAACATGATGTTAACACATACAGGTATCTTCTACCAAAAGTTGCAGAAAAGTAAAACTTCCATCATTCATTCTGTACTGCAATCTAAATAAGAACAATTTTTATGATGCTTCAGCAGATAGTTCTATTCTTCTGTTTTAGCATAAAGAGACACAAAGAAATCCAATAGCACATCTGAAATTAACTGGGAATAATAAATTCATAAGCTTTTGTAGACATAATCCCCTTCTGTCTCTGATGAAGTGGATTGAATCCATGGAAGCTTATGATAGGCATTTCTTAAATGCTTCACCAGATTATAAAGTCCAGGATTCCATAGGATGCAGCCATGGCAATTAAAGTGGAACCATAGTGCTATAATTGTGTAGTGTGAAATCCCCCCCCCCCCGTCTTTATAGTTGCTTGATTTCTGCACATCACAGTCCTGTTGTACTGGAGCGAGGTCAGAAGATGGCATCCTGCTGTCATGAAAGAGTAGTCCGCACTCTAATCGCATTGAAGGCAGGGTTTTTAGATGACGCATGAGACGAAAGTGGGTGGAAAGTGAAACAAAGCCGCACCCTGGGGCTAAATATTGGAGCAGAAAGTAGCTGGGACACTCCAATTCAAGGCAGAAAATGTGCATGATCACACAGCCATATAAACAGCGTGGCGTCAGTATGGGACTGTGACAAAGCAAAAGCACAATCACTAATAATGCCATTGATGTAATTACAACATACACAAAATAGTCCAACAGGGGGACATAGGGTGAAGGGTATTAAGGGGGCATGTATGGGGGGGGGGTTTCCATGATTGTACTTTGACAATGCATCACTGGACACACTGATGCACTGTACTGGCAGTACACCACACATGCGATTGTGTGGCCAACCATACTGTCCAGTGTACAGGGTGTCAAGTGGAATGGCATCTGGGTGGGAAGAGGGAGGTAACTGGTTTTCAACTGCTCCTTTCTCAGCTGTGGAAAAGCCCGGTGTGTTGGGGGCTTGTGTCATATGTACACCAAGCCCGCAAGACACCTAGAAGCTGGCCCACATGTGAATAGCTGTCAGCGTGAAGCTGGCTTCCGGGCATCTTGGGGGCATATGTCATGTGTACATCACCACCACCACCACCACCACCCCAAGCTAGCTGGAAGATGACTTTTTATGCTGGTCTGTTCTGGCCCACAGCTTCTTTTTGCCCCAGTTTTTAGCCTCTGAGCCTGGCTTCATGTAGATTTCCACCCAATTTCACATTGTACAGTGTGCCCAGGCTATAGGCGGGTGCCCCACATGCGGCTTCCAGCTCACGCGGAAGCCACTCAATGTGAGAATGAATTCAATTGAATGGGACTTGAGCTTACGCGCTATTTGGCTTACTCCCTGGATTTCTCTTGCCCCCCACTCCCAAAGCTGGAGACTTCAGTCTCTCATTGGACCTTATCACATGGCGGTTTTTGCAACTCCAATCTGAAGCCACTCCGAGTCCAGCCATGCTAATTCACGTTATAACGTAATTAATTATCACACGTGATTGCTTGGGGGGGGGTCGTTCCGAACCGGATTCAAAGTCAATCCAAAGTGACTCCTGATATAGGTGAATTTGGTAACAAGCGAATTCACAAAAATTGTTTCCAAGCTCACTTTGATTTCAATCCAAATTGGTCTGGTGTGGAAGATCACCCCGATCTCCCCCCCCAACCCCCTGCATCCTGCTCCTTCATCCTCATCCTCCTCATCCTCCCGATCCCTGCCATCCTGGCCCCCTGCATCCTGATCCTTCATCCTCCTCTTCCTCATCCACCCCGATCTCGTCCCCCTGGCCTCCCGCATCCTGCTCCTTCATCATCATCCTTCTCATCCACCCTGATCCTTAAGAGTTTGAGAGTTTTCTTGGAATGTTTCTCCAGACAGGATTTGCTCTGGGCTTCTTCTCAGCCCCACTGAGCATGCGCAAGAGTGCCAATTCGAACCGTTGAATCCGTCTGGTGTGGTAATTTATTTTGCACTCACTCCACTTTGTCTCAGGAATGACCACAATTTTGCTCTTCACGTGGGATAATTAATCACATGAATTGCCTTGGATTCAAATTGGCTCTGCTTCCCCTTCCCTTCGGAATGGCTTTGAATTGGAGTTCCTATTTCATGTGTGATAAGGGCCATACTAACAACAGCCTTCTGCCTCAGGAGTTAGCAGGAGTATGTATTCCTCTTTCATTCACCCCACTCATGAAGCTGGAGGCTCTTGTGAGAATGGGAGACAACAGCATCCAGGTTCAGGGAGTCAGCAGGACAAAAAAGTCATTTAGAAGTTGTTGCTGTCACAACTATTGCTATTACTTTCAACGATGTATAGCATTATTAAGGTGTAACATTAATACAAATAAAAGCAGAATAAAATAAAAAATAAGTCAAAATAAATAGAAAATAAAAATAAAATGAAAATGAAATAAAAATAAAAATAAAATGCTTCATTGAAGGTTGAACAACTACAAAGCTAAAATAAGATGGGGAAAGTGCTACCCTATGATAATTTTAGTCCAACATGCCTTCTATGACTGATCCTTTGCTTTGCTTTCCCCCTATTTTCCCCTTGTCAAGTTCCTCTTGTCTTTCTTGAGGGCCAGTACTTTGACTGAAGGCCTTCCTATCATCCCCTATTCACCGCCCCCAGATCTTCCAACTGCCCCATGGGGGAGATACCCTCCACTTTGGAAATCACTGATTTAGATCCTATCACGACTTTCTGACTTTTCTTCCTTAATGGCTTCCCCACCCTTCACAATTAATTAATTAATTAATTGCCCTACAGCACTGTATTGGAACATACAATGGGCTGCAGAAGCAGCATAACATTAAAAGACAGAGGCCAAATGGTCTGGGTTTTCCCCAGCTTTTCACTGACAAGTTTAGATGATGGACCCATTCCTGACAGTACAGATCCGGATCCAGAGGACCCAGTCTGACCTTCAGGTACAGAGCCTTTCCCCCAGGGTAAAATAGCCCTGGTTTTGCTTGTAGTTTCTAAGAAACCAGGCTGTTCTGAGAGGCCCCCGCCTCCATCCCTTACTTTACCACCATGCAAACTATCTGGGAAGCTCCCCAGTTGTTCCATCTGATGTGGAAACAGGGTGTCGTGTTTCCATGTCAGATGGGTCAACTGTGGGGCTTCTCCGATGATTGGCATGGCAATATGGTAAGGAACATCCCTGGGTCCTGGGTTGACATGGGGACGGGTGTATGAACACCCACCCATCCCTGCACAGGCCCAGGGATTGACCCAGGTGATTTAATTTAATTCTTTTCAAGTTCTGGACTTCAAGATAGGAAAGCTGAAAGTTATGAGGGATGATATTTCCTGAGTGTCTAGCTAGACTTTCTCCAAACTCTTTGTCCCGTCTGTGTCCTTCTAATGAGATATGTAGTCTATATTTCCTATACACACTTGCCTGAAAAAAAAGGAAAAGAATATATTTTGAATTTTTAAAAAAGAATAGTGGGGCTTGCTTCTGAGGAAACATGCACAGGATTGGGGCACACAGGTTTATTATTCCAAATACTTACAGTATTTTCTTAATGCTCATGTCAAGTTCTGCTGAAGAAAAATAATCAAGATAGCTATTTTATAAACATTGCCTCTTGCGAGGAGAAGAAAAATGAAGCTGAAGGAGAATTATGTATGCAGTCTAATTTGGTCTTTGCTAGTTATACTTTTTTTGCTTTGTTTTGTTTAGAGCTAATTCCAGCCACCTTTCCTAGAAGCTTGCCTAAGCTTCTCTGTTACAAGGCTTATTAGACCTTGAATTATGGAACTGATGCTATAAAACATCCCCTCAAGAGCAGCTGTCTGCAACAAGAGAGCTCTTCATTACACACAACAGAAAGAATGATAAGGGCTGAAATTACTTGCTGGCTCATTCAGCCCAATACCCCCCTCCTCCAGATTCTATTCCAACATATGAATCCCTATGAATCTATCTAGTGTATTTTTTTTAGTAGACCCAAGCCATTTTCCATCATCACCCTAACTGAGTCTCCATAAGTCAATGGCACCTTCAGTGTCCATGCTGTAGGGTAGAACTATGAGAGTTGTGTGTGTGTGTGTATTACCTCAGAGAGAATTCTAGTATAGGGGATGTATGTCTAAAGAAGTGCCTATGTATGCAGAATCAAGTGGGTTATGCCCAAAATCTCAGGATTAGAAAAACACAAGGTGGAATGAACACAAAATAAAACCAGATAAAATGAAATGAAACAAAATAAAACTAGCAAAGCTTGTGAATTCTAAATGTAAACCATTGTCAGGCAGCACCTTTGGGACTAACTGAAACACAATCAGCAGCATGAGCTTTTATAGACTTAGGTTAGATGAACTTGTAATTGGTTGACTGGCCAAACCCAAAGGGTGCTCAGCAATGGCTCATCTTTATCTTGGAGATAAGTGACCAGTGGAGCGACACAGGGTTCTGTCCTGAGCCCGGTGCTATTCAACATTTTTCTCTATGGCTTGGATGAAACAATAGAGGGCATACTCATCAAATTTGCAGATGATACCAAATTAAGAGGAGTGGCTAATATCCCACAGGAAAGGATTAAAATTCAAAATGACATTAATAGATTAGAAAGCAGGCCCAAAACTAACAAAATGAACTTCAACAGGGAGAAATGTAAGGTATTGCACTTAGGCAGAAAAAAAAAAAAAAGAAATGCATAGATATTGGATGCTAGACATCTGACTTAACAAGACTATAGGTGAAAAGGAACTATGAGTCTCAGCAGACCACAAGTTGAAAATGAGCCAACAGTGTGATGCGGCAGCTAAAAAGGCCAATGTGATTCTAGGCTGCATCAATGGAAGTATAGTGTCTAGGTCAGCGGTTCCCAACCTTTGTTGGGCCGCGACCCCCATTCCGGGTGAAAGTCCTGCCCGTGACCTCCCTCATTGGTTGGGAGGTGAGGATGGGGCGGGACTTTCGACTGCCTACAAGCCCCAGCGGGCTTTGCGGCTGGATGTCCTGCCCCTTCCCAGCCTCCCAACCAATCAGGGAGGCCACCGGGGAAGAAGGGGTGGGACTTCCAGTCGCAAAGGCCGCTGGGGTTTGCAGTCCCGGCCCTCTCGCCTTCTCCTCGCGAGTGCCTTCGAGGTCACCCGCGGGGAGGATGCGAGGGAGGAGGCGACCCCAGCCCTCTCACCTTCTCCTCACGGGTGCCTTCGAGGGCACCTGTGAGGAGAAGGCAAGGGGAGGAAGCGACCCCGGCCCTTTCTCCTTGCGGTTGCTGGCACTAGCGCCAGCACCTGCGGGGAAAAAGGGAGGGGGGAGGCGGGGGGAATCCCAACCTGGCGACCTCCAAAGGGGTCGCGACCCCCAGGTTGGGAACTCCTGGTCTAGGTCAAGGGAAGTAATAGTGCCACTCTATACAGATTTAGTCAGGCCTCACCTTGAATACTGTGTCCAGTTTTGGGCACCACAGTTCAAAAAGGATGTTGACAAACTGGAACATATTCAGAGGAGGTCTATCAAAGTGGTGAAGAGTCTGGAAACCATGCCTTATAAGGAGAGACTTAGGGAGTTGGGTATGTTTAGCCTGGAAAAGAGATGGTTAAGTGGTGATATGATAGCCCTGTTTAAGTATTTGAAGGGATATCATATTGAGGATGGAACAAGCTTGTTTTCTGCTGCTCCAGACAATAGGACTTGGAACAATGGATGCATGCTACAGGAAAAGAGATTATCCCTCAACATTAGGAGGATCCTCCTGACAGTAAGAGCTGTTTGACAGTGGAACACACTCCCTCAGATAGTGGTGGAATCTCCTTTTTGGAGGTCTTTAAAGAGAGGCTGGATGGCCATCTGTTGGGGGTGCTTTGATTGTGATTTCTTGCATGGCAGGAGGTTGGACTGGATGGCCCTTGTGGTCTCTTCCAACTCTATAATTCTATGATTATAAGATTCTAAGGAGTTTATTGCATTAAAAAAATCACAATGTACCTCCTCTAAATTGAAGTCTCTTCCAGGATGCAGCCAGGTTCTATCACACGCACTTTGCTACCAATGCTTCTGCCCAGCTGCCTCCCTCCTAAAATCTGGCTAGAATCTGCCCTGAGCTGGCTGATTTGCAAAATTGTAAAGCTCCCAGCTTTGCAAATCGGCCAGCTGACTGCGGATTCTAGCCTGGTTTTAAGCAGAATGCAGGTGGAAGGTGGCATAGGAGGTGAAATGCATGTGATAGAACCTGGCTGCATCCCAGAAGAGACTTCAGTTTGGAGGAGGCAAGATGCATTTTTTACAATGTGATAAACTCCTAAGTCTACTTCCTCAGATGCATTTGGTCATGTGAGGAAGTAGACTGAAGTCTATAAAAGCTTATGTTGCCAACCTCTTTCTTTCAATTAGTCTCAAAGGTGCTACAAGATCTCTTTACATATTGATTTTACAAACTAACACAGCTATATCTTTGAATGTTGGCTAGCTACAGTTTTCTTTAATATAAATAAACCTATTTTGAATTTCAGCCCTCATCTTATTTATTTAAATGGAGACTTAAAAAAATGCTGGTCATATTGACTAGGGATTTCTAAGATTTTCAATTTGAAAACAATAACTTTCCAAACCTATGCATAGACAGAATACATTCTGTATACATTAATCACAAGTAAATCCCCCAGAATCACCCGATCTCATCTGATCTTGGAAGCTAAGCACTGATTTAGTAATTGGATCTGGTTAGTACTTGGATGGAAGATTGTCAACAAATATCAAGTGCTGTTGGGTGTATTTCAAAGGAAGAAACTGGCAAAACCACCTCAGAGTATATCTTGCTTAAGAAAACCCTAAGAAATAAATGGAGTCACCATAAATTGCCAGGCAACTTGAAGGCACATGCACACACAAGACTGCAATCTTTTCTGTACATTCCACTTTTGATGGTGCAAAAGTCCAAAGAGTAAGGAGTGCCACATATCTCTGTGCTTCTATTACAGTGGGACTGCATTCCTCCTCTCAACCAGTATTAGAATGCAAGTAATCGTCATTGCTAACATCATTCTTCACGCCAGAGCACTCCAATGGGGATGTCAAATGTTCAACCAAGAGTGTCCTTCACCTGCCCCAATTCCAGATTCTCACACCAGGGACAGCATTACTTTTGATATTGCTGAGTCCAATTTGATACATTAATTAGCACTGAACTGGTCTGATTGACTCATGCGTGGAAAAAAATATCTGAACGTTATGGTTGACAGTGATCCTTTTGCCCAATGTGAAATTAATTTCTAGGTCTATTACACGCAACATTTGAAGCCCAATCCTGGGATTGTGTTCTGTGTATGGGAAATCAGAAATTACTGTGGCCAAATAAGTTTGTGCCTCACTAATAGGTCAGGGCCTGTGCATATTAACATCAGATGTTGTAGTTAAGAAATATCAGCATTAAATCAAGTAGTAGTATGGAATAGCAAGAAAATATCTGGTTCTGTTTCCTTCCCATAGAATTATAGCATATAGAAGGTCAAAATACATTTGGGATTTCATACTCCTTGCTAATCCAACCACTGAATATATTAGCCGACACTCTCATACATCTGCCATAGAGTACTATGGCCTACAAACTTACATCAGATTTGCTTTAATTTCTCCACTTTATAGGAGGAAATGCCTAGGCAGCTTTGAGTCAGAGCTGATGATGAAGTGCTAAGATTGAAAATTAAAAACAAAAAGTATTCCAAACTTACCAAAAATATACAGTACTATCCACTTCCAATTTGGGTTTCTTCACTCTGCATCTCCATCCTGTGTCCCACTCTTTCTGCATATCTCAGCTAACTCCTCTCTCTGACGCTAAGCTCAACTCTCAAGGAACAGCAAGAAAATTGTTGTAGCCAGCTGTTCAGGTTTTTTTCCCTCTCCTTCTTTAGTTAATGTTCACTATAATAGCAGGGTGTTTTTCAAAATCTGATCACCAGCAGAATTGGGGGCTCAACCCCAATGCCAACAGTGGGGCCTCCAACCCCTTTGCCCCCCATCCTGAGGCTTATAGTATATTAGTGAGATTTTCATCTTTTGCTGTGTGGTTAAAATTTCAATTTTTGGCACCAGAAAGTGAAAGATTTATACAATGTATACTTTTGCAAAAGGAATACAGTGGACCCTTGGCATCTGCTGTGGTTTGGTTCCAGGGCCCATTGTGGATACCAAAATCTGTGGCTGCTCAAGTTCCATTATATTCAATAGCATAATAAAATGGTGCCCCTTATATAAAATGACAAAATTAAGGTTTGCTTTTTGGAATATATATATTTTTGAAATATTTTCAAGCTGTGGATAGCTGAATCTGTGGATATGGAGGGGCATTTGTGTAACACATTGAAAGGGCCACTAAAACCTCTACTCTGAGAATTTTTGTACGGCTTCAACAAGTACAAGGTATTTAGTATTAATCATATGCAATGCTCTTCTTGATGATCCATATAAAGCTCTACAAGGAATTTGAACTTCTTGAGAAATAGATCTGGACACTTCCATTTCAGATAGTAATTAGAATAGTATTTGGTCTTCTGCTTCTTTTAAAGGTGCTTGAATCTACTTGAAAGAAAACATATATAAAAGAATATATACAGTTATACATGGCATTATATTCCATCTGATGGTCTTTAATTAATAAAATAATATTTAAACAATTGTTGTTGTTGTTCTTGAAATGTTGCTAAAATAATAAAATAACTAATCAATCAATTGTTTATTAATATGGTTGATGAGGATGTGAAAAGAGAGGAACTTCATGTGTGACTATGCTCTCCAGAAGAAAGAAACTTCTAGGAACAAATATTGGACTTAATAGGTAGCATCACAGCCAACATACTAAGAATGATGGCAGACTACTATGTGTCTTTACAAGTAATACTTTTTAAAAATGCATCATAAATATATTTTATCTATCCTATCATTAGTGGTAAAAGTGGTCATAGCTAGGAAATAGAAAGTATACTGAAGAAATAGATCTCATCAGTTGATGGGGGAGACTGTGGGATTTGTCATTAAATGAAAAATTAACAACGGAGTGTAAAGTTCTCAGAGCAGAAACCAAGACATATGTTTATTGAGATATGACAGTCATTCATTGCTGCTATAAACAATGCATCTGATATTTTGAGACCACTGAGGTTTCCAGCACATATGTTGGAAAGAATTATTACAGGATTTTTGAAATGTTATGTTTTGGATGTTGAAAATTTTGGATAGCTCACTGGTCCCTCATGCTCATCATAACTAGTGTTTAGCATGTTTTGAGGCTGTGATGACCTGACAAATGTATGCACAGGAATCATGCTGACCAAAGGACAAGTGGAGACTTAGATAGAAAAACAAGTGCGGATGAGTTTATCAATCAAACCACAACACCCTCCCAAGCTCTGAGCATTTCCTCTTGTAATGGAAACAAAAGGTGTCCCACCACAAAGCAATCAAAAACCATACTCCTACCTTACCTTATGACTATGTTCTCACATACCCTTTCCTGTCATACTATCAAAGGATTGTCTCAATCTCAGTCTCAATGCTATCAAAGCATTGACACTTTGGTGCTAAAACCATTAAGCTGTCCATCCCTTGGGAGAGCCATCAAAGCCTTTGTTATACCTTTGGTAACACAGTACATACTTCGAGGAAATGTAATGAGGTATAAATATCCTCTAGCCCTAGCCATATGGTTCCACTCCCTCTGTGTAATCCTCAGACACTGTCGAAGGTGCTCTCCATTTTCCATGGATTTCTCTTCAGGACTGGTAATTATTGCCCTCTTTAAACCTCAGTTTCTCTCTTTCCAGACTTTCACACCTCTCTTTCTGATACCCTTGTATGAATCTTAAGGCTGCTTCAGTCCTTATATGTTTGACTGCACCCGTTGCACATTTCTAAATAAAAATATCTTAGTTATTGGAAACTGGAGCTTCTTTGGAGTTAGTTCTGATATACACAAGTGAAAAGATCCCTGCAAGTTACTCTCCTCTCACACATCTCTTTTTGAGCTACAATTTTCCTGAACTTTAAAGAGGTGCTGTCATTGCTAGTGGGCACCACCAACATCTCCCACCTTTCAGGGCAACAGTAAGAAAGGAAAGGAAATTATTTTTAGACTGTGCTGGAAAATCTATTATATCTTTTTTCTTTAGAATATAATATTTAATGTCATATTTTAGTAATATTTTGTGTCATGTTCATCCTCTTGTATTATCATTTTTGTTGAAGGATGTGTGTGTGTGTGTGTGTGTGTGTGTGTGTGTGCATGGCTCCAAAGTAGGAAAGTTGGAAGTGCAAGCAAATTCCATTCTCCTACCTCTGTAGTATCCAAAATACAATATACAAGTTTCACCAATAATGAGATGCTTAAGTCCAGCTTCAGTTGTTGTGTCCTCTTTTAACATAACTTGCAGTATGATGCTCTCGTAGTTTTGGAGACGTAACAACTAGTGTTGCATCCAAAGAAGTGGGTTTATATCCGTAATCTTAAAGGTGCTGTCATATTTTGTCCCATCCCTTCCTTCCTCCATTTTATATTTGAAGAGAATTCAGTTAATGATGCAGGATCTTAATATAGAGTGCTAGGAATAAAGCAAGAAGACTGGCTCTGATTTGGAGGTCCAGCTCCTAAACTCTGTGCTTTTTGCATGCATACATCCAATTTTTGGTTTAAATATAGCAGACAGAAAATGTTATGAATGTCCTCTTAAGCTGAATTCTTCTGCATAAAACAATGAGGTTTTCCCTCCTTTTTTCCCTCTTTGTCTTTTTTAATAAGACTGCAAGAACAAGAAGGTAAAGGAAGAAGAGAGTCAGTAAAAGGCGCCACCTGGAGGGTGCTTTAAGACACCACATCTGATAAAGTGGATGCCAACCCACAAAAAGTTTACTCACAATTTTGTTACCTTAAGCTTCCCTCAGAATTTTGGAGAAAGGCACCGGGAGGAGGGGGGGGGGGGGAATGACAGCACCTTTAAGACTGTTTTTCATTTTATCACAAGCTTTTATGGATATAAACCGACTTCTTCAGATGCGGTATAAAAATGCTTTATGCCTCAATATGCATATTTATACTACTCGTGACTGCATCTGAAGAAGTGGATTTATATCCACAAAAGCTTGTGTGAAAATGAAAAACAATCCTAAAGGTGTGGCCACATTTTGTTTTCTTCCTCCCCATGGCTTTCTCCATATTTGTACAGTTTATAGAAGTTGTAGGAGATTTAAAGTAATAGTGCCACTGTATTCTGCTTTGGTCAGGCTCCACCTGGAATATTGCATCCAGTTCTGGACACCACAATTCACAAAGGATATGGAGAAACTGAAGCATGTCCAAAGGACGGTGACTAAAATGGTGAAGGGTCTGGAAACCATGTCCTATGAGGAATGACTCAGGGAGCTGGGATTATTTAGCCTGGAGAAGAGAAGATTAAGAGGTGATATGATAGCCCTGTTTAAATACTTGAAGGGATGTCAGATTGAGGAGGGAGCCAGATTTCTTTCTGCTGCTCCAGAGACTAGGACCCGGAGTAATGGATGCAAGCTCCAGGAAAAGAGATTCCACCTTAACGTTAGGAAGAACTTCCTGACAGAAGTGTAGTGGAGTCTCCTTCCTTGGAGGTCTTTAAACAGAGGCTGGATGGTCATCTGTCGGGGTTGCTTTGATTGTGTTTTGTTGCATGGCAGGGGGTTGGACTGGATGGCCCTTGCGGTCTCTTCCAGCTCTATGAGTCTATGATTCATTTACTATCGCTTCATACTGCATCTGAAGAAATGAGTTTATATCCATGAAAGCATATGTGAAAATAAAAATCAGTTAATCCTAAAGCTGCTGCCACATTTCTTTTTCTTTTTTCACCTTCCTTTCTCTTCCTTCCTTTCTCCTTTTTATGCTATAACAGACTAAAGGGGCTACCTCTTTGAAAACTACCTCCAAACTTTGATGCTTTTCCAATCACTACTTCATTGAGCTTTCTAACTTTTCAAGAACATCACAGTTCCATTTTATTAATATTCCTTTGGTAGCACTGTTGCAGTTCCACAGCTGTCCTAAAGATTTACTGTCAGCACAACAGAGCATTCCTGCACCAGAACCACAGAATACTGATGATAAGAAGCCAAATCTATTACATGTTAATGGCACAACAATAATTACCATAGATGAGTAAGTAATCTACCATTAGTTCTTTGTTTTCATAAAACATTTTTTATGATCTCTTCTCTTGGATAGATAGCTCAAAAAATCTCTTGAATTTTTCTTGATTAATTACAACTACAATAGAGATTCGTATTACGGAGGACACCTTATATGCTGCTCTATCAGCAATGTTCCATATCAGTAAATATTGTAGAAAAAACAATGGCCCAAAGATTGGAAGTGATCAATATGCAGTGGCTCCTCCATATTCGTTGGGGTTAGGGCTGGAGGGCTGCCGTGAATGTGGAAAAACCACATATAAAACAAACAAACAAACCCACTATTCTTTTTAACTAAGAGAACACCACTCTAGGGATCTTCAGGTCCTCCAGTGAAACTCTATGATCAACTTCTGCCAGAATTTGATAATAGACTCATGCTGGAGGACCTGCAAATGCCTAGAGAAGTATTTTCTCTAGAAACCCCTAGGTTTTCCAGCACTACTCTATGGTCAACATCCAGCAGAGTTGCGCTGGAGGACCTCTCTCCTAGAAAGAACATATTAATCAAAACTGCAAATAATCAAATCCACAAAAGTCAAAGCTGCACATGTGGAAGGCCAATTGTACACTCCCATTCACAAAAAAGAAGACGCAAAGGATTGTCGTAATTACAGAACTATTGCACTAATTTCCCATGCAAGCAAAGTCACACTCAAAATTCCGCAGCAAAGAATTCTCTCTGGAAGCCAGGATGACTAAATTGAAATGGTTGTACTTTGGCCACAGCATGATAAGTCATGGATCATTAGAAAAGATACTGATGCTGGGAAAGGAAGAGGGCAGTAGATGAAGGCCACATGCCAGATGGTTAGGATCAGGGAGGCCACAAGACTGAGCCTGCAGGACATCAGCAGGGCACTTGAGGCCAGAAAATCTTGAAGCTGTCTCATCTCAGGGTTGCCATGAGTCGAAGCTGACTTGAGGGCAACTAACAATAACAACAACGTCCCCAATTTATTGTGTCCTATATGAGATCCTTTCAGTGGCTGCAGGCTGTAGCTTGTAAAAACTCTGACGTGGAGTGGGCAACATTGTGGCACCAAGTGCTGCTCCTTCCTTAAATGTGTTCATTGAAAAGACCTCTGGACATAAAATGGGAGGAAATAGCTTTTCTAAATGTGTGGAAGACAGTCCCTATTTAATACTACATGTGCAAACAGAATAAAGAAAACAGTAAGCCTATGAAAACTGAAGTAAATGATCCTCCAACTAGGAGTCCCCACGAGGCCTTGCAGATAAAGTAGGGTACTAGGAGTGTCATGTATTTACTTCTTGTTTCTTGCAACTGACAGTTCATTTCCAAGTTCAGTTCAAAAGGCCAGTCCCTTCTCTGTTGCTCTTTTAATGCCAAGCAAATACAGTCCTTTTAAAAGAAATCTCTTCATGCTCTCTTGATTTTTAATGGGTCTCCTTCCCTTAGCTGCTTAGGCAAAATTTTCCTTGGTTTTGTTTTTGCTTCCTGCTGCTCAATTTAATTGGTTAGCGTATTGATCAGTGGTATAATATGATATATCATGCATTGTTTCACTGTTAACCACTGTATGGAGCCTTGTTATCTAAAAGCTTGAGTAATAATATTTCAGTAATATGAATTATATTTTAATTAAACATGTCAATTATCTTGAATGCATAGATAACAGTAAAAACATTTTGGCATGAAAAACCCAAGAGATGTATTAAAAATATACCATTTGGCCTAGTTTCTAAAATACTGACATTCAGGCTTGTCCACCTGCAGACTGAAGTGGTATAGTCCCCCAGGGAACAGACCACACAAGTTCTTATTTAGTTAATTCGCCAATGTTTTTATTCCACACTATACAAAGGCTTAGAGCGCATTTCAAGTTGAAAAGGAAGTCCCAAGAGAGAAAACACACACACACACACACACACACACACACACACACACAATATTTTCAATTCTTAGTGTGCTCTACAAGAAAAGAGAGAAGACCAAAATCCACAGAAACCACCCAATAATGGCCATTCTACCTTTCCTTTTCTCGCTCTAGTTTTCTCTGGTCCTGTGACTCTCTCTCCTATGCTAAGAAAAACGCCTTTCCTTTCTCCCTTTTCTCTGCCAATTCTTTATCTCTTGTTCCTGCCAACCATGTCTGTAGTAACTATTCTCAGTTTGGGCCACCAAGAGTTCTCCAGTAGCTGTTCTCCATTTTTCAAATTGTAGCTTATTAAAGAAAACCTACTCCACTTCCATGTCAGGGCTGGTATTAGTTGTCATGTTGATCCCATTGAAGTTCATGGTCAAATTATGTGCTATCTAGGCCCCAGAGGTGTTCCAGTGTAGGTGACTCATTCACAGCTACCCTGGGATTGCTGAAGATCCACCCTGCCTTGAACACAGAAGAGAAGCAACATAGCGTTCTGGTTAAGGATGTGCACAATCAAGTTTCCAGTGGTTCTAGCTAAAGTGCACCTTCCCCTCAACAACTGCTAGGTCAGGGATGTCAGAAAAACAACATCTTACCCTAGGGGCATACTGTGAAAAAAGAATATTCTGCCAAAAATGGCCTGCCATTTGGCTCTCAGAAATTCTCACTGAGGTTGTTTCTCTTTCCTTCCAAGGTTATACTTATGAACTTATGTACTATGAACTATGTGGAGGTCTTTAAACAGAGGCTGGGTGGCCATTTGTCGGGCATGCTTTGATTGTGATTTCTTGCATGGCAGGGGATTGGACTGGATGGCCCTTGTGGTCTCTTCCAACTCTACAATTCTATGATTCTAACCATTTTTGGTCCAAGTCTAAAGAAGAAAAAGAGAGAAGACTGAAACTCCTCCTGGTCACTTAAGTAAAGCTGGTCCTACTGTTGGGCAAAGAAAGTCAGTTGCCTCACTGATCTGGATTGTCATGGATGAGAAAGATGAACACATGGCTTGTTGTTGTTAGCGCCAGGATGAGTTATTTGTAGGATTTTACTTCCTCAGGCTGCATCCACACTGCAGAAGCAATCCAGTTTGACACCACTTTAATTGCCATGACTCAATGCTATGGAATTCTGGAAACTGTAGCTTTGTGAGACATTTAGCCTTCTCTCAGGCCTGTTACAGACTGCCAAAATAAAGCTGCTTCGGGTCTCTTTGGAGGTATGCTCTTTAAATGCTGCATGCATCCTAAGAATCCGGAAGCTGCGCCAAAGCTGCACTCCAGTGCTTAGGAATGGAGTGTGGCTTTGGCGCGACCTCCGGACTCTTAGGACCCATGCATCATTTAAATAGCATACCTCCAAAGAGACCCAAAGCAGCTTTATTTTGGCAGTCTGTAACAGGCCTCAGAGTGTGCTGGTGGCCCAACAAACTACAGTTCCCAGAATTACATAGCATTGAGCCATGGCAGGTTAGTGACGTCAAGGTGGCTCATTTCTGCACTGTGGCTGCAGCCTCAGATGCCAAAATAACCTTGGCAGGCCAAGAATGTGCTGCACTGAGAGAACTCTGAGAGATTATTTGCAGTTGAGCTGAAGAATTATTTGCTGTTCTGCCTCAGGCTGCAAAAATTTCTTCTTCTGTCTCTGTTGAAGAGAACCGCATGAGGAGAGCTGGTGAGAATATAATTGCCAGACCATGAGAAACAGGGAAGGCCACCACTAGACTAAAGCAACTTTTTTGAACTTCAGTATTTCGCCTTAAGCACACACATATATGCATACAATAATATAGATCATGGTATCTAACAATGACATCTGGACTCTGCCTCATTAATTGGACGATATTGATGCTTGTGTGTTGCTTCAGTTGTGTGCAGATTGGTTACACATGCTGGGAAGCCCGCTCTTTCTAAACACAGTCATACTCTCTTTTCCATAACAGCGTGATAAATTAGGCAACTTCCAAAAGCTTGGTTCATTTTCTCAGCATAGTCCAGCAGAGGAAAAGCTCGCCTAATCGGGTGCTACACTCCTTCGCCATCTGTTTGGAACTTCATTACCAATGCAAAAAAGAAACATGCTTTACAATTGGACCCGTAAAAAGCTGTAAATGATTTAAACGCATGCATATGTTCCCAGCAGAATTCAGCACGGGAATGTGGCTGCTTCTCCTCACCTTACAGTCACAAATCAAGGGGAAAGTACCCAACTCTGACTAGTAGAATGGGCCTTGGATGGTGTCTCTCCCCGCTTCCACCTTCCTATTTTAAATAATCTCCTTTGGAATGGTAAACAGGGTTGCCTTGAAATGATCCAATTGACTGCATTTTCTTCGGTTTGTTTTGCAGAACCGTTCATCAGCGTCATGTAAAAACTGCCCAAATCACTCCATGGAGCAAACCAAAGGGCTTCAGAACCAAGAAGCCAAAAGGTGAACCTGCAGCTGGGCTAGTTACATTTCAAAGTATCTTACTCTCATATGCCTGAACCCCAAGGCAACAGGCAAGAACATATGGAGTGGCTGATGCCACTGGTACTGGTGCCCTCAATGCTAATACAAGAATTTGCAGAGCAGAGCTAGGAAAATTACTTTTTAAAAGCAATCTGGTTTTTGTATGCAAGCAACTCATTGTGGTTGTACTCATTATTTAGCACTTAAAAAGTAACTCATACACTGTCTTGCTAGTTACTTCTTCATTACTTCTCTCAATTAAAAACAAAACACCACCTTAAGGTTGATAAGAGAGTTGCATAAAACTTGAAATAAACCTGTCAAAATGCGCCTGAAATGTCTTAAAATGTACTTTAAAGGTAATTTAAAAAAAGATAAATCAAGGTATTGTTATATTAGTACATCTCACTCATGTTACTTTTGAAATGTAATCTCATTATACTTTCATGACCAGAGGATATAGGTGTAATAGATTATTACAAGACATGTTACTTCCAACCTTTGTCACAAATGGTTCATTTTCTGCTGTCACAGGTATAAATAAAGGACCATGCAGTTCCAAAAATTAATTATAATAACTATAATGTTGTTAGTACATTAGTCCTGCAATGCTTGTGAATCCTGAGCTGAACGCTCCGCCCAGATAACAAATGGTGTGGCCCACCTAGGATGCAGATTCTCTAGTTTTCTTTGGCTTCTGGAACAACTAAAACAGAATAAATTGTCAGACCACAGTGCAGGGCTAGTGGATGACAAAATCTGGATGCATGAATGGTGTAGGCACCGTTGTTCAAATTCTGGTTGGTGTGTGAGCACACTTGGCTCCAGAAATACCCTTTTAAGAATCACATTCACTAAATCATCTGCACATTAACTACTGTTACTGATGGCTTTTGGAAAAGTTCAAAACTTAAATATTTATCATTATACACTTACTATTTCAAGTAGGCCAAAGGAGAGCACAGGGAAGGGATTTATATATGAGATGAGTAGTGTCTTATCAGTGCACTGAAAAATCAGTTTTAAGGTGACTGACTAATGATAAGGGGTAGAAGACTTGCTTGCAAATATTTGCAGGCACACTACAGTTGGCTCTCTGTATCCACAGATTCTGCATCCATGGATCCAGTCATCCATGGCTTGAAAATGTTTTTAAAAAATAACTCCAAAAAGCAAACCTTGATTTTTCCATTTTATATAAGGAACACCATTCTACTATGCAACAATATATGACAGGATTTGAACATCCAGAGATTTTGGTATCCATTTGAGGTCCTGGAACCAAACCCCAGCAAATACCAAGGGCCCACTGTATAAGTTCTATTGGATGAGTGGCTTCTTTCTGGCCAAATACTGCATGAATGCTAACAGAATCAGAGGCTTGAGGATATGATTAGGTTCTGGGACAGGACCAAAAAAGTTTAAATTAAAAGCATGTTCCTTCAAGAATACTAATCAAATAATTATGTAATGGTGAGCACTTCTATATGGGAATTTTCCCCTCTTTATTTCAGTCTTGGTCATATTAATTACATTTAGCCAGGAGGTGGAAATTATGATTCCCCCCTCCCTACCAACTGCCTCAACATCTCCCAAAAGCTATGAATGATAATATACATACAAACATGTTCTAATAAACAAGATTGCAGTACCTAAATAGTAACATTTGATTTGAAATTACAAATCCTGGGTAGCATAAGCTGTTTTAAACCCTTGATAAATTTTGTATTGGGGGGAGTATAACGATAAATAAATGTATGTGAGTGGTTCTGGATGTTAGTACCATTTATGGTGACAGAAAGACTGATGGTAAACTAAAAAATAAAGGAGAATATGTAACCCCTTCTCATTTCTATGAAGGAAGGATGAAAACTGAATCTTCAAAACACTTAACTTTTTGTCCTTGCTTTTTTGAAGCATAGAATATTTCAACGAAATAAAATGCTTGAAGAAATAAAATTCATTACTACCAATACCCCGTAGAGTCTTAGATTCAACTGTTAACCTTTTTCCCTCTGGAGAAATTTATCTTTTAGACCTCTTCAGTTCTATGTAACACTTTCTCTAGCATGAGCAGATAGAAAAGGAAGACAAGAGAATTTGGGCAAAGACTCTTTTCTCTTGCAAAGGTGAGCAAAGCAGCAACTGTGGGCATTCCACATTGCATCAACTTTTGTTGTATTAGGCGTTGGAGTGGAATATTTCTGTAGTTCTTACTAACATGCTTTGTTTTCTCATACATGCACATGACACAATTTGCGCAAAATGAAATAGACAGAAAGAACAGACCACTGAATATTAAAATTGACCCTTGTAAGTGACTTCTCTATGAAGTCAGTTGTTAAAGTTAGCCTGGAATAAGCAGCCATCAGTACAAGGCCAAAAGTATAAGGGAATGTATATCCTCAAGACCTCATTCTCAACAAATTTAGGACTCTTGATGCTTTAAGAAACTGTATACCCCTCTTTGAAAATTCCTGTCGCACCAGTGAGAATGGGAACATGTTCTTTTGTGTAATCTGCGCAGAATAAGGGGAAATCTGCATGACGTCTAATAATGATGAATGCTTTCATATTTGAGCTGATGTTGGGCTGTGCACTGCATCACTATCAGGTTTGCAACAGGGCATGAAAAGTTGGAAGAAAACCCCCTTTTGGGGTGAAGATGCATGTTTGTGCAGGATTTACTTTATACAACCTGATTTTCTGCACTGCAGTAGTTTTTCACTAAAGCAATTAAAAAAATCCACCTTGTTCTCCCAATTGGATAGAAATTAATAAACAGATTATCAATGTCCAATGAGAGAAACAAGTGTGTAGCTTACGTAATGCACTACCTTCACACAACTCAAAGTTATCTTACCACTATAGACAGAGACCTTCATCTGGTTTCTTTTCTTCCTGCGCATTGTTAGTTTTGGCCTGCAAGTTGTTTGTATGGTGACAGCCATAATTAATTTCTTGCTGTTACAGGAAATACAAAACATATACAAACACCTGGCTCTTTTGCAGAATCACCATGACATGGCATGTGCTTTTTGCTCAAGCTCCATCACTACTGTTTATCCTGTCTAGCATGGTGTTCTCATGCTTTGTGCTAATTTTTGATTGTATCCTTGTTAAATTTAGTCTCTCCCCACAATCTTCAGGCACTGATCCAGTGTCATTAACAGCTAAGTGGTGAAAACTTCCTCCATGCCAGAAAAACCTTCACCAGCTGGATTTCTCCATGTGAGAGAACTGCATGTGATTCTGCAATCCACACCAGCAATGATTCCTGTATGCTGAAAAATTCTCATTTCATTTTTAAAAGCAGATTTCTAGTCATTATGGTGGTTGAGCTTAAAATCATCTGTGACACACTTGGCAAAATGTCAGATATCAGTACATCCCTGAGATGTGTATATCCTTTACTCTTTTCATCTCTGGCAGAAGCTAAATAATAAAATAAAATTAAAATATTCTAGTCTGCACAGGATGCCCCCTTTTCGATACAGAATAGATAGCATTTAGCAGTCTTCAGAATGTTTTGGAGTGCAGTTCCCATCATTCATCACCACTGGCCATGCTAGCTAGAGCAAATGAAAGTTGTAGTCCAATACCTGAAGGGCTATATGTTCCTCACCACTATTCTAGCCACTTGCACTGTTTCAAGATTCAAATCATGTAGAAGTTAAGGTAGGATAAATGCAATGAACTCGGGTTGTTTTTTTTTTGTTCATTAAAATTATAAAAATGCACATATTATTGTCACTTTCAAGTTATCACCATATTTCACAAATAACTACAACAACAACAACCATACAAAGAAACACCACCACCACGAATCAGTCTTATCAATTTAACTTTCTCCCATCTAGGAGTTGATTTTAAATGTCCTTTTTTAATTGCATTGCATTATCTTTTCTCTCTCAATGTTCTCCTTTTCTGTTCTACTTTTCGTCTTCTGTTATCTATATACAAAACTTAATCTCTCTTTTTAATCTGTTTTGCATAAACCTTAATATCCATGTATCTGTATTATTCCATATACCGTATTTAAAGAAATATATTCCATATATTTAGCTCAGCTGTTTTTCCTATAATGTTTCACAAAAAAGAAAAAAGTTAGTTCATCTGATAGCACAAAGCCCTTGATAAAATGGAACTTGGGGGAATTTCCTTGGGAAGGTCTTCCACAAAGCAGCTGCTGCTAATGAAAAGGCCCTGTACTTATTCCAGACATTGGTGGCACCTGGCTTAGATTCTCTCCAGCTAGTTTTAAATATACTGCAGACCATAGCACAAGTCCTAAAACCACATAATTTGTGTGCAATATTAAAAAACACAAGGTTGTGTTTTTAATTTTTTAAAAACATACAGTAGTATTTACAGAGATTACACTTATTTACCAAGTAGTGGAGTTACTCTTAGTCAAACTTGGAGCAAACCTGTTAAATGGTTGCCGTTTTAGCAACAGAGATGGTTTACATTTCCAAGGATGCAGTAATGAAACTGGCATCAACGCTGGGGTGGGCCAAAGCTGAAAATGCAACAGGAGGAAGTGGTGCTTGGCACAATAATTTGACACTATATGACTGATTATGTACACTACTGTCACTGTGATGCCCTGCTGATGATCATTGTTAGCCCTGGTGGGTCAGAAAAGGGCTGGAGAGTCCATTATTTGCAAAGGGAATGGGGGTGCTGAGAAAAGCAGGTTAAAGGCATTCCAAACTCTTAAGCTCTGTACAGAATAGAGCTTGGAAATTTTACTTTGTAAGACTTTATCTCTCAGAATCCTTCAATCAACGTGTCCATTTGCTATTCTGCAGTGGTAGTCAAAAAATGAGAGCCAGTGCAGTGTAGTGCTTGGAGCGAAAAATGAGATTCAGAGTAGTGCTCAAATGATGACTCTGGAGATCAGGGTTCAAATCCTTGCTCAACCATAGAAACTCATTGAGTACCCTGGCAAGTTACATTCTCTCAGCCATGGAAAACCCCATGGCAGGGATCACCATAAGTCAGAAATGACCTGAAGGCACACGACAAACAAGTCCATAAATGACAATTCCAAGATCTGGTAGAAACACATATGTTTATTCAATTAAACTTTAAGTTGCAATGTGTTCTGGGGCTTGTGGTGTTAATGGTGCCTGCCAGCCAGTGCCGTGCACCACTGCCTCCTACTTAAAATACATAGAACCATTTTTATCCCAGAACTAAACCTGGTAATTTGCACAGGCAATCGTGAGCGTTTTCAAATGTGCTCAAATAGTGTTTCATTTATAAAAAGCCAGAGAGAACAAGAGGCCATCCAACCATTCATCTAGCTTTGACCCTTCCTCACTCACAAGTTTCAAATCAAAATGTAGAAGGGAATAGGTATTTCCAGTCTTTGCAGAAGACTGTGTTTCATCTGGTCACCAAAAATGAACAAGGATTGCCTCCCACCAACTAAACAGAGAATTTTAAACAAAAATTGGGTATTTTGCACATTTCAAGAACATGCATGACAGGCACAGGTACATGCCGAAGATGAGCTAATAATATTTTAAAAAATCCCCAAACACCAGTGTCAGGCTTTTACTTTGTAGAGTGGTTTGCTAGGCTAATTCAAACAAAGAGCAGGAGAGCAGTCATAGCTCAGCTGCATGCAAAAGTTCCTCAACACTGAATTTTGCAAGCCACAAACTTCATTTGTTTTTTTAGACTTGAGGTCTGCTTTGTCAAGATGTCCTAGCACTTCATTGCACCCACACTTAAAGGAGGAGGGAGAGTGGGACCTGATACAGGAAACCTGACTATATACTTGATCTTGGAAACATATTTCAGGGTGTGGGCCATGCAACAAAATGCAAAATCCATAAAAAAGTGATGCTCAGCATGGCCAAAATGGAGAGTGGTTTCTGCAGGGACCACAAATACGAAGGCAGCTGCCATCATTGCTGAAAACCCACAAAAAACCTGCAAGAAAGGTTAATTGTTTAAATATGGGTTCGGGGAAGAAGCCCCAAATTGGGTGTGGGCATCATCAAGACGGTCCAGACCCACTTCGGGGTTTTGGTCCTGTGTCATGTAAGCAGGATGCAATGAGGGTGGGACAAACTCAGGGTAAATCATCCATGTAGATAAGGCCTACATCACCTAAGCTATGCCACTGGTGTGGTTCTAATGGTATAATCTGTTGCCAAAAAGTTCAGAAAAGTGGCTTTCTGGATGATCACTTCCACAATGCATCTATCAGCATGGACAGTGGCCTTGTTGGCAGGGTGGATTCTGGCAACAGTAGCTCCAGAAAGTAATTTTCTTAGCTCTAGAATTTCTCCTACATAAATGTCACTTGTGTTATTCATGTACAATTTGGATGGATTCATAGAGAGCCTAGCATAAGAGAAGATCTCAAACATGTTGACAAGAAAGAGAAAGGGGAAAAAAAATTAGTTTAGTCTCCCTAGCCAGACTCTACAACTGTTACCTTAAAATGTACATAGTCTCTCTTTTACTAGACACAAGCAACAGGTTCCTACAAGGATGTCACTTGATCCACCCAAACATGTCTCTCCTTTCCTCTAGTACCTACGCTGGAAATGCAGCTCAACAGACCATTGCTGGAATCACCACATCAGACATTTCCTCTGCACATAAATATTATGCATGTAGTAAAATGTGACACATGAAACAGGTGTTTTAGTGTTTTAACCAAGCCTGCAAAAGCATTACTTTGACACAGGGAAAACTGAGGTCAGCTTAGAACAATCTTAAGTACTTCTTTAATATTTAAATATTAGAAACAATTTGGAAAGCTATTGAAACGTCACCTCAGATTTGACCAATACACAAATGAGTAATCATAGTTATTCCCATCACTGTACCGAGACAGATCTATTCCTGAAACAAGTTGTTTTCATTGGAGTTTTACTCTAAGATAAGCATGTGCAAACTTGCTGGACTTGCACGAAACTGACTTATCACTGTAGTTTTAACATAATGATTAAAATAAACTTAAGACATTCAATAACAAATCTGTTCTCCTCTAGAATGCTTTTGTTTACTCAAAATAATACTCTAGATTTCAGCAAATCCCTTTCTTTAAAATTATCCAGCTTTTTTAATGAAAAAGCCCAGTTCCACAGTACTGGAAATATCACCCCATGCTGCATTAATTTTTATAAGTAAACACCGTTCACAAAGAGCTCAATTCCAAGAGGCAGGGATTGCACAAGATTAATGTTAACAGGATTCACTGTTGTCACTTAATTAAACAGTCACAGAGGCATCCTTTAAGCAGATATACATACATACATACATATATAGAGAGAGAATTGTACCTCAAATCCTACTGAGTTTAATGGGCTTACTGGTAGGTGACTGGGCATTTGGCTTGCAGCAGGTTTGCTGATATAAAGGAAATGAGGGACTGAGTAACTTGCATAGGAGAATGAATGAGCAGGTACAACCTATTTAGCTAATTCATTGCTGCAAAGTACCTCTGTGGCCATCGTCTCCCCACCAGGCTTTCTTCCAGTTTTAAAATTAAAAACAAAACACAGGGTTTAGATGGTGTAGAATTCAAAGACATAGCCGTGTTAATCTGAAAAAATGTTTAATTACTTCATACTTCGTAGGCTTGAGTTTACATGTCCAATTAAAAAGATTCTATGTACAGCGCTGTGTAAATTTACAGCACTTTATAAATAAAGCTTAATAATAATAATAATAATAATAATAATAATAATAATAATAATAATAATAATATGCATCTGAGGAAGTAGGCTCAAGTATATGAAAGCTCATGCTACCAACTACTTTTATTTCAACTGGTCTCAAAGATGCTACAAGATCCCTTTGCATACTTAGAGGGCGTAGTTGTTTAATATCTTCTCCAATATGTCAATTTCCCCCTGCAAGTTTTCTCCCCCCTGGGTTAACTTGTGTTTGATGAAAAATTAACTGAGGGGTCTCTTTCTTTAGAAAGAGATTTAAATAAATGGACACAAATTTAATATTAGACATGAATACCCACCCCCTCCAAAACCAGTTACAGACTTCTCAATCTCCCTGGACTCACATCAAGAGGAATGACCTCGAGGTACTTGTTCTGGAACAGAAAAATAATCAAGGGAATATCTGTATTTACAAATTCTAATGTATTAACAAAGAAAAGAAAAGTCACAATGATTTCTTGCCTGCCTGCCTGCCTGCCTATCTGGTTGTTGTTGTGGGCTCCAAGTCATTTCTGACTTATAGCAATCCTTGTGTGAACTGATCATGGAGTTTTCTTGGCAAGATTTCTTCAGAGGGGGTTTGCCATTGCCTTTCTCTGAGGCAGAGAGAGTGTGACTTGGCCAAGGTCAACCAGTGGGCTGAGAAGGGATTTGAATTTGGGGGGGGGTGTGTGTCATTCCCACTGCAGTTTGCTCCGAAGCGGGATTCGGGGCAAATGACTCTTGTTCCCATTTGAAACCGCTTCCGATCCTCATTGATCGATTCCAGGAGGAAAGAAGCAGGACAAACACAAAAACCCCAGGGCTTCCTGACACTAGTTTAAAAGTGTTTTTCTTTTTTAGAAGCATCGATTCTGAAGCATGCCCAATAAGTGGGAACACCAGACCAGAATCAATTCTTTTTTTTTACAATAGGATTGCTAGTAAAATCAATATATTACTTGCTTTAGCAACAGATCGATTTTTCAATTATTTCTCCTCCTCCCAGGTCCCCCAGCCTTGCCTTCCTCCCTCAGGCTTTATGCAGTGCAGCTACAGCCCAAGCCAAGCTCCCGTTGTGAGGGTTTTAAGGGGGGAAAGCCACCGCTGCTTGCTCGGTGCTGGCCGGGCTTCTGGTGCTACTGCACCACCATTGCTGCTTGCCCTGTGCTGGCTGACAAACAGCCTGGCATGTGTTCCTGTCTTCCATGAGGGAAGGAGGGACCTGGGAAGGAAAGAGAGAGGGAGGGAGGAGAGGGGAGGGGAGGGAAAGAGAGAGGAAGAAAGAAAGAAAGAGAGAGAGGGTCCGGTCAGGACAGCAGCCTTCTGAAGGGGTTCTCAGGGGGAAGGGGGCAACCGGCTGAAGCATTGTTGCCTTCCCCAGCTCCATCCAATGGGAATGACAAGTGTTCCCAGCAAAAAAAGCAATTCTACAAAAGGTCCTTTTTCATAGTGAGAGAACGAGGTGCCTTTTGGAATCGCTTCGCAAAGCGGAACCAAATTGGAACGTGGATTATACTCTAAGTGGAAATGACCCCCTGGTCTCCAGAGTTGCATTCCAGTGCTTAAAGCACTGGGTCATACCTACCTAAATATGCTAGTTTCAATAACAGGTACCTATGTATCAAAAGAATACTCTTCAGTAAAATGTCTTCATCAGACTAATTTTCAGTTAAGCAGAATGTATTGCTTTGGTCCCTTGGGACCCATAGACCAGCTGCTTGACAGACCTGGATCATCCAACACAACCCCTTTGAAGGTTTATGGCATAAGTTGCATGTTTTTATATCCTATCACATTCTAGTCCCATCCTCACAACTATGTAACTACAGTATGTTCAAATGCCTATGGCTGGAATATCATGATACATCAATGCATCTAGACAGGTAGATTAATTTATTTTTTAAAAATAGCATTCATCAGTTTCAAAGTGCCACTAGATTTTTCCCCTTCCTCCTCTCCATTTCAAATTTATTATGGGAAGTAATTTGGGTGCATTGAGAAAAGCTGGTATTCAGAGTGAGCACAAAACAATTTCAGGATAGAAAGGCATGAACCTAGGCTACATTCCTGTACAAACTGAGTGATAAAACAAATCCTATCCCACTTCCCATTTTGTAACAATTGTACTTTTTATAGTTCTGATAATAGCAGAAGTCTTTGAATTTTCTTTTGCTGATTAACTTGACTTCCTTGGCACTCAGCCTTAGAACTCACCATCAGTACAGAAGTTGCTTAAAAATACACAT
This sequence comes from Sceloporus undulatus, assembly GCF_019175285.1. Taxonomy (NCBI): domain Eukaryota; kingdom Metazoa; phylum Chordata; class Lepidosauria; order Squamata; family Phrynosomatidae; genus Sceloporus; species Sceloporus undulatus. Next base: position 171,188,144 of record NC_056524.1, read on the forward strand.
TGGAGTCTTACTGCTTTATGGTATACTCTTTATCCAGCATTACTCCATGATCCTCCTCCATTTAAAAATAGCTTCCCTATGGTTGTGCATTTATTGCACACATTTTCAACCTCTATTCAGGGAGCATTAATTTAACAGAAGCTGCTTAATAGGCATTTTTCTCTTAAAGAGGGAAAATACAATGCCTATAAGAAATATGCAGTAAAGTTAACAGGTCCTTTAAAGAATTCTTCTAGAACAAAAGCTATCATTTTTAATGACTCAGAGATCAATTCCAATAAAAATATTAGAATCCACAATTTAATCTCCTAGGCGGGTTACAGACGGGCAAAAAGGGGTGTGTTCATGACGTCATGAAGGTATAGCCTTCAGACGGCCCTTACCTGAATGCCGCCATGAACACGCCCCCCGCACGCCCCAAGCGGGAAGAAGCAGCATTAAAAAGGTGCTGCTTTTTCCCGCTTCTTTTCTATATAGTGCGCAGCTGCGCATCTCCATCTGTAAGCTGCTGCACTGGTACGTCAGAATTGCTACGCCGCTACTTTAAGTTGCCCATTTAAAAGCTCCGTGTCTGCTGCGTCGCATAATGAGTCGGGGTCCTGGAACATGCGCAGTTTGTAGTCAACTTTAATTGCAGCGTCAGATGCCATGCAGGTGTGGAAGCTGCAGCACAACTGCAGCGCATTTTAAGACTCGTAACCCTAACCCTAACTCTAACCCTAGAGCAACATGTACGCATGCACTGCTAGAATCGTGGAAAGTTTGGAATTTAAAGTGCACCCCTACACACATTCCTGTGCCATTTTCACCTAACAATAAAAAAACGCTAAAACTTTAAATATTTACATATGTACAAGGGAGGTGATGGGGGATGGCAGGGGGACAGCGGTGGCAGCGGCGACAGCTGTGGTTGTGCATTGCAGATTCAGCAAGAGCGCGGGGACCAAAGGAGAGGAGGCATCTATGATGCTGGTGACACTGGCAACGTGCAAGCGGACAAAGATGCCAACACCAGTTGATCACCAGCTGGCAGGAGACCACCTTTGTTCTTGGGCAGGGTGGGGGAAAAAGTTTTAAAGGGGCTTGGGCACTTTAAATGTGCACATAGGCTTTCTGCTGCCGCTGCTGAGCACCGCAGCTGCGCAGCTGCGCATCCGCCAGCCGGCAAAAGAAAAAAAAAGCCCCGTTTTTGGCCGCCCATGTGGAAGCTGCCTCTCTCTTTGCGGCGTCCTCCGAGGTGGCGGTATGGAAACTGCGGGTCAGAAATGGCCCCAGGTGAGGCGTCTTCACTGCCCCCCATGTGGAAGCCCCAACACCTGAGCCACGCCCCCAGGGCGGGCGGTCTGGAGGCTCCGTATTCAGCAGAATACACCTCCAAGACGTCTTCCCCTGCCCGTCTGTAACCCGCCCTAGTGTCCTTAACAAATAATTAGTGACTCCTTTTGTCACAAACGCTTTGAGAAAAACTCTATACATATTGCTGTTGTTGTGCACCTTCAAGTCATTTCTGACATATAGTAACCCTAAGGTGATGCTTTTACAGGGTTTTCTGGGGCTGAGAGGCTGTGACTCACTCAAGATCACTCAGCAGGTTTCCATGGCTGAGAAGGAAATTGAAACTCGATTCCCAGAATCCTAGTCCTCAAACCGATATACCACACTGACTCTTTTGTACATATATTGCTATTGTTGTTAACTACCTTCAAGTCGATCTTCACTCATGATGATCCCATGGATGAGACATCTCCAAGACTCCCTAATCTCCACTGCTCTACTTAGTTCCTGTAAATTCATACCCATGACCTCCTTAAGAGAGTCCACCTATCTGACATGTGGCCTTCTTCTCTTTCTACTTCCCTCAGTTTCCTAACATGATTGTTTTCTCTAGTGAGTTGTGCCTTCTCATGGCGTGACCAAAATTCAACAGCCTCAGCCTAGTCATCTTGGCTTCCAGGGAGGTTTCTGTTTTGAGCTGTCCTAGGGCCCATTTGTTTGTCTTTTTGGCTCTCCACAGGATCCACATAATACCTGGACACACTATTATAATCCCACTGTCCAGACAAAGGTGAGAGACTTATTTGAATAGAATTTGGTCCCTGTGTCTTGTGAACTGTGTATTTTGCATTACTTGTGCATTTGGCCCTTGTATTTTATGATTCGCTTCTGAGGTTCTGGCACATTACCAGAGGGCAAAAGTATTCAGACCAGCTCCTAAATCAGAAAATGGCTACCTTTGGCACATGTCTGTCTGGCTGAAAATGTCAGAAAATGACTTGATATCAATGAGGCTCAGGAATGGACTGGAATACTCCTGCTTCCTTCTTCTATATAAGATGGACAACAAGAACTGAGAAGCCTGACCCCAAAGCCAACCCTAGCATCAAGAATAACATCATTAATACTCCTGCTGCCTCTGACAATTCTTTGGGAGTGACCTTGGGGCCGTAGATCATTGATAGGGTACTCAGGTAGCCATTGCTAAATCCCAGGAGCACAGTGAAGACCACTGGATAGACATCTTGGGTAAAGACTACCCTTCTGATGTGCATTCGTGGCTGATAGTTGCAAAGTATGAAGACTGGTATGAAAAAAGTCCTCAGCAGAGCCATAGTAGGAAGCAACTTGCTTTTTGGTCCAGGGACCTGGATCCAGGCTGTGATCTGGCGTCCACACCAGTCAGCAAAGTTATACAGCAGAAAGCTTGTGAGGGGAGTGAAGTATTTGTCTGTCCACACACTCCCTGAGAACTTGTTGACAGATTCTATGCTGGATGAGATGGCAGGAAAAATGATGATAGAGATGAAATAGACATAGAAGACACAGAAGCCCAATGAACTGATGTTCTTCAGGATGGACCACAGGGGAGGCACTGCTCCAGTATAGTTTCTGTTCAATGGAAACTGGCTGATGTTGTCTGTTGCCACATCCTCTTCCTCAACATAATCAGTAGGCAAGATGCATGGTGACTGTGTAATGTCCTGCTGTCTTTTTAAATAGTATCTGAAAGAAGATGAAGATGGAAGAAAGGCACTATCATTCCACAATCACTTTGACAGATAAACATTAAGATGGAAAAACTAAGAATAAAACAGAAGATCATAATCATTACCACCATCAGTCTCTACAAAGGTATCTCATCAAAAGCCAGCAAGGACAACCACAGTATCAAACACCATGTCAACTTTATGTATTATTTAAACTTTATGTATTATTTTGCATTTGCCAGACTTCCAAAATGTACCATGAGAAAGTGCAAAGAGCCATACAGGCTCCAGGATACACCAGCAAAATGGAGAAGCTTAGCACAGACACTGTAGTAAATCCCCAGAAGTTAAAGAATTTGCTTTTTTGGGCTGCACCTCTGCAGAGATTCCTCTTAGCTATTCTGACTGGGGCATTCCAGAAGCTTTTGTCCAAAAATGTAACATTTTCAAGCTCTGGCAAATCCTATAGTTAATCCCAGTTTCTGTGTGGGGTTTTGATTAAAGCAGGATGCTCAGTCTGGAGGGAGCAAAGCAGAGCAGTAATGGATGTAGTGCATAGCAAGAGACGAGCTCTCAGAAAAGGCGGCCTCATAGCATCCTGAGAGAGATGTTTTGGAATTAAGCCACTCAGTCCCCTGCTGAGGATTGACCTAATGGCCCAACAAGATTTACCTGGTATACTCCATCTTAGGAAGGATCAAGTACATCCCAATACACAGAATAATGAAGATGTCTGCTGTCAGGAAATAGGCCAAAGTACTGTCTGTAACATCAGAGGCTGCTGCCAGGTCCACCACCACTGCAATGGCACTCAATGTGCCTCCCATGGCCTGACCTATATGGCAAGAGTGATAAAAAGAGAGGGTGGAAAGGAAAGAGAACAAAAATCAATGAATGGTGACATAGTAAGCCTCAGCCTCTGCTGGCACATTCAGAAGATGCTTTGGGTACCAAGCTGCTCTAAAATAAAAAAAAGAAGAAGCTGAAATTCAGGAGCAAGAGAGTAAAGATGATAGAGCCTGATATTCCAGCTGTATTTAATTATTTAATTTGATAATTTGAATTATTAGTAATTATTAATAATATATTATCCTTATACTTACAGTATTTCTATCCTGCCTTTTTCACATACCGACTTACAACGATTAAAAAAAGTGGTTTACAACAATTTAAAATAAATAGTTAAAAACCCACAGTATATAGAAGTTAACACACAACTAAACAATAAGAAAAACTTAAGACTAGGTTAAAATATATATTACTAAAACCTACCCATGCACGCACACATAACAGCACAACAATTAGCAATATCCAGTAAATACAAGAGGCTTTGCTGTATAATAAGCACAGCATATATACTTTTGTTTTTGTCCCAAGATTTGGGCAAAAATACTGTTGGGGACTACCTCTCTCAGAATCCCCTATCAGCATGGCCAGTGTAGTCCAGAAAAGTAGTTTTCTTGAATTTTTACCCCTGCATCTTCCCACTCCTGCAACCAAGCATGCCTTTTCATCCTTCCCCCTCGCTAAATGCACTTGTGAGGTTGTGGTTAGATAATTGTGATAATCCTGTTGCTTCTTTGGGGAAGTTTAGATTTGGTTATTTACAGATGCATAAAAAGGTGAACAAAAAGCATATGTGGGGGAAGAAGTTAATGCATGGGGAAAGGGACATATCTAGGGTTGCAGCCATTGACTTATGACCACCAAAGAGCCTCACCCTTCACATAGCAAGCTGCTTTTAAATTTTTTTGGTGTCATTCCAGATTGGCTGGGGAGGGGAGTGTGTATTTTGCTGGTTGTGTATTTTGCTAGTACCACATGTAGTTTCTAGACATGTTAGGTGCTTTCTTTGTTAAATTTTTTTACAATCCTAACCATTTGTTTTGACAATCCTATCCATTTGGCAAACAGGGGAACACCAACAGGCTCTCATTTCCCATGCTTAAAAAACTACCACAGCCAGGTCTTGGAAAAGTTACTTTTTGGACCATAAGCTCCAGAACCCTCTCTGCCAGCGTGGCCATGTACACATATGCCCCCTATTGCAGGTTTAAAATTAGCTGTTATGGCTAGGAATAACACAAACTAGAGTCTAATTTGCACTGTAAAATTAAACCAGTTAGACACTGCTTTATCTGCCATGGCACAAAGATATGGAATTCCGGAATTTGTAGTTCTGTGACATTTAGCCTTATCTGCTAGAGAGCTCTGGTGCCACAAGGTACAAATCCTAGGATGGAGTCATGACAGTTAAGAGTGGTGTAAAACTGGATTGTTTCTGCAGTGCAGATTAGATCCAGGTCAATTTTTAAAATCCTGATTCTGGAAAGTAGTATTTCAATTGTCTTGTGAGTAATGCTTTCTGTACTCCCATCTTTATTTCCTGAGGCTACTGTTTTCTCTACATATGGTGTGGCTTTTCTATATCTATACTAAAAAAAAAGTTATGGATGATCTCACAGTTTGTAAATGTAAGGAGGTTTTTATAGTAGGGCCTGTGGTGAGAACTGCCACAATGGGTCAACCCCTAATAACACCATTTGCTGTAGCCCAGAAAACAAAGTCTGAAATCTTTGTACTGATTTCCATTTTCCTCCTTTCACCCTGCCATCCTTCTGCCTTCAAGTATTTTTCCAGTGGTAACAACACCTCCCAAACCTCGAGGGGCCTCATCATTCATAGCTGCAAACATGGAACTCATCAGTTATGGAAATGAATGCTAATGCTGAATACAAAATGAGACAATGCAAGTTTTTTATTTTCCTGGAGACACAAACAAACATGGAGCTGAATGCAGATGTTTTCTTTTTATTTAAAAACTTAATTCTAGTTCCTCAACAGAGATGTCATAAGGCGAGACTTTTAAAAGAGGAATAGTGAACCGAGAGAAGGGTCGAAACCCAGGATGAAATGACAACTCAGCTCACTCCATCTGCTGAGTTTCTCCTGAAACTTCCTTTTTGAAACATTCCACAGTTCTTTATTTAAATGCCAACTTGCATTTTTCTTTACTGAGACTGAACTCATGGTCATGTGAGTACAAGCAGACAAACCCTCAAGTTTAAATACAGCACATTTGTCTGCTCACAAACAAAATTAAAGGACTCAGCAATTGCACCGTCCTCCCTTTACTCATTGAATTCTAAGTTTAGGTGTCAGAGGGAGATATATTTTAACTTTTGTAAGCCACTTTGGATTCCATGTCAAGAGAAAGGTAGAGTATAAAATAAATAAATTAAATAAAACCTGAAATCAATGCCTGGGAATTCCGCATAGGGAAACATCCTGATAGGCCAAAGATGCTACTGCTGAAGACTGTGGCAGCACCGCTGCTGACAACCACACTAAGGAGAGTGATGATAAAAAACCACGGAGTCCAAGCAGAGGTGTCCATTTTCACCAACGCTGTGATCACCAGGAAAACAGCTAACATGATAACCAAGGAGGACAGGATGCGTACACTGACAGAGACCCTGGAGTGGGGGGAAAAAACCAATGGTTAGCATGTGGCTTTTGAACGAGAGACCTCATTGTCTTGAGATTTTATAACATTACTGACTGGATGTTACAGTATTGGAGGACAGACTTAAAAAAAAAGGAAACAGACAGGCAAGAGAGATTCTAAGCAATGCGTAATGGGGAAAATAAAAGCAGAAATTTGATGAAGGCATACTGTGAGTTGTCAGAATGAGGCTCCTCAGTTCCTGCTCTTGGGATTTGTAGAATCTGATGATACAAGATTCACTTGTACAGCCAAGGAATTAGCCTAAATTAGTCCTACTGTTATCTATGTTGATTGATAAACACCATGAATAAACCTTTTGAAAGGGCTCAAAAGAAAATTCAACAAACAAAAATTATGCATGCACATCTGGAGTGACCTTAAAATGAGTTTATTACACTCAACATTAAAATCACAACTGAACACAACTGAGACACAGGTCCAAAACACACTGGAGAAATAATCCAGTTTGAAACTGCTTCAACTGTCATGGCTCAGTGCTATGGAATCTTGGGAATTGTTGTTTATTGACATCAGACCTACAAAACTACAGTTCCCAGAATTCCCTAGCACTGAGCTAGGGCACTTAAAGCAGTTTCAAACTGGATTACTTCTGCAGTGTGTATTGTATTTAACACCATGCTTTCATAGTCTCTTCTGGCTCCAAGTTCCATAAGAATTCATTATCCTCACACCATAGTCAAGGACTCATTGCTTTAAAGGATCCATTTCATATATTCCACTGAGAACAATCTGAGTTTGTTACAAAATGAATGCTCACTAGGAACTGCAGCCATTTACCCTTTGATGAGCATGCTTATATAATACACATTTTTGTTGCATTCTCATTTAGAAAACATCAGATTCACACCTAAAAATGCAATATCTGAAGTGACACAGTGTGACCAAGTGCTGGGTTCCAGCTCTGTCCCTTAGAAAGCACACTTTTATTCTTCTCTGAAATGTTCTGTGAAGCCAAGATGCTTGCTCTCCCTACCCCTCACTACATACAGCTATCTAGAAATCCTTTGAGCCAATTGCATAGTTTAAGCTGTTGGCCATGGAAAAGACACATAAGAAACCACTGCTTGGAAAAGCTGCTTTTTGAATTACAAGTCCCCAGACAGTATGACCCATGGCCATTTCCAGGCCTCTGTAAGTCATCACACTATCTAATGCAACACAAGAGTAGCTAGCAACAGAGGAGTAGCCTGCAGGGAGACAGTTAATTCTGGAGCATCACATTACAGTGCTTGAAAACAGTCTGCATACAGGAAATTAAATGTTCTTTCTAACAAACTGAAACTCCCTTATTTCTACAGTACCTCACTCTGTTGAAAAAGAATTCCTTGTTCTTCAGTTTGGCTAACTTAAAGTTTAATGTTAACTTTAATGTGATATAATTGTTGTGGTGTCTTTATGTGTATGGGGATGGAGAATATGGTATTTTATCTAAGATCCCCACACTGCCTTGCTACAGCCTTGGACCATAAGCAACCTAGTTACTTACGCCTGCTCTTCTGCTGATGTGGCATCTCTTTGGGGGGTTTCCAAGAACTTTAGGGAAGCCAGGTAGCTAGGAAGGTGGAACCAACATCTTGGCTGTTCTGAAGCAATACTCTGGGGATGTCAGAGCTATTTACGAAGAACAAGGGACAAAAATCTGAGAAGCCTATGGGAAAACCTCCTCACCAACAGTGCAGAGCTCAAAGCACATGTTTGTTTGTCTGTTTTTAAAAAACAGACATCAAACAACACAGATCCTACCTTTCCCTATCAGTTTTCACTGATTCTGTCTCTCCATAAACCCAGCCAATCTGGAAAAGTCCATTGCTAAATGAAATAACAACACCACTGTGCAGCAATAACAAAGATAGAGTCTGTTGGGGGAATATTGCAAGCTAGGGAAAAGCAACCACATGATTACTACAAGATAATGAGCTGCTTGAATAGGAAAGTTACTTATTATAGACACGGAATGGTTTATCAGCTCCCCTTCAACTCAGAGGGCAAGGATGGAAAAGGGGGAAGAAAATGACAATGGTTTAGCAATGAATAGCTCTTCTATTTCTTCTTTGGGGATGAGACCCTGGGTTTTGTGATATACATCCTACTCTTAAGGGACTCCAGGTGAGATATACTTCCTGCCAACTAACTGTGCAGTTTTAGAAATGTTGCCTGCCTGACTCAGGGACTCCTGACAAATACAACCTGTTCCACACAGAATACTTTTAAAATGACACACCAAGCAAACAAAATGAATTATGGATGGATGAAGAGGAGAGCCAGTTAACAGTTTCATTTCTTGCACTTTTAGCACACCGCTGCTGCTTGCTTTCCTCCTCCCCGGACCTTCCACCTCCAATGTCACCTTCACCCACACAGGCATGAAATCTGTTTTGGAAGCACTGTCATATTTTAGCCGCCATCAGTGCCCTTAACAAGGGTGGAGCACAGAGTAGCCATAAGTTACCCTTTGCAGGCAACTGAACTACAGGGAACTGATTTGCTCCGGAGTTTCCATAAATGCAAGCCTGCCTCATGAGTATTTATGACACTGAAAACTTAGCATAATAAAACACTTATTGATTATGGATGTGCCACTCAGCAGAATCAACAATGTGCCAAAGATAAATGAATGCCACATTTAAAATGTAAGGCATTAAGCACATAATGGGTTTTGCAAAATGGATTTCCATCCTGGAGAATATATAGAAGAAGAACAGGAATTGCTATCTCTGGGTGTCCTCCCCTTCTGCTTCTTTGCTGCTTTTCATGGCATAACTGGGGGTAGAGGGGGGGATTCTATTCTAGGAATTCTAGAAAGAAGGGAAGGAGCTGTAAAAGAAAGTGCTTGGACATTTATATGGAGAGAACAAATGAGGACTTTCTCAGCCAGAATACTATAAAGACCAAACAAGCCAGCCCTACTTAAGGAGATGTTTGGTGGAATGTTTCAGAAGCACTGCCTTAAACTACAGAAGGTATATTTGCCTATTCTGGGATTATCAAAGTGGAGGGGGTGGATAAAGAGAAGAAAACGGGCATGGTCTCATCTCAATTCTTGCAAAGCAAATGATCAAGGTGTTGCTTTATGGCTTGCTCTTGCTGAGATTTCCATCCAGAAAGCAGGATGCTGTTTCTCCAATTCTCTTGGCAGGGGGTGGTAGATATAAATAACTAACCTCACTTTTTACCCTGCCAAGGCATGACCATACTTTACCAAGCACACACACAGACATGTATGTGTGTGTGCATGAGCACAGAGAGAGAGAGAGAGAGAGAGAGGATGGAATCCAATAGGAATTCCTGCTTGGAATTATTCCAACAACAGAACTGTTTCTGCTGTTTCCTTCCCAACACATCCTGAAAATCTCCTTTGAGGGGTTTGAAAACCTTCTGGCAGTTTTGAGGCATTGTGAAGGGCTATAAAGGGTAAAGCAAGAAAGCCCTGTTGCAGTAATTAATTTAGCATTAGTATAACACTGGATTTAGGCCAAAGTTTGTATGAAAGGCAGGTGGTAGAACCACAAGTCTACACTACATGTTGAAGATTGAAGATTTTACACTTAAATTCAAGAGAGTCAATTGAAGATTTTACACTTAAATTCAAGAGAGTCAAATATCTCTATATAAAAATTTCAAAATTTCTCCCCCTTTCTTTGTGAGTAGGTGATCAAACCTGAGAAGATCTCAGGATAGAGCAGTTGCTGGTATCATCCTGGGAAATGGTGGTGATGATTTTTTCATCATGCACCAGGTGTAAATGTGCGTGTTAAGAGTAGAGGCAGAATGCATCATGACATAGTCAGCATCATAACCATGTTGTTTGATACAGATCAGCTAACAGTGAAAGTAGATTACTTCATCTTAGGTTACATTATTCTGTCTCCTCCTTGACACACAGCATGGTTGGGTCTTCGTCAGGTCCACCCACTGGAATTTACCATGTCCTCAGAAGAAAAATCTGGGAAGTGTTTTTATGTGTCTGTGTTCAAAGAAGATATATTACATCTCAAAGCTATATAAACTACTCAGAATTATCTTCATTTTCTTGAAGCATATGTAAGTACACAATGACTTTCCAAAACATTGTGTTGTGAAGATATTTTATATCCACCAAGAGATTCTGGCACTTCCGAAATGGTGCTATGTGTGATACCTATGGGATTCTCTGTTCCATGACTACGTCCATCACGCAAAGTGTGTGTGTGGCCACTATACAAAGTTTAGCCCTTCTTTTCTGCTAACCTTTTTTTCCTCTGTAACAGCTCCCTTAAGGAAGGACTGCACAGGAAAACTGGAATTGGGGAAATTTAAAATAATTCTTCCTCCATCTTCTTCCCTGAAAGTGGCACTCTCCCAGCTCCATTTTGCAAGTACAAATCAAATAGCAAGTGACATTATTTTCAAGTATGAAAATGTCAATAGTAAGGAAATTCTTTTAGGCTAACACTTGGTTCCTGCTGGACCAAGAGATTCAACTGGTCGGGTAACTTTACCTAAAGCAACTTGCTCGGGTCTTGTCTCTCTCTTTAGGCAATAGATTTCAAGCTGCTAAACTCAAAGGTTTCATTCTCTCCTTGCCTCAGGCTTTGCTAATCCTTCCTAGGTTAGGTTATGATCACAACTGCACATCTCCCTGCTTGGAACTAAACAGAAAAAAAAAAAAGAGGCATGATCACCATGAGACATTTTGCAGTAAAGGGTTTTCTGACTAAACCCATTTCCCATCAACAGTTTTTAGCTTGACTTCTGGCCCACTGCTGTGCTAACACTGCAATCTGGGGATTGAAATGGCTTGGCCAAGACTGCAGGGAGGGGACAAAGTGGTGGGAAATCATGTAGATGCACTTACTTGTTGACTAGCAGGAAGTTCCCAATCAAGCAGAGGACTGAAGGCACAGTGGAAGCCACGGAAATGTAGCTTTCAAAGAAGTCCTGGGAGGAAAATAAGAAATGTCAAAGTTTTCTTTAAAAAAAAGATGTAGAAGAGAACAAGGCCATAGTATGACCTGTACCTGAGTGTCACAAGTTGCAGAGGCAGAGGTCTAAGGTCATGGCTTCATGCAACTGGAAAGCTCACACCTGTAGATTTGGCAAAGGGCTTAAACTTACAACACCCTTTATTTGTTTAGCTGAGAAGCATTCTGCTGTTGTACACATCAAGATAATCTTACTGTGTTATTGGTCTCTCTGGAATGTGCTTTGTATGGTAATTTTTCTTTACTTCTGATCTGAGGAAACAAAAACTTTGGAGCACTCAATATAAGCAGCAAAAAACAGGAGACACATTTCAATGTGCTCAAAGCTAGCACCTTGAGATGTGTCTCCTGTGTCCTTCTATTACAGAGATTTCTTCAGCTTCATGAATTGCATCACCAGCCATGACATGAACCCTAGCATCTTCAGGACAACAGCATCCATCTACACATGAGACAAAGTTGGAAAATAGTGCCTTTGGTGATGTCTACTGCATAAAACCATTTATGTCTCATCACTGCCTTGTTTTCTAAGTGTTGTTAGAGAACACCTTCCCAATGATGGGGAAAATCCGCCAATAAGCTCCCAATTGTGTTGTTATAGTATTAGATCTCAGGTGCAATAAGTTACTCCTATGACAGTTCTGGCACAAGGCAGTCATGTGGTTTCAGTATCTCCTCCTCTTCCCCCTCGCTGTCCCAGATCAGCCTTTTTAAATTAATTATTTTATTTTATTTTATTTGTTGTTAAAACAGAATTGTGTTTAAAAACAATACACACACAAATGAAGGGCACATTAGGTAGGGCACAGGGCAGGAAGATGAGGTTAAGGATGAGGGTAGAAGAGAACGTGCAGGACCAGCATCAGCCTGGTCGCATTATTGAAGAGAGGGGTGATAAGAGGTGCTCTCAAACTGGTATCTATGCATTTCCTTTCATTAATGTGATTGTGGCAACAACAGGAGTGTGATAAAGTCCTGTGATATTTATCTAGATTAGCAATTGATGCCCTGGCACTGAAGAGATGTCCATGTTTCTGGAGAATAAACCTCAAATGACAGAGTAAACCACTGAATGCAGTAAGGGTACAGTCAAAATTATGGGGTCCATGAGCCAATTTTTTATGCCTAGGTCCACTGTAGGCTGTTCCAGTCTCTCAAAAGCCAAACCAGAAGGATCTGGGAATCCACTTCTGATCTTGTAAAAGCCTTCTTTGCATGCATTTTTTTTGGGGAAAAAAATTCTCTTCCACCCCACAAAACTTCCGTCTCTCACTTTCCCTCGACATTACCGCACTACAATCTTATAGTGCTGCTATTCTACTTTAACTTCTCTGGCTGCCCCCTGTTGCATTCTGAGGTTTATAGTTCAATGAGGCCTAAGAGCTCTGGCTGAGGATTCTAAATGCTCCACCTTAAACTGCAAATCCCAAAATACAGCAGGAGGCAGCCAGAGCAGATCAAGTGGAATAGCAACGCTATAAGAGTGTAGTGCAGTAATCTACCCTGTCCCTATCTCTCTTATATTAATGTCACCTTTTCTACATCTTACTGATTCCTACTCAGATTTGAAATAAATTTACAGGAATAAGAGATTCACTTTTCAGTTTCCTGTCTCAGATAGCCTCTATGCAGTTACCAATGTACAGGGTGACCAGATGTCCTCCTTTGCCAGGACATGTCATACATTTCAACCTTCTATCCAGGAGGAATTTCAAAATGTCCTCAGTTCTGAGCATGACTAAGAAGCATGTTTTTCTATAGCCTCTGTCCTAAATTCTCCCTCAATATCCTACATTTCTGGTGCTTTGTCCTCCTTTGTGATTATGGCATCTGGTCACTCTGCCAATGTAAAACACAGAAGAACAACCAGGATCTAAAGAAGACCATTCCCCTCCCAAACTGCCCTTACTGCTGGTAATTAACTAAATTATCATATTCTAATCCGACAGCTATTTGCATTAATTAAAGGACCAGCTTGGAAATGTAACATTTGTTGGCTCTTTAGCACAGGCTCTCCTTTAATTAATTAATAATTTATTTGTGGAATTAAATTAACACATAACATCTAAGTTAAATCAGCCAATTTAAATATTAATTTGTGTACATGAGCTTTTTCTATTCCAAAATTTCTAACTTAATTGATAACTTATTTATCACTGATATGAAGCAATGCTCGTAAATACAACACGTTTGCTTTAGTTCCATCAGTTGGTAGCTGCCATGTCAGTAGGGCAGTGAATCCATTCTGGGTTTTAAGATGAACATTAAAAGTCAAAGGCTTAGCACCTTGGCTAGCTCCCTAACACAGAGTAGATTCACCACAATATTGGCATGAAAGCTGCCACTGATAGCTACCCATGCCTGTGACAACTGTTTTTGACGCATTGCTGACCTGTTCGCAAGTTTCCCTGCCTCTGGTTATCTGCAAGTGAACAGACAAAGAAGTGTCAACAGAATGAAAGAGAAGCTATCTCTCTTCTACTTTTTTTTCCCTGGCCTTTAGTGCCTCACAAATTACTAACACAGGCACATGTGGGGTTATGACAATCTGGTAAACTCTTTTCTAGGTTAGTAGTTAGTGTAGATATACAGTATTTACATGAAATGATTAACCAACTCTGCAAATCAAGGCTACCTTCTCATTCTTCTTCCTTGATTCTCTCAAACCTCCCCCTTTCCCCTCACATAGGAACACAGGTACACAGAACCCTAATGCAAGCTTGCATGTATAAAACTGCCTTTGGAAAATGCCAAAGAAGCCGGCCAAACACATTTCTGAAAAGAGAATGCCCTTTTCTCCACTCTTCACCATCAGCTCAATTAGCTTCCAATAATCGGCTTTCTAAATCAATGGAAAGTATGACCAGAGCATGGAAAAAACTACACGTTTGGATTCCAGGGTCATACTGGCTGCGAGATTCTGGGAGATGAAGTCCAATAATGCAAGGCTCCATTTAGGATTTATAAGAGGATGGGAGAGTATTACAGTTACAGCATCTCCAGCGCAACACACTGATCTCTCTATTCATGTACAATGCTGATTACTTAAAATATACATATGTTTACCTTCTCCAAATGGAAGGAGGGGGGGGATAATACCCATTGGCTTTAGTAAAAAGTCTGCCCTGAGCTGCCAAGATGCTTTGGGAAACTAGCTTTTTATTCAGCTTAAAAACTCAGCAGCAGAAGCAGCTGGGCTCCTGCTGGGCTGAAAAAGCAGTTGAGGCCTTGGGTGAGGGAGCAAAGCACTAGAGCGTTACCTGGATCACAGGGCATGAAATTAGCAGCAGCAAGCAGGCTGCAGCCAGAAATAGGATGCTGTTGTTAGGCGCTCAGCTTCAGATAGCCAAGGCCCTGAGTCCCGCTTTTAACAAGTCTGAACAGGGACACTGAACTCTTCCCCTGTCCGTCACCCCTGTCCATCACTCACGCCTTGCACTCTGCAACATCTAATTCCCTGGAAGCAACCGGTTCCAAAAGGATGCTGGAAATTGCAACAGCAGAGCACACATCACCTTCCCTTTTGCAGCCTGACAGCCAAGTTCTGAACTGAACTTCCCTATTAATTTATTATCAGCACTTTCAAAGAAATGATCATGGTCCCAGCAGGTAAGGCTACAGGTGTTTTAAAAAGGGAAAAGAAGAAACGAGTTAGAACTATATTTGGTCAGGTACTGAAGTCCCCATAGGTGAGGCATTCAACCAGTTCAGAATATAGTAGATCTGTGTTGTGTATACAGTAAGCCTGTTTATGTCCTGCTGGTTTTGGTAAGATCTTTTCTGGTTGCCCATTTGTTTCCAGGCACAATTCAAAACAGCTGTCTTTGAAATCGAACATCTTTATCAAGGCTGGGATGAGTACCTGCTTCCATATGAATCACTGCAATAATTGAGATCTCCATCAGAGGCTGGGCAAGGAGAGATCTGGGGTATTGGGAAAAGGGGAGGAATTAAGAAATAGCTTGTTTTGTGCTCATTCATTTACTTGTTTTATTGTTAGGCATGGGTCTAAATACTGTAAAGGCACCAGATCCTGTCTGATTTTGGAAGCTAAGCAGAGTTATTACTTGGATGAGAGACCACCAATGAATTGTTGTTGTTGTGTGTCTTTAAGTCATTTCCATGTTATGGTGACCCTATCATGGGGTTTTCTTGGCAAGATTTGTTCAGAGGAGGTTTGCCATTGCCTTCTCCTGTGGCTGAGAGCATGTGACTTGCCTAGGGTCACCCAGTGGCTTTCATGGTTAAGCTACAAATTGGACCCTGGTCTCCAGAGTCACATTCCGACACTCAAACCACTACACCTTGCTAATGTAGGCTATCTTTCACAGGCCAAACTATTAAGTATTTTTTGCCTAAGAAAATCCTATGAAATTAATGGGGCCACCATAAGTCAACAGGCAACTTGAAAGCACACACACATACCTTGGCTCCATCATTAATCAGAATGGAGATTGCGGTCAAGAAAGGCTGGTTGTTGTGTGTTTTCAGTGGCACCCTGTTCACTCCTTATCTGTGGAACTCCCTTCCCATACTAAATTAACATGAAGCTATGTTATGTCGTAGCATTCACAAATGGATGAAAAACTGGATAACAAATTCAAAACTACATGGGAAAACACACTGGAGGGAACTGTAACTCCATGTATGTAATACATTGGCCTGTTACAGACTGCCCAAATAAAGCTGCTTTGGGTCTCTTTGGAGGTACGCTATTTAAATGATGCATGGGTCTTAAGAGTCTGGAAGCTGCACCAAAGCTGCACTCCAGTGCTTAGGAATGGAGTGTGGCTTTGGTGCGACCTCCGCTTTATTTGGGCAGTCTGTAACAGGCCATTATCTTTACAAAAGTCCCGGTAATGTTGCCATGTATAAAGATCAAAGGAAAGCATAGTAAGGTATTCTACCAATGATATTTAATACCAACACATTTGAATAAAATATACAAGAATAAACTCAGATAATATGGATATGAAAACACTGGGAGTTTGGACATATAGAATTGCTATTCTTTGGAAGATTAATTAAATATACAATCAATTTAACTATCAATTTACTTCTGGTTGACTCACTAGAAATGTTACTTGGTTACGTAAAAGAGTGAAGAAAGAAAAATTATGAGGGTTTTTAAAAAGAATTTCTTTCAAATTTCAAACTGGAAATTAGTCTAGATGAAGAATGTGACAGACCATTTTGATCAGATGGTTCCTCAGATATAGTTTGGGTGCACAGCATTATTTGTTAAGTTAGACTAGTGATACATTATAAATATGATTACTTCATACATAATAACAGTGCATTAAAATATCTATGGGCACACCTGTAAAACACTTAAGGGTGCAGCCAGCAGTATGAGGAAGAGGGAGACAGCAGATGCCTTACATTGCACTTGATTGATGAGCCCATCATCCATCTAGCCAACTACCCCTGAAAGAAGATATGGAAATGCAATGCAAGGATACCCCATGGCTTGTGAGGAATAAATCCATTTAATCATTCAAGGCTTGAAACTGTACCCCCCTCCTTCAAAAAGCCACTGCTGATGTGGCCAAAATATCATGACTGGTTAATGTCAGATTGGGTTGGTCATCCTTCTGGTTCCCTAGTCTAATCTTTAACCACCCTGTGCTTCTGTGTCTTCCTCTTCATAGATCTGCAGCAGCAAGATTAGTTTGCTCTTATCAGTTGTTATCTATGAGAAATTTCTGGCTGTGTTGTCCTCCCAGAAATCACCACACGGAGGGAGCTATAATTAAACATCACACTGCAGGAGACTGCTCTGCTTTACAGATCCTGGGTTCAATCAGTGCTTAATTTCTAGAAAAGGCAGAGATGCCAGAATTTAGCCCAAACTATTTCTAGATCTAGCTAGCAGGTATACATTTATGTAAGACTATGTACAATATCAGACCATTAGAATTTCTGGTCCTGGGCTGCATCTGCACTGCAGAAATCATGCACTTCGACACCATTTGAACTGCCATGGCTTCATGCTATGGGATCCTGGGATTTGAGGTTTGTTATGACAACAGAGCTCTCTGACAGAAAGTTAAATATCTCACAATACAACAAATCCCAGAACTCCACAGCATTGAGCAGTTAAAATGGTGTCAAATTGCATATTTCTGCAGTGCAGATGCAGCCTTGGTTTCCTTTTCTCAGTTCTTTTATGGAAATGAATGCTTGATACAATGGACGACTAGAGAGGACAAACTTATTTTATTGTTTTACTAATGTAAATGATTTCTTTTTTCAATTAGATTTTTTTTTTCTGTTCCTGCTTCTCACACTTAGCAAAAGAAAGAGAGTTCCTGAACAGTTCAAACCCCTATAGCTCCATTTATATAAAAAAGTAAATTCAATTTGAAATTATTTTCTGAATAAACCATACTATTAATGTATCATCCATAATAATTTTATGCCAAACCAAGTTAACCATAATACATGTTATATTCCTCAAATGGCAAAGGTCTAATCTGCACTGCAGAAATAATCCAGTTTGACACCACTTTAACTGCCATAGCTCAATGCTATGGAATTCTGGGATTTGTATTTCTGTGAGATATTTAGCCTTCTCAGTCAGAGAGCTCTGGTGCCACAACAAACTACAAATCTCAGGATCCCACAGCATAAAGCCATGGCAGTTAAAGTGGTGTCAAACTGCATTATTTCTCCAGTACAGAACGGACCAAAGAGACTTTCGGTCTGTAAAGGGTACTACAACTGAATTCCTGCCCCCAGAAAATATTAGTTTTTACAAAATGGTACAGAAAGCACACTATTTGAAATTTGAAAATCATTTCATTACAAAATCATTATTAAAAGTCTGGCTGAAATATAAAAGGAAATTTTATAACAAAGTGCAAATTTTTAATAGGGAAAAACTGGGAAAAGTTTCTTTTCTGTGAAATTTCTAGAAATTGTATATTTCTACTGAAGTTACTATGTTAGTAATTCCAACACACACACACAAGCTTCCATGATTTTACTGGACCATTAGTGCCAGTCATTTGCCTCTTCAGATACTAGGTCAGGCCTTCCTAGCAGGCTGCTCGGCTTCAAGCTGTGTAATCAACTTGGTATGTTGGACGTATTTGCCCGTCAGACCACTTCGTTTCACTTGAGTGTTCCTGGCAATAACTTGGGCATTATTAAAATTCCTGTGCAATGGCAAAAGAAACACTGCCATTTTCAAAATGTGAAGTGCTAAGAAATATTTAACATCTCCAGCTTCCATTGTTCTTTTGCAAGACCAAACCCGCTTGGTCTCAACATTTGTCCACTTCATGGGAACTCAAGCAGAGTTGAGCACAAGAGAGCATCACAGTGTTAAGGCAGTGCTTTTTTATCTGGTGTGGGGTACCAGTGCAGCCCCACTCACACATTTTAATATAGAAAATGTCAATGTTTCAAGAATAAAAGTGGACTACAAGCCACTTCCAGTTCTTTCCGTAGTCCATACAGCCCCTACAGGAGGGAGCATAAGACAGAACATTGGCTGTCAAACTCACTGTAGTTGCCCATCCTTGCATTATGACACTGAAGGCTTTACCCCAGATCATCAGAAATCTTACTGACACAACAGGCTTTCAGAATTTTACCAGATACTTTCCCCACACTTCATGTTTTTCATGAATGTCCAAGTGTCTAGAAACTTGCTGTTTTATGTATTTTAAATGCAGGTTGAGTGTTCCTTATTTGAAATGCTTGGACCAGAGGTGTTTGGATTTTGGATTTTTTTGAGGGGGGGGTTTGGAGACCACATATTGCATATGAACAATGAATATCTTGGGAATGGACCCAAGTCTAAACACAAAATTCATTTATGTTTCATAGGCCTGTTACAGACAGCCAAAATAGCTGCTTCGAGTCACAGTGGAGGTATGGGTGTTCAATGATGTATGCGTCCTAAGATCCAGAAGTCATACCAAAGCCATGCTCCAGACTGGAGCGTGGCTTGGGTGGCAGCTTCTGGACTCTTAGGCGCAGGTACATTGAAACACCAACCCCACTGTGACTCGAAGCAGCTTTATTTGGCTGTCTGTAACAAGCCATAGACACCTTATACAGATAGCCTGAAGGTAATTTATACAATAATTTGTGGCTGAAACAAATGGTTTACACTGAACCATCAGAAGCAAGGAGTCACATCTATAGGAAAAATGTTTTGGTTTTGGAATATTTGGAATTTTTGGAAATTCTGGATAAGGGAAACTCAACCTCGATGCCTTTTAGGACTCAAAGATCTCCACAAGGCAGCAGGCAAGATTTTGAAAAACCACATATTAGAGATATCCCAGAGGTCTCTCACTGGAAAATAGTGACACACAAAAACATACAGGAACACATTTGAGGAAAAAGCTGACTTCTGTTGGTATCATTGCCTGCACTCTCTCAGGACAACAGAATATAAACCAGAAGTATACAATTCCATCTGTAATCCCTGAAGATGATGATGAAGTTGGGCCAGCAAGCAGGTTTTTACATCTGATCCCTTCCAGCAAATGGAATTGCATGATGGAACAATGAACAGACTTCAGTGAAGTGACTCTGCTCTCCTGTCGCTAACCTGGGCCCTTCCTTCCCATGAATTTGGGAGAGCAAGGGGCTGGGTTGTGCTGACTTGGCTGTCTAATGTTTCTTCAGATACAGCATTTCATTTTCAGGGTCAAGCCAGCACATTCCATAAGCAATAAAACTCATTATGGTTTTCATAGTACATACTACCCCCAGTCTTCCTAGCTCAGGCCCCTGAATGTCCTGTTTAAATTAGGCCACTGCAGCCCTACTGGATTGGGTAAAGAGTGGGGAGGTTCCCATACATAACTTTTCAACTGCAACAACATGACCCCCTTTTTGCTTGGAATAGACAGCCATAAAGTTTCCTACCACACAGCTAGGTCATTTTACATACATATCACTTGGCACCATTAAAACAATAATCCAATTCAGCTCATATCAGTTTAGGGGGCCTTCCAAGTTATTCCATCTGGCTATTTGTTGCGTGTATGCATGTGTGTGTGTGTGTGTGTGAGGAAAGAGACTCTGTGTGTGTGACAGAGAGACTGCTGATCAACTGACTAACTGGTTTCACAGTTACTGAGCAGCCTTGTAAATAATTACAAATTTCCCAGCTGACAGAACCTGTTTCCTAATCCCACTGTCCAAAATGAGAGAAGTTAGTAAAAACAAACAAACACAAAACACACTGCCTGAAATGTATACATTCACTAGGCAATTGGATATATACTGATTTGTATTAAGCCTAAAATATCCTTTGAAGTGGTGACAGGACAAATCAATTGGTGTAACCGCTTATCATCCAGTCTTATGTATTGAGTGGCATTCTAACAGGCCAAGTCTAAGCATAAGGATTATGGACCTTGCCTTACACGGGGGATCCGTTCTGGACCCCCCCCCCCCCCCCCGCATAAGGCTAATTCCATGTATGCTTGAGCCCCTTGCAACCATGCACTCCCTGCAGCTTGAGCATATATGCTCAGGCCACATATAGCACCCTGCATATAGCAGTCCACTGTATTTTTGTTGCCTGAACCAGTAATGTCCGGAATTGTGTCCATTCCTGGCAACCCAATTCAAGAGGCAATATCAAGTACAGTGCTCCCGGGTTCGAAATTAATTCGTCGCCGCGCTTTCGTAACCCGAAAAGCCTTCGCAAGCCGAAAACCCATAGGCGCTAATGGGGAAAACCGCCGCGATTTTCGTGTGAAATAGCGCGAAAGCACCAAAATTTTTTCGTAACCCGAAAAAACCTTGCGTAACCCGGAACAGTTATTTCCTATGGGATTTTTTCGTTTCATCCCGGAAATTTCGTACGTGGGTATTTCGTATCCCGAGTAACAATGTAGAGAATATCAAGTCATGTCTATATCATTTATCAGTGCATTTAAGCACACCTTAAGCAGTTTGCAATGTGTAAGCTAATTTCCCCCATCAAGCTGGGTACTCATTTTAGCAACCTATAGAAGGAAGTAAGGCTGAGTGGACCCTAAAGCCCTGCCTGGGATTGAACTCTCAATCTTGTGGCTGTGAATGGCTGCAGTACTGACATTTAACCATTGCACCAATATCCAGAGGGATATTGACAGGCTGAAATGTGTCCAGAGGAGGATGACCAAAATGATGAAAGTTGTGGAAACCAGGCCCTATGAAGAGTGGCTTGAGGACCTGGGTATGTTTAGCCTGGTGAAGAGAAGGTTAAGAGGTGACATAATGGCCATGTTTAAGTATTTTAAAGGCTGTCATATTGAAGATGGAGCAGTCTTGTTTTCTGCTACTCCAGAGATTAGAGCACATAGCAATGGAGTCAAACTACAGGAAAAGCAATTCTGCCTAAACATTAGGAAGAACTTTCAGATGGTAAGAGCTATTTGCTAGTGGAATATGCTGCCTTGGAAAGTGGAGGAGTCTCCTTCTTTGGAGGTTTTAAAACAGAGGCTGGAAGATCATCTGTCAGGAGTGCTTTGATTGTGTATTCCTGCATGGTTAGGAGTTGGACTGGATGGCCCTTGTGGTCTCTTCTGTGATTCTATGTGAAAAACTTGTTGGTTTTTTTTTTTTAGCAGAAAACCCCACATGTATATTTCTGCACTGAATAATTTCCTGAAACACATCTGAATGTGTAAATATTGGGCAAAAAATATGCACAAATATTCTGCAGTGGGGAGAATCTGGATAAATTATTCATCTATTACACGAGAGGACAAAACAATTGACGATTGCATACCTGCATTTTAGAGACATTGGAGAATGCAGAATGAAAAGCGACATCAATTACCTTCTAGGACACACAGAAGGAACTAGTTGAATGCCACATTTATTCCTGGATGTCTGGTAATGGAGGCTTTGTATTAACATTTCCAACTGAGTAGCTAGTTTACTGTGTTACAACAAAAGCATCAAAGAGCCCTGTGGCACCTTAAAGGCAGTTTTGTTACACCAAGCAAAAAAGCAAGCAAGTAAGCAAGCAAACAAGCTTTCATAGAGCACAGTCCACTTCATGAGATGTTTAAAATATTATCCAGAACACCAACTGAATGCATACTGTTTGTGATGGTACAAGCCATGGAAGTTCATACCCTAACAAGCTTGTTAGTTTTTAAGTCGTAACATTTCAGTATAATGAAATTACAAGTTCACATGCCATCAGTAGAATTAAGGCGTAGAAAAGATCTGTTGGACTGCCATGTAGAAAAGATCTGTTGGCTGAGAAGATTCATACAAATGTGGTTAATGTGTCTGACAAGACTGAGTTTGCATCTGAACCCCAATGGCTGAACCTCATTTTCTTACAATCATTTTGATGGATTTTATATCTTCCAAACAAACTAACAAATTGTTCCCTTAACATCCAGACTAACAAACAGTTCTGAAGGTTTCCTCAGTATTTTCTAGAAATGGAACATCTTATCTACTAGCAACCAAACTGCCTTTCCTCACCCTTCAGTGATATGAATGTGGATTAGAATGAATTACAAAACTGCATGAATGTGGGTTAGAATGAATTGCTAACCTTTTATCTGGGCTTTCATTTACTAAAGGTCTTAGATATGTGGCTCTCAAAGGCACATACCAATAGCTCCTCTCTTATCTTGATGGTCCCCTGGAAGAATTAAGAAAGATTTCCTTAGTGCATCCGATTTACCTCTTGTTTATGGTGGAGTCCATTGGATATTTCCTAACTTTACCTAATGCATAAATTTGACATGTTAACAAACTTGATCTTCATGGAAGGTTATGTTTACTCTGCATTTGTCCCTGAGAAAAAGGATCTGCATGTTCCTGGAACCTTTTGGGTTCTAAGGTCAACAGTCTCAAGGGTTGCAAGTGTGAATAATATTCTTTCTGTACCTCTCTCCTTTCTCTCTCTGCAAAGGAAAGACTGCCTTTTTGCTTTAAGATGTTAACGTCTGGATTCACAGGGCAAAACTGCTTTCTTTCTCACCTCAGTGCTGAGAGACTGCAAAATATACAACCCAACAGAGATAACTACCTTGCTCTCCCCTAGCAAATATTAACACTCCCATCTTCTTTATTTTATGCCATAAAAGAAATTCCTGCAAATATGTGTTCTGTTTTTTAAAAATTAAAATAGATTTTTCTATTCTCTACAAAAGACAACTTATGTGATTTTTTTTATGAAAGAAAACAAAACCTAGTATTTTAAAGTAATAATTTTTAAGTTCAGTGTTTTTCAAGTTACACCTAAAAATAATGTTGGACCATTGAGATGCATTTTATTTCAAGACAGCATAGCACCTTTTCTAAATGTAACTCCTATAACTCCACGCCTCCAGCTAGATTAAGAAGAAAGTGCCTCTTCCCCCCACATCCTCATCATCGATTCTCATAGAAAGATGGTAACTCAGTTCTATGGAGACACGGAACCCAGAATAACCCCAAACCCAGTTTCATATGACCATAATTTAAACCACATGTCAAAAGGAAGAATTTAGCCAATATAGCTATCACTGGTGTCAGCCCTTTAATGAGACCCACAAAAGCATAATGTTCCTTAAGGGTTGTTGCATGCAAAGAAGTTAATTTCCAGATCATATGATACAGCCAGAAATATGCTTCATTATCGAGGAATTATGAACTCAGGACGTCAACATGTTCTTTCTCTAAGGTGAGCAGAGAGGACAAGGAGGAAAACAGAATATCCCAGATCTGGTAACCTCCTGCCTTGATTTCTGCAATGCACTCTACATGGGGCTACCCTCATGCTTGGTCTGGAAACTAGTACAGAATATGGCAGCCAGACTGTTCTCAGGTACATCCAGAAGAGACCATATAACACCAATCTTAAGATCACTTCACTGCCTGCCCATTGCTTTCCAGGCCCAATACAAGGTCTTGGTTATCACCTTTAAAGCCCTAAATGACTTGGGTCCAGCATATCTTCAGAACCGCCTCATTCCGTATAATACACCCTGCAAACTTAGGTCCTCTGGGAGGAATTTGCTGCACACTTTAAAAACTAGGCTGTCTGCAACCACCCAGAGGACCTTTTCGACTATCGCGCCCAGATTATGGAATGGCCTGTTGGACAAGATCCGTCCTATTACCACCTTAAACAGTTTTTAAAAGGCTGTTAAGACGGATCTCTTCCGGCAGGCCTTTCCTAAATAGATACCCGGCCACTAAAAAGAAAACGTAACTTGTTGACCTGTGATTTGTCAACAGCCACTGTTTATTTGCTATTATTGTTATAGATTTAAGCATGTTTTAAATTATAAATGGTTTGATTGTATTTTGGGGGGGGTGGGCTTGGGGGTTATGTTATGGAATGTATATTTTAATGTTATAAGCCGCCCCGATTGCATTGCACAGAGGGGTGGGATAAAAAGAAATTTTATTATTTATTATTATTATTATTTATTATCTGATCCTCCAAGACATTGTAGTTTTTCCTCAGTCAAAAATGTGTCAAGCTGTTTGCTTTGCAATGTGTCTTCTTTATTTCAATGTGTCTTCCTTATTTGCAGTGTTGCAAAGCAAATACTGTAGCTTGACACATTTTTGATCGAAGAAGAACTACAATATCTGATCGCAGACTGTTACATTGTGGCTTAGGAAGACCTAAGGGTTGGAATCTTCTGTGCCAATTCCTGGGTACAGACAGGTGTACTACTATTCTATTGTAGTTTCATAGCTAATTTTATCGTCTCTGACCGATTCAAATCTCTATCTGGATATGCTGGTCAAGTTCTGGCACAAGATAAGTGTACAGTCGGCCCTCCACATCTGTGGCTTTGACTTTTGCAGATTTGATATTTCACTAACGTAATTTATGTTTTCTCTAGGAATCTCTAGGTTTTCCAGCATGACTCTGCTGGAATTTGACCACAGAGTAATACTGGAGGACCTAGAAATTCCTAGAGAATTTCTAGTTAATGTCTGGCTGATTTTGACCACCGAGTTGTGATGGAGGACCAAGAAAGTCCCAGAGAGGTGCTCTCTAAATTAAAAAATCCCAAAACATACAGTGTTTTTTTTTATTTGTGGGTTTTCCACTTTCACAGGGATCCTGTGCCCCTAACCTTAGTAAATGTTCATTGTATTCTGAAACTAAAATGTTGCCAGTACTCTCACGTTTGCATAGGAGTTCTGTGCTGTAGAGAGATTCTGCACAGTTCTATGTGCAATGCATATTCTTTTAAAGTAACATCAAATTGCTATAAATTATTATACAGATTAAAATCCTAGTGTGGTGGGATGGGGCAGGTTTTAACCTCATGCGCTCCTTGCAGGACACTCTTTTAACAATTACAATTTAACAAGATCCATATAGGCTTTTGCTTCTTCTCTTAACATTAAAGGAGCTCTACACTCAAAACGGAAGAGGAAGAAAATGAGGGAGGAAGATACAGTACCATACTGGAATATTCTGATGACAGAACAACATTAGGGATAACTCAGTTACACTAGCCTGGGGAAGGGGGCATACAGGTGGTGGCCATCATACGATCCTGCCACCCAGTTTTGCAGGCTTTGGGGTCCCCAGTCAGCTCCCCTTTTCATTGTTTTAAGAAAAGGAGATTCATATTTCTGGAAGCCTCTGGAGCGTATGATTAAACCAGGGTGCAACTCACTCCTCAATCCTTAGTTTTATCCCAAATAGGGAAATTAGAACTCCAGAGGCACACTTCTGGATGCCTTTACTTTGGGAAAATTGGGGCTACAGACAACACTCTGATTGAGTCTACTCATCTGGTGTGTGGTCTGCCTCTTTCTCCTTCCTTCTACCTTGTGGAGAGGGGAATTGGCCTTTGACTCTATAGAGCTTGCCTTATCTGTTTTTCATCATACAGGGTAAGTTTAGGAGGAGCATGTGACACTTCCCAACCAGGACAGTAATGCTGCAGCCTAACCAACAGCCTGAAAAGAAAGCAATAAGTTACTGTGGTGAACCAGAGCATAGGATTGCTAGTGAAGGTCAGGAAACTAGTAGTAATTCCAATGTGAAATAGACTGGGCAGAGAAGAGTTCAGAAGCCTAACTCCTTCCCAGTGCTTCTCTTTTGCAGGACACTGTCAGGAGGGAAGTAGTTTGCCACAAGGAAGCAGTGTCCAGAGTTTCACTATATAAGGCGACTGCAGAAAAGTGCCTCTCTGACCCAAATATTTCATGAAGCCAACAGAAAGAGTTTCAGAAAAGTGAAACAAGTCAAATTCACAGCCTTAAATTTTCCAGTGTCAAATCTCTCCTGGAAGGCATTGGGAGACAGCTTGCTAGTAATCAAACACTTCTCTCACCTAAAATATTACAACTTAATGTGATATCACAGGAATGGCTATATTTGATGGCTTAGAGAACATTAATCCCTGCATACATGCACACATCAGCCAGTTAAATCTGTGTGGCACTTTTTGACCCTTCAAGTTGAAAAACAAAATATCCCCCACGCTGCTGTTATTATGTCATCATAGAGATTGATGAAGTGACTAAAGAGGGTAAACAGCGGTTTGCTTGGTTGCATAAGCTGACACATTAGCCTTGTGAATAAGTCAGGCAAAGATATTTACCCACAAATTGCTTTCTGCAAGGCTAGCAGGCTGTGTTTCCATGCTCATCACAGAAGAAGAGGACCCTCTATAAACCCCATAGAAACATGGGTCTCTTGACTCATGGCAGGCTAGTAAAAAAAAAGGAACAGCGTCTTCATTTTCATGCTGGACACAGCAAAATATGTTTACTTGCTACACACATATCCTACCTTTACTCCAGTAAAATCAAAATATTATATAGTGGGCCCTTGCTATCTGCTAGGGTTTGGTTCCAGGAGATGCTCAAGTCCATTATATATAATGGTGTAGTTAAAATGGTGTCCCTTATATAAAATGACAAAACCGAGGTTTGCTTTATGGAATTTATTTTTTTAAAAAAAATCAAAATCAATGGATGGTTAAATCCGTGAATGCAGAAACTGTGGATTCAGAGGACTCACTGTAGGCCTTTCTTCCTCTTTCGTTCGCCTCTTCTTTTTCTCACAACAAACCTATGAAGTATATCAAGATGAGAGTGACCAACCTCAGTTCACTCAGTGTGGACTTGAACCCAGCTCCTCAAACCCTACTAATCCAGTCTCTACAGCACAATGGCTCTTCCCTGGAGATTTTCCTGCCTTCATGGCTTGTGGAGAAACAAAGTGGGTTATCAAGGGCAAGAGAAAGAGATTTTTCCATCACTTGTCAGTTCTTTCTCTTGCCTGCGTAAAACTGATGCTTACTAATGACTACCAAGATGTTACTACATATAATAAATGTACAGCATACAATACTTGTGTTCTAAGTGTGTCTCCATTCAGAAATTACTTGATGGCACACAACAACGTTTTCGCACTCATGCTTTTTGCTTCAGCCAACATACTAGTTCACACTTTACAGTCCTACATCTAATGTACAGTATTAATTAAACTGGTCTCTATTCTAATGGCTAATGTGAACAACTTAATGCCATGAACACTAATTCAACAGAACTGATAATAATTTTAAAGAGATTAACTCCAATTATTTCCTGATTTTGCTAATGGGAGTGCCTGCAGTTGGAGAGACATAAACGACGACTGGAAATAGTCCCTTTGTTTGTGCAAATGCATTCATGTGTATACTCTATAGGGCCTGAAAATCCACCAACTAAATGTATCTCGCTGACAAGAAAAAACAGCTTTGAACAGAGTTAGTGGATGGCCTTACACATAATCTTTCAGCCTGGGCTATTTGTAAAATGGGAAAACAAAAGTGGCCTTGTAGGACTGTTGTAAGGTTTACTTATAACACACATGAAAAGCTTCAATACTTTGTATTTCTCTAGCATTTCCTATTATGCCTTTGTTATTAGGCGCTTTAGTGGTGATTTCAGTGCTACTAGCTTGTAGCATTTATTGTTAATGGGAAAGAATGATCTTAAACATTATGAGAGTGAGGTGCAAACAAACACAGCATTACAGGAGTCTCACTAGTACAATCCCAAAGTATAATCTGTTAGCTCCAGATCTCACATAATACTTCAAACATTATACCAGAAACTTGGGGGATTCATTTTCATCCTGCAACTCAATTATATTTGAAACATAAAAAGTTAGTTGTAAGAGCTAGCAAAGCATTACTCTAAGCCTGGGGAACATGTGTAAGTACCCCTATGTCGCCACAATGCATTTTGAGGCTTCTATATTTTTATATTGCATATTTGGAGGCTAGCAGGTGCTTACGAGGCTACAATGACCTTTAAACACCCAACACCAAACAGGATAGTACATGAATGAGGCACACAGACCCGAGACATGCAGATGGCTCAGGTGAGGCAAACACAAAGGAAATGAGTTTGCTAACAAATGCAATCCTCCCCCTCACTCTGTGCATTTCCTATTGAACAGAAAATACAGAACAGGTTCTCACCAACAGATCAAACCAGACCACATTCCCTGTGTTTCCAAGTACTTTTCCTGTCCACACATTTTGAGGTGCTCCAGATCCTATCACTGCTTTGTTAAGTCAATGATGCTGCCATAAATCAAACTGGACCTTTTCATCTTCTGGATATCAAAATCACCAACCACTTCAGATTCCCGTTTCCCATCCTTCTGAAGGGCTATTAAGTCTTTGCTTGTCATGAAATCACCTTAGCCTGAGGCAAGCTTTAAGGTATAAATATGGGTAGGAAAAGCTAGCCTCTTTGCGCATGATAGGAACCCTCCCCAGTTTGCATTGTGTGACTGTTGCCCTCAGACTCCTGTCTGATCCTCTCCATCTTACTCAGCATTCAACTGCACACAGACAACCCCCCCCCCCCCCAGCTGTGCTCCATGACTGTTTCCCTCAGACACCCAGTCTGAGCCATTCCTGCTTTCCATGGTCTAGTCTTCATGACAAGTAGCTATCACCCTCAATCCAGCCCTCAATCTCCACTATGCCCTTCCACATTTCTATTTCAGTTAGCTCTGAATGTTGGATGTTATTCTTGTGTGCATGATCTTTCATATTTCTTCCAAATACAGTTGTCCCTCCAGATTTTTTTTTTTGGGGGGGTATGTGTTAGGGGAACAGGGCCCCTGTGAATATGGAAATGTTACGAATAAGGTAAACCCCTCCCACCTCCCCTCCGATGTCTGGGACCGTTGGCCAAGGCATGGGAGAGTCCAGAGGGAGCTTGCCCAGTTCTTCCCCACTCCCCTTGCCTTACCAGCTCTGGGAAGCTAGTTAAAGGGGTAGGAGGGCAGGAGGTGGGGGAAAGAGGCACAGGCACATGTCTGCTTCTCCTCAAACCCCCCCCCTCCTCTTGTCCCTTCAGCTGGCTCTGGGAAGAGACAGGAGGGTGAAGGGATGAGGAGATGCCAGCATGCGTCAGCTTCTCTTCATTTCCCTGCCCTTCCATCCCTTCAACTGGCTTCCCATCGGCAGCGAAAGGAATAGGAGGGTGGGTTTCACAAATAATCAAAACCATGAATCTGAGATCGGCAAATCTGGAGGACCTCTTATTTCACCCATGCTTGGAATCTTCATCAGTTAGTACCGGTATAAAAATAGGTGCTTCTGGTCCTAGAGGTTACCTGCCCTCTTGCAAGCCAAAATAACATTCCCTAACATATTAAAAGATAGACTGCTGTTGTCAGTAGAGCCTCTCCAATCCTCACACCTGTGTGGGTAACACATGAAGCTAAGAAGATGTTATTGATCTACTGCTCCCATCATACCTCGTTATTGACTATGTTGGCTAGGACTGATGGGAGTTATAGTCCAACAACATCAAAAGTTTCACACTTTCTCTTGCCTTGCATTAAGATGTTTAAGTAATGTAATGATTTCCAGTGAAGCTATGAATCAAGTATGCTAATTTTACTCACAATGGAGCATTAGAAAATATCATAATCCAGCAATATTAGCACTCTCGAATGATATTAACATCCAATCCAGGTTTTGTTTTTTTTAAAGTGGGGGCATGGGAGACACAATATGATTTACAGCTGCCCATCATGACAGGTGTACTTATGTTTAACCAGAGAAGTTATTATTAACTCTCTTACATAGGAATTTAAAATCTGAAGGAAGAAAAGAAACAAAGAGTTAAGAAGGGTTTTTTTTGGGGGGGGCGGTTCCATAAATGCCAAGCAGGCTCTCTCCACTAGCAGGTTCACATTAGAATGTCTAGCCCATAAATTGAGAAACGACAACTTCCTAATCTTACATGCCAGGTCCAGGGGCTCACTGCAGCAGTCAGCAGCCTGTTTGCACCTGCTGGAGATCAGAAAGCTATAAAGCCTGTAGACAGCTTGCAGAATTCCAAGCAGGTGCTAAGAGGGTTTCACTTTGGAAATGCTGGGCTGTAACTGGCACCTGCAAAGTCCTACAGCCATGTTTGCTTCTTTGTTTTTCATGCACCAGCCTCATGAGAGCAGAAGGGTGAAAAGGAATCCACAAGTAGTCATGCATAGAAGGTCCTTAAAGTTTGGCTTCCCAGCCAGTTATTCTTTTTGGTTGCCAGAAGGTCTCTGCCTCTCCTGAACCTCTCTAGCACACAGTCACCACTGCTTGTTATCATCTGAAGTCTATCATGGGCCTTTAGAGGAAGGAAGGAACTTTTAAGTTGTCTAAAGCTCCATGCAGAGTGAGTCATGATCCACACGGTCTCACCCATGAGTTCTGTGGCATGAGAAGGTCACAAAGAGAAGAAAGGCTTCTTCTCTCATCTTACCAGGTGTTGGAGAAATAGCTCAATTATTTTTCTGAAATTTTCCAAGATTTAGAGAAGAGACACAAGCCATGTGGCCCTCCAGATATTGTCAGACTGCAGCTTCCAGCAATCCTTCCCATTGGCTATGCTGGCTAGGGCTGCTGGGAATTGCAGACCATCAGCATCTGGAGGGCCACATGATGTCCACCTCTGATCTAGAGTGAGGTGACAATGTCAGGCATTAAGAATGTGGCAATGCCTTTCTTTAGAAGAACAACCATAACTATGCAGCCTGTGTATTTCATTTTATAATTCATACCAATGAGACTCCTGTGGTTCATTGTATGTGAACCCCATCTCTAGTCTGCTTTTCTCCAGGTTCTGTTTCATAGTGGACAGCTGGGAAAACAAGCCAGGGTTGAGCCACAATTCTGGTGCAGGGTTAATGGTATAAACAAGCCAGAGTTCACAGGTTCAGACTGAGGTTTATGGCTGATTAATAAACCATGGCTTGTTAGCAGCAGTGGTTCACATTTCACCAGCCATGTTTCAACTAACCACACCATAAACCTATTATGACATGCAAGCATGGTCAATATGTTGTTTCAAACTATTTAGGAATCATTAGGGCCAAGAAAGATAAAATGAATCCTTTCAACACAGCGATCTCTCCTGCAGAAAAACATGAATGTATGAATGCCTGCCACAGACACACATGCACACACTATAAATAGCAACCATTGTTCAAGTGACACTTCAATCAGAAAGCAGATAGAATAGGGCTCTCCTAGCCTGAAATTTAAAACCCCAAGTTTACTCAATGTCCTCTGGGACCCCCTTCTCAAGAAAAAAGATTTATTTATTTTTAATACTGTTTTCACTGTGGTGTTCCAAGACAC
>NC_056524.1:171223208-171231219 GCF_019175285.1 Sceloporus undulatus
TTCTCTTTAATTTTCCCTAAACTGTTTCTACTTTAAAAATTGGAGCATGCATTATGCATGCCACCAAATATAGCCTTCCTTGGGTGACCATTTTCTTCCTTCCTGCTTTCCCATAATACTTGCCATATGGATTGTGACTTTTGCATTGCAAATTTTCTTGCAGTTGCAAGATTTCTCAATTCCTTTGCTTTCTGGAGGAGGGGGGCACTTTTTGATGCATAAAAGAGAATGGATTGATTTGCTCCTGTTTTGTGAGCATGTTGCATATATGTGACTTCTTTTATCCAATATCTGGAATTAACAAGTTTAAGAAGAAAAAAAGTGACTGAAAGATGATGTTTTATATGCTATGTGTAGTACAGAAGAAGTAGATACTCCTACTCTGGTAATACATGTCCTCCATGTAGTCTTCCCAAGGACATATGATGGACTACTGTAGGAAATAATACGCTGGATTCAGTAGGTCTTTTAGTCAATTCAGCTTGGAAAACTTACTGATTTTAACTATACAGACAATACTGCCTGGGGGACTCTGGGAGCTGTAGTCCAAAAAGTGACTCTTCCAAGCCCTGATTAATAGAACTGACTGGCAGGAGATTCAGGGCAGACAAAAGAAAGTACTTCCTGTGTTGCCACTGGGCCCTTTCACACTACATAATTATAGTATAGCACCATGATTCCATTTTAATCATCATGCTTCCATCCTATGGAATCCTGGGATTTACAGTTTTGGGAGAGGTATTGAGACTGATCACCCATAGAGTTCTAGTGACTCATCAAACCACATAACCCAGGATAACATAGGATGTTATCATGGCAGTTAAAGTATAGTGGTATCATTGTGAAAGATGAAAGAACCTATTGTCTGATCTTATAAAGGCCCCAACAAAGGACAGACTGGAACTAAAGTGTTCTTTCTTTTACAATATTATAAGGACTGGGGCTTGAGCCCATCATCATTGTCTTCCCTAGGGTTTTTCTCAAGATCCTTGTTCATCCTTATAAATCCAGAAAAGTTATTAGCTTGTCTCGACATTACTAACTTGTTGAGAAGTTTTCAGAGGAAGGACAGAGAGTTGCATTTCTATGTTTGGTATAGAGAAGCGGGCTGCCCATCTTCACCAGCCTAATTGGTTTCTATGCCAGGAACAGAGAAAGGCAAGAATGCTGCTGTTCCTCCCTAGCTTGCTTACTCTTTCCTTACTCCTTTGCGTAGAGTTCTCTTGGACATCTTGATATAGGCAGGTAAAATGCGAAAGCCTCGCATAGTAATCCTAATTCATACAGGTATAAAGGAGTAGAAGACACCTTTAAGAAATAAGAAAAGGTCTGAATTGGAGAACTCTCGATAAGAAGCTTAGCTGTGGGTGATAACACAAAGTATATAGCTTTTGAAATTGCACTCGGACTGCATCTAATGCTGTTCATCTTGCAGACATACGGGACTTCTGTGATGATGTGTGTAGCACAGCAGCTCTCCGGAGGCATGATTGTAAATGCTTTTTAATTCAACAGCAGTTTAAAATTATAGATCTACATGGATCAAATTTCAAATCCATCAGATTTATGAAAAGATGTGTATGGAATTATCACTGAGTACATTCCAGTGCTGCGTATACTAGAATGTGGTGGCTTACAAGTCTTGTACCATGGCCTGAGAGCTTGAAGTTACTTTATGATAACTTGCAGGCTGTGAGATTCTGAAAGTTCTACATGTACTGCAAATCCTGACTTGCACATGGCAGTTTTGAGGAATTAAATTCAGGAGACCAGAATGTTCACTTGGTGCAAAATACTGTGTTGTGTGCCTTCAAGTTGTTTCTGACTTAGGGCAATCCTATAGCCATGAAGTTTTCTTGGCAAGACTTATTCAGAAGATTGCCATTGCCTTCCTCTAAGGGTTGATGGCACATGACTTGTCCAAGGTCACAGAACTGAATAGTGAGAGGTGGTTTGATGGAGTCTGCACTGGCCAGTGAAAGGAGGGCTCAAATTTCTGCAAAAATAGATACTGTGATTTTAGTAGAGTCCTGAGTGTTTGTGCTGGGCTACATAGGTGGAACACAAACTAGACATGACATGGGGCATCTGAAACCGCATCTTTGAAGGTTTGGTTTACTGCCCAGCAGCTTCTGAGGGTTCAGATTTGATCAGAGCAGAAATGCTGTGGGGTTGGAGGCTAGGGCAACTGGCTTTGCTTCAATCTCAATATCCCTCCCACCAGCCATGTGACCTTAACAAAATAAATGCAGGCACAATGCAGGTATGTCTGTATGTTTCTTTTGTCCCCTTGCTGCAAGCAAAACAACCTACAGCCTGGGATGCACATGGGTAAAAGAGAAACGTAGTGTTTTGGGAGCCTACTGCTGCCTTCCACCCATGCAAGCAGAGGAGTCTGGTAAGCAGTGTGGCAGGATTAGGGCCAAGGCACAAGATCTGAGGAAGAGGCTGGCAGGACAGTTGTTGTGCACACATGTGATGCTCATAACAGTTTCAAAAAAGAAACATGGGAACGGAGACTAAACACTTCTGTCGCCAGCACTGCTGGCACAATTAAAATGGGAGCATCTAGGAGCTGTATGAAAGTTGTTGTTTTGTTTCATGTTGAGAGAGTGTGTTGGTTGTTTAAAATCATGTGCGGCTTGGCTCTCTGTTTCTTCAGTTTGTTGCTTCTTCTCATTTAATCTGCCTTGATGGTCAGTCTGTTGCCTTACCCTAATATTTTCCTACATTAGAAAAATATGTCACAATTTCTGCACTTACCCTGAAGACTGGTAAGATTGTTTTCTGTGAGTTGAATTGCTAACTCCTGGAGCTAGTTGCTTACATTTCAGAACACATGCCTTAAATTAGGTGTCATGATGTGTTGTTTTCTTCCAGGTCAGAGAGGAATCATAGCTGGGTGCTTCTTTCAGTTTAGAAGAACGTTGGGTATTGATAACAAGGGCTACTTCTTGTTGTTCTGTGCCTTGAAATTGACTCCAGCTTACGGTGAACCTGTCCTAAGATTTTCTCAGCAAGATTTTTCAGAGGTGGTTTGCCTTCTAGGACTGAAAGAGTGCAGCTTGCCTAAGGTCACCCAGTAGGTTGTCATGGTTGAATAGGAAATTGAAACTTCATTTCCCAGAATCTTAGTCCAACACTCAAACCACAACACTAGGGCTGCCTCTTTGACCAAGACTGCACTTCTCATTATTTTTTATTTTTTATTTATTTAGCTACCTGGAAGAGGTGGGGGAAAGCAGATGGTTTGCAGTGTATAGCTTGGGAAAGTCTGGAAGATTCAGGGCAGTGTAGTCCAACAAAGTAACTTTTACAAGCTCTAGTAGCATGCCTGCCTTAGGAACTAGCTGGCAGGTTTCTTCTTTTTTCTGCTGAGGCATTCCACCAATTTCCATTCAAACCCAAGTCTTCCACCCTTTCCTTGACATGTTTCTCACATTCCATTTTAGGCTAAGTAACAGGAAAAGCACTCTGAAATAAGCAGAAATAGCTGTATATTTGAGGCTGTTTCCAGCACAACCTTCACAAATGTGAAGAAGTCTTTTGCATGCCATAACAATTCCCCCCCCCCCCACCCCCAATATTCTGTGAAGCTCAGATGTCTAGCATTTCTTGCCACACCGGGCTTTGCAGAATAGTTGCTGCAGCTCTCTAGGAAAACCAATTTTCGCAGGTGCTATCAAACTCTAACAGAGGCTTACCAGACTATCTATCAGATTGCAAAGGACTATGAGGAGGATTAAAACAAAGTTCAGGCAGAGTAGGCTGAGTGATGGTGGCTGTGTCTTGGAACACCACAGTGAAAACAGTATTAAAAATAAATAAATCATTTTTCTTGAGAAGGGGGTCCCAGAGGACATTGAGTAAACTTGGGGTTTTAAATTTCAAGCTAGGAGAGCCCTACTCTATCTGCTTTCTGACTGAAGTGTCACTTGAACAATGGTTGCTATAGTGTGTGCATGTGTGTCTGTGGCAGGCATTCATACATTTATGTTCTTCTGCAGGAGAGATCGCTGTGTTGAAAGGATTCATTTTACCTTTCTTGGCCTAATGATTCCTAAATAGTTTGAAACAACATATTGACCATGCTTGCATGTCAAAATAGGTTTGTGGTGTGGTTAGTTGAAACGTGGCTGGTGAAATGTGAACCACTGCTGCTAACAAGCC
This sequence comes from Sceloporus undulatus, assembly GCF_019175285.1. Lineage (NCBI taxonomy): Eukaryota > Metazoa > Chordata > Lepidosauria > Squamata > Phrynosomatidae > Sceloporus > Sceloporus undulatus. Next base: position 171,227,379 of record NC_056524.1, read on the forward strand.
ATGGTTTATTAATCAGCCATAAACCTCAGTCTGAACCTGTGAACTCTGGGTTGTTTATACCATTAACCCTGCACCAGAACTGTGGCTCAACCCTGGCTTGTTTCCCCAGCTGTCCACTATGAAACAAAACCTGGAGAAAAGCAGACTAGAAATGGGGAAGACAGAGTTTGGGATTTGTTTGTATGGCCCACTGTGTAATTCATTGCTTAAGCAACAAACTATGGTTAACATAAATCATGCAGCTGTAGCCCCTTTTCCCCTCTTGCTCCATCACTGTCTCTAAGATACATCAGGCTCATGTTACTCCATGTGTTTGAGGGTCAGGTATTGTGGTCATATGTCTGTAGATGGAACTGTATAATCTGTTCAAAGGATGATGATCTCATAGAGGAAAAGACCCACTCCATAGCCATCCATCCAGCACTGGAGCTGAAATGATCCCACAGTAATCCACATACAATGAACCACAGGAGTCTTTCAGATAAATACATTGGTATGAATTATAAAATGAAATACACAGGCTGCATGGTTATGGTTGTTCTTCTAAAGAAAGGCATTGCCACATTCTTAATGCCTGACATTGTCACCTCACTCTAGATCGGAGGTGGACATCATGTGGCCCTCCAGATGCTGATGGTCTGCAATTCCCAGCAGCCCTAGCCAGCATAGCCAATGGGAAGGACTGCTGGAAGCTGCAGTCTGACAACATCTGGAGGGCCACATGGCTTGTGCCTCTTCTCTAAATCTTGGGAAATTTCAGAAGCAGTAAAAAAATAATTGAGCTGTTTCTCCAACACCTGGCAAGATGAGAAAAGAAGCCCTTCTTCTCTTTGTGACCTTCCCATGCCACAGGACTCATGGGTGAGACAGTGTGGATCATGACTCACTCTGCACGGGGCTTTGGAGAACTTAAAAGTGATTTGCCTTCCTTCCTCTAAAGGCCCATGACAGACTTCAGATGATAACAAGCAGTGGTGACTGTGTGCTAGAGAGGTTCAGGAGTGGCAGAGACCTTGTGGCAACCAAAAAGAACAACTGGCTGGGAAGCCAAACTTTAAGAACCGTCTGTGCCTGACTACTTGTGGATTCCTTTTCACCCTTCTGCTCTCATGAGGCTGATGCATGAAAAGCAAAGAAGCAAACATGGCTGTAGGACTTTGCAGGTGCCAGTTACAGCCCAGCATTTCCAAAGTGAAACCCTCTTAGCACCTGCTTGGAATTCTGCAAGCTGTCTACAGGCTTGATAGCTTCCTGATCTCAGGCAGGTGCAAACAGGCTGCTGACTGCTGCAGTGAGCCCCTGGACTTGGCATGTAAGATTAGGAAGTTGTTGTTTCTCAATTTATGGGCTAGACATTCCAACGTGAACCTGCTAGTGGAGAGAGCCTACTTGGCATTTATGGAAACAACCCCCTCCCCCAACCTTCTTAACTCATTGTTTTTGTTCTTCGTTCAGATTTTAAATTCCTTGGTAAGAGAGTTAATAATAACTTCTCTGGTTAAACATAAGCACACCTATCATGATGGGCAGCTGTAAATCATATTGTGTCTCCCATGCCCCCACTTAAAAAAAAAACCTGGATTGGATGTTAATATCATTCCAGAGTACTAATATTGCTGGATTATGATATTTTCTAATGCTCTATTGTGAGTAAAATTAGCATACTTGATTCATAGCTTCACTGGAAATCATTACTTTACCTAAACATCTTAATGCAAGGCAAGGGAAAGCATGAAACTGTTGATGTTGTTGGACTGTAACTCCTATCAGTCCTAGCCAGCATAGTCAATAACAAGGTATGATGGGAGCAGTAGATGAATAACATCTTCTTAGCTACATGTGTTACCCACACAGGTGTGAGGATTGGAGAGGCTCTACTGACAACAGCAGTCTATCTTTTAATATGTTGGGGAACGTTATTTTGGCTTGCAAGAGGGTAGGTAACTTCTAGGACCAGAAGCACCTATTTTTAGACCAGTACTAACTGATGAAGACTACAAGCATGGGTGAAATAAGAGGTCCTCCAGATTCAGCGACCTCAAATTCGTGGTTTTGATTATTTGTGTACCTTCTATTCCTTTCGCTACCGATGGGAAGCCAGATGAAGGGATGGAAGGGCGGGGAGATGAGGAGATGCTGGCGCATGCTGGCATCTTATCCCTTCACCCTTCTGTCTCTTCCCAGAGCCAGCTGAAGGGACAAGAGGATGGGGGGGGGGGGGTGAGGAGAAGCAGACATGTGCCTGTGCCTCTTTCCCCCACCTCCTACCCCTTTAACTAGTTTTCCAGAGCTGGTAAGGCAAAGGGAGTGGGGAAGAACTGGGCAAGCTCCCTCTGGATCTCCCATGCCTCGGACAGCAGTCCCAGACATCGGAGGGGAGGTGGGAGGGCCTTACCTTATTCATAACATTTCCATATTCACAGGGGCCCTGTTCCCCTAACACCCCCCCCAAAAAAAAATCTGGAGGGACAACTATATTTGGAAGAAATATGAAAGATCATGCACACAAGAATAACATCCAACATTCAGAGCTAACTGAAATAGAAATGTGGAAGGGGATAGTGGAGATTGAGGGCTGGATTGAGGGTGATAGCTACTTGTCATGAAGACTGGACCATGGAAAGCAGGAATCGCTCAGACTGGGTGTCTGAGGGCAACAGTCATGGAGCACAGCTGGGGGGGGGGTCATCTGTGTGCAGTTGAATGCTGAGCAAGATGGAGAGGATCAGATAGGAGTCTGAGGGCAACAGTCACACAGTGCAAATTGGGGGGGGGGTCCTATCATGCACAAAGAGGCTAGATTTTCCTACCCATATTTATACCTTAAAGCTAGCCTCAGGCTAAGGTGATTTCATGAGAAGCAAAGACTTAATAGCCCTTCAGAAGGATGGGAAAGGGGGATCTGAAGTGGTTGGTGATTTTGATAGCCAGAAAGGGCCAGTTTGATTTATGGCAGCATCATTGACTAAACAAAGCACTGATAGGATCTGGAGCACCTCAAAATGTGTGGACAGGAAAGGTACTTGGAAACACAGGGAATGTGGTCTGGTCTGATCTGTTGGTGAGAACCTGTTCTGTATTTTTTTTCTGTTCAACAGGAAATGCACAGAGTGAGGGGGAGGATTGCATTTGTTAGAAAACTCATTTCATCCTTTGTGTTTGCCTCACCTGAGCCATCTGCATGTCTCGGGTCTGTGTGCCTCATTCATGTACTATCCTCTTTGGTGTTTGGTGTTTAAAGGTAATTGTAACCTCGTAAGCACCTGCTAGCCTCCAAATATGCAATATAAAAATATAGAAGCCTCAAAATGCATTGTGGGGACATAGGGGTACTTACAAATGTTCCCCAGGCTTAGAGTAATGCTTTGCTAGCTCTTACAACTAACTTTTATGTTTCAAATAGAATTGAGTTGCAGGATGAAAATGAATCCCCCAAGTTTCTGGTATAATGTTTGAAGTATTATGTGAGATCTGGAGCTAACAGATTATACTTTGGGATTGTACTAGTGAGACTCCTGTAATGCTGTGTTTGTTTGCACGTCACCCTCATAATGTTTAAGATCATTCTTTCCCATTAACAATAAATGCTACAAGCTAGCAGCATTGAAATCACCAGTAAAGTGCCTAATAACAAAGGCATAATAGGAAATGCTAGAGAAATACAAAGTATTGAAGCTTTTCATGTGTGTTATAAGTAAACCTTACAACAGTCCTACAAGGCCACTTTTGTTTTCCCATTTTACAAATAGCCCAGGCTGAAAGATTATGTGTAAGGCTATCCACTAACTGTTCATAGCTGTTTTTTCTTGTCAGCGAGATACATTTAGTTGGTGGATTTTCA
>NC_056524.1:171233240-171258879 GCF_019175285.1 Sceloporus undulatus
AAAATTGAGATTGAATCCAGACAAAACGGAGGTGCTCACAGTAGCGGCCCCGAAAACAGGAATTGGGTTGCAAATCTGGTCCTAGACGGGGTCACACTCTCCGTCAAGGACTGCATTCACGTCTGGGGGTGCTCCTTGATTCGTCGCTCCTGATGTCAATCAGGTAAATGCGACAGTCAAGAGCACGTGTTATCAGCTTCGGCTGATATGCCAGCTGCACCCTTTCCTGGAAGTAAAGGATCTTGAGACTGTGTTCACGCGCTGGTAACCTCATGTCTAGATTTTATAATGTTCTATTGGGGCTACCCTCATACTTGGTCTGGAAACTGCAACTAGTACAGAATATGGCAGCCAGAGTAATTTCCGGAACATCTAGGAGAGACCATTTACTCCGGTTCTAAAGTCCCTCCACATGGCTGCCTATTAGTTTCTGGGCCCAGTACAAGGTGTTGGTTATCACCTTTTAAGCCCCCTATGGCTTGGGTCCAAACTATCTTCGGGACCGCCTTCTCCCTACAATCCTCCCCGCGCACCCCACTCCTCTGGGAGAGGCCTACTTCAGCCACAAAATCTAGGCTTTCGACTACCTCCCAGAGGGCATTTTCCATTGTCGCCCCTAGACTGTGGAACAGCCTGCCGGATGAGATCCGTTTGCTTACACCCTTGACAGCTTTAAAAAGGCTGTTAAGATGGATCTCTTCCGGCGGCCTTTCCAGAATAGCCAACCCAGCCTCAGGAAACTCCCATAAGAGATACTGCTGCTCCCATTGATCACTGTTGTATTGATTATTGTTCTGTTGTTCTGTTGTATTGTTTTGTTGTTTGACCCTTCAGTCAGTTTTAACCTGTATGGTTTTAATTCTTTGTTAGATTTAATACCTTTTAAGGGGGGGAGGGTAAGGGATTTGATATGTTGTATATTTTAACTTGTTAGCCGCCCGATTGTTCTTAGGGGGCGGGATCCAAATAATAATTATTATTATTATTATTATTATTATTATTATTATTATTATTATTATTAAACCTGTGAACTTGCCACTTACCCGAATGTCCAAGCTTCCTTGTGCTGCAGGAGAGACGTGTTCTGAGCAGTTCTGAAGTTTGTACATCCAATAATGCTTTGCAGTCATGATGAAGTTTAAAGGCAAAAGAGAGGTTGTGCCCAGAAAGAAGAAAATAATATAGCTGCCATTGAAGTGATCTTTAGGTTTGTGAATATCAAGTCCTTTTTCCTGTGGCTCTTCAAATAGTGGTGTATCATCTTGGATGGTAGTGTTTGCCGTCTGGTACAAGGAGCTAGTGCTATTGAGGTAGTCATTGTCTTTGTCTTCAAGATCAACAGCCACTTTGGGAATGAAAATAAATAAACAAAGCCATAAATATTTACACATACAGTCTGCAGACAATGACCAATACGGATGTTCCCACTTTACATATTACAGGTTAACATTGGTTCAAAACACACTGCAGAGATAATTCAGTTTGAGACCACTTTAACTGCCCTAGTTCAATGCTAGGGATGTAGTTTTGTGAAACATTTATCCTTCTCTGTCAGAGTGCTCTGGTGCGCAATAAACCGACTCTTCCCAGAATTCCTTAGCACTAAAAGCGATCTAAAACTCTATTATTTCTGCAGTGTGTTTTGGATCATGGTTACAAGGAAAATGGGAAGCAAAAGCTAATGTGGAGTAGTGGTTTGAGTTTTTGACTAGGACTCGGCAGACCAGGGCCTAAATCCCCACTTGGCGATGAAAACCCATTGTGCGACCTTGGGCAAATCACATTCTCTCAGCCTCAGAAGAATGGCAAATATATTTTGCCAAGAAAACCTAATGGTTACTGTAAGTCAGAGTTGCCTTATATTGAAGCTGCCATATACTAAGTATATACTATATATGAAGTGTACTAAGTACAAGATCTAGGCCAGTTACTATCTAGGCCAGTATTGTCATCTCTGTCTGGAAGATCTCCAAGTTTCAGGCAAGACTCTTTCTTAGCTATTTCTGGATAACTCTGGCATTTCCTGGAGATTGCCCATCAAACAGTAACAAGGCCTGACCCTCTTTACCCCCCCAAATTAGTAAAGAATCAGTATATTTGGAGGGGGGGTTATGACGGTAACTCTTTACTGTTCCCTGACAGTTGGAACTGCCAGAGGAAACTGACATTACTAGAAACATTATACAGTTTGATGCTTTCTTCCTGGCACCATACACCACCACAGAGTGATTGGCCTAGAATTCAAACCACACTTTACCAGGAGCATCTATACTGTAGAAATACAGTCAGCCTTCCTTATCTAGATTTTCTATCCATGGCTTCAAGCTTCCACGACTTGAAAATATTTTTTAAAAGTATACATTCCAAATAGCAAACCTTGATTTTGCCATTTTAAAAAAGGGACACCACTTTACTATGGCATTGTATTTAATAGATTCTGTAGGATGGAATCATGCAGTTAAAGTGGTATCGAATTTCATTTGTTCCTAAAGTGTAGATGCACCCACTGGCAGGGGGAGAGACAGACAAAGCAAGTTGCTTTTCTCTTGACCCTGCCATGATTATCCACAACAGGGAGATAATATCAGCCTACCTCACAGGACTATCCCATGGATTACTGTGAAGGTGATGCACTTTTATGAACTCTGATCCCTGGGAATGAAGGTTATAAATTTTTAATTAAACAAAAGCAATCCTGTTGCCATTGAGGCTTGCAAGGTCAAGATCTTTAAATATCTTTGACTGTCTTTGGTAGTTTGAAAAACTATGAATAGTTGTGTTTTATACTGCATCACCTTGGTTATTATTTTTAATATGAATTAATCCAGTGGTTCTCAAATGGTGGGGCAGGACCTCTGAGACGGCAAGAGCGTCACTCAAGGGGGGCACGAGTCTTGAAAGCTGATTCCTCCTCCTACTCTTCCCAAACTTTTTTATGTGTAAAATTTACACATGCATTGAGTTAATCACCACCATTCCCTTCTCCTTTTGTGTCGTGTCTTTTTAGATTGTAAGCCTGAGGGCAGGGAACTGTCTAATTAAAAGATTGTATGTACAGCGCTGTGTAAATTTACAGCACTTTATAAATAAAGGATAATAATAATAATAATAACAATTGAATTTACTTAAGTAAAACTGTTCTAATTTGGATGATGTCATTTCCTTACAAAATGTTAAAATATGACTATATATGAATGTGCGGACGAAAACACGCACACTAAATATACCAAGTATTCTTGTTCATATGCTATCTGAAGGGGAGTCAATGTCTGTATGTAGATGTAAAGGAGGGTCCCAAAGGTAACAAGTTTGAGAACCATAGGATTAATGCAAAATATTGGTATTTATTTCATTCTTTTCATATTGTTTGTGTACACTGCCCCTAAAAAAGGCAACTCGTCTGAAATATATTTGGCCAGCAATGAAGGAGAAAGGACATTTAGAGTTTCCTCCCATCTTTTTTTCTTGTTTGGTTACTGACTGTTATAACCCGTATAAGCATCTTAAAGAAAAAAGCATTAAAAAGGACCAAGTTCCAATATTCAGATCAAATTTGCAGATCTTTCAGAACACAGAACATAACAGTTACCTAAAGTGTCCTTATGCATAATGGAATGTTTCCTACAGAGGCCCATTAAAGCCCAAGCCAATCTTGAGAAGAATCTGATGCAAAATAGTCTTATTTTAAGCTTTAAGAAACAAGAATTGAGTTTTCTATTGTTTCACTTATGAAACCGCTAAACTGCTTGCCTTCTGAAGTCTTTAGAGAAGGCAGGATAAAACAGTGTTCAATATAATTAGAGTTTACAAGAACAGAGGGGCCAAGCTACACTTTGCAGGTGCACAGCAAAGGAACATCATCACCTGGACTAAGCCACATCAAACATTTACCTCTGAACTGAAAAAACGACATAGGAATCGGCAACTGTACAGGGGGAAGAGGGCCATTTCCCCCCTTTTGAGTCCATCCAGCAGGCCACAGCAGTGAGTTTCAGCACACCAAGAGAGATGTGATGTCACTTCTGTCCACCATTTGGCCAAGTTTTGGCTGACTCCTTTTTGTGTCTTGGGGGGTTTGGGAACTTTACAAGATTAGGGGAGGAAAAATGCTGCATTTTTAAGGGTTTCTAGCATGGCATAGTGGTTTGAGTGTTGGACTATGACTCTGGAGGCCAAGTTTAATTCCTTGATCCACCATGAAATCCCACAGGGTGACCTTGGACAAGTCACATGCTCTCAGCCTCAGAAGGCAATGGCAAACCTCCTCTGAACAAATCTTGCCAAGAAAATCCTATGACAGGTTCACCTTAGGGTCTCCATAAGCTGTAAATGACAGGAAGGAAGACAACAACAACGGACTACACATGCTCTCCACTTTTTCAAGGGAGGAAGGAGAGACTGATGGGAGATCACCAAGGAATGCCAAGTGCTGTAGGCTATATTTCAGAGGAAGGAACTGGCAAAACCACCTGTGAGTATTCCTTGCCCAAGAAAATCCTATGATATTCGTGGGGTCACCATAAATCAACAGGAGACTTGAAGGCACACACACACATCCCTTGGCACAGTCAATAATCAGAATAGAGACTAATAAATTACATGTTTAAATTCTAATTTTAAGTTTTAAAAGTTTTTTTTTAATGTAAATTAAATTCCAAGAAGGCTAGGACTTGGAAGGGCAGCTATGAAGGAACCGGACAAGATCCTGAAATGTCAGGATGTATCACTGAATACCAAAGTCAGGGTTGGCCATGCAGTTCTATTACCAAATTTTGTGTATGGTTCTGAAAGCTAGAGCGTGAAGAGGAAGAATATCAACTCATTTGAAATGCGGTGCTGGAGTAAAGTTCTATGGATACCACCAACTGCAAAAACGACAAATAAATGGTTCCTTGAGCAAATCAAGTCTGAACTTTCCCTAGAGGCCCAAGTGACTAATCTGAGACTGTCATACTTTGAGACATTTCACGAGAAGACATGACTCACTGGAGAAGACAGCGAAGCTTGGTAAGGCTGAAGGTAGCAGGAAAGGAGGAAGACCGCTTTACAGATGGATGACCTCAGTCTAGGAAGCCACAGCTGAGCTTGCAAGACCTCAGCAGGGCTATTAGCAATTGAGTGACTTGGAGGTGGTCTCTCATTCATAGGGATGGCCAAAGTCAAAGCTGACCTGATGGCAGATAACAACAACAATGCTTTTCACAAGCTCCATTCGATCAGAAGGAAGTGTGTGATTCTTTCTCCTTGGATGCAAACAAACTCTGCCTCCCAGTCAATGATTTACTTTTTAATAGGTGTAGTAGGAAAACAGTGAGGTACAGCAATTTGAGCATAGGATTCTGGAGGCCAGGGTACAAATCCTAGCTCAGTCATGTAAACTGACTGGGTGACCCTGGGCAAGTCACACTCTCTCAGCCTCAGAGGACGGCAATGGCAAACCTCCTCTGAAGAAACTTGCCAAGAAAACCCAGTGACAGGTTTGCCTTAGGGTTGCCATAAGTCAGAAATGACTTGAAGTCAGTAGCAGGAAAACACAGGAGGAATCTCTCTCTCTCTGCAAATCTATTTCCACCTCCTAAAAATAAAAAAAGATGGAATTCTGAAAGACATCTGAACTTGTCCCAAGAGGTCTGACAAACTTTGCAGGATGCTTACATCTCTATCCATTTGCTTGTTCTCTGTTTTGATGGTGAGACAAAGAAGACTGCATCCAAAGGGGGGACCAGAGTGAGGAGGGTTTTATTTGTTTGTTTCATTTCTATGTCACCTTTCTCCCAAGGAAAGGACCCAAGATGGCTTACAAGGGAAAAAACATCTCAAAAACTTCACAGTAGGTGTGATATATGTGATATTCTTCACAACATTACAGTAGGAGTCTGTCACTAAAGGGTTGATAAAAAAAACTCCCTCCTTGCAATCTGAGGCTGCATCTAAAATGCAGAATTAATGCAGCTTGAATCCCCTTTCACTGCCATGGCTCCATGCTATGGAGTCCTGGGATTTGTAGTGCGTTGTGGCACCAGAGCTCTCAGACAGGGAAGGCTCAGTATCTCACAAAACTACAGTTTTCAGAATCCTATCGCAGGGAGTCATGGCAGTGAAAGTGGTGTCAAACTGCTTTATTTCTGCATTTATTATTATTATTATTATTATTATTATTATTATTATTATTATTATTTAGAAAGATCCTGGAGCACCTTTGAGACTAAAGAAAGAAGTTGGCAGCAGGAGCTTTCCTAGGCTTAAATCTACTTCCACAGATGCATTTATTATTATTATTCTGCAGAGAGAGATCTTGTAGCCCCTTTGAGACTGAAGAAAGAAGTTGGCAGCAGAAGCTTTCCTAGACTTCAGTCTACTTCCTCAGATGCATTTGCTTCTTTCTTCAGTCTCAAAGGGGCTACAAGATCTCTCTCTACAGAATAATATCATGGCTATACCTTTGAACTAACTCCCCATGAGTTGCTGCCTTCAGCTTTGATAAGTGAAGGCTGCCCTGCTGGGTTTATTCCCTGGTTAGTGCTTGGGTGGGTGACAAAACTACAGTTCCCAGACTTCCCTAGCACTGAGCTAGGGATAGGGAAGTCAAACCGGTATCAAAGCGGGTTATTTCTGCAGTGCGGAAACAAGAAGGGCTGGGAGAGGGGAAAGGGGTGGAGGAGAAGCGAGGAAAAGAGAGGAGCCCCCCGGAAGGAGAAGGCACTTACTGTCCCCGTCCTTCCCGGCTTCTCCATCCACTCCGAGGCCCAGGCTTGGAGTCAGGCCTTCTTCTTTTCCTTCGCCCAGTCGAGCCAAGCCACTCCTTCCAGGGAGGGCCTGCCTCCTCGTCCCATTTGCAGCAGCAGCAGCAGCACACAAAACAAGAGACGCCTCCTTCCCTTTCAATCCAGACTAGTCTGTCTCTCCATCCTTCTTTGTGAGGCAGCCACAGTCTGTTCTTTGCTCTTGGTTGTTGTGTGCCTTCCAAGCCATTTCCCACTCCTTAAGGAGAACCTGTCTATCATGGGGTCTTCTTGGCAAGATTTGTTCACAGGAGGAGGTTTCCCATGGCCCTTCCCCTGAGGAGGCTGAGAGAGTGTGACTTCTTGCCCAAGGTCACCCATGGCAGAGCAGGGAATCGAACCCAGGCCTCTGGAGCCCTAGTCCAACACTCAAACCACTACATACATACATAATCTTTTATTTATACCCTGCTTTTCTGTTGTAAAGCAATCAAAGCGGCTTACAGTTTAAAATATAACATCACACTTGCTCTCTAATATCGGGCCATGAAGTTGCTTCATGTCACTTTGGAGGTATACTATTTAAATGATGCATGTGTCCTGAGAGGTCAGAAGCCACACCAAAGCCATGCTCTAGTCCTAAGGATTGCAGCATAGCTATGGCACAGCTTCGAGCCTCATAAGATGCCTGTGTCATTTAAACAGCATACTCCCAAAGTGACCCAAAGAAAGCAGCTTTATTATGGCCTGTCTGTTCAGGCCCATACTTGATTTAACTAAGGGAGCATCAGAGGTTTTGGGGAGCATGTTGTATCATCACTTCCATCTAGCTTCGTGTGACATGATTTACCTGGTTTGACCTACTTCAAAGTTGGTCATTTTATTCTCTTTCTTTCGGGGCAGTAAGCCAGGTTTTGTGTAGTGGTTTGAGTGTTGGACTACAACTCTGGAAAGCAGGCTTAAGTTCCCTGCTCAGCCATGAAACCCACAGGATGAGCTTGGATGAGTCACACTCTCTCAGCCTCAGGGGAAGGCAATGGCAAACTTCCTCTGAACAAATGTTGCCAAGAAAATCCTATGATAGGTTCGCCTTAAGGTTGTCATGAATCAGAAAGGACTTGAAGGCACATAACAAAAACAACACACATATAGAGGGAAGGAAGGAATGATAAAAATATAAAACTGTACAATACAATTATAAAACAAATTAGCCAAATAAAATACAAAAACTCAAACACCTTTTCAACTTTAATTGTTCCCTTTGCAGTGTATATTGGTGTGCCATCAGAGGATTAGAATTAACTACTATAATGGATTTACACTTTTCCTTTGAAGCCTTGCACATATTTTTGGACCTTTTTGGTTGATATATGGAAGGTATTACACTGATGTGGGCCTATATACAATTCTTAACCCTCACCAGAATAGGCCTGTTAAGATAATATCATTTACACATGTCGATGTACTATCTGACAAATTGATTCAGTGGGTATATTCTAGTTGGTAGTAACAACTGGAGTTAGACCATGAATTTCTTGAGTCTTTCCTCCAGTTTTAACGGTTGCACAGAGGAAGATCATGCAGAATTGCCATATGTTGCAATGAAAACCATTTCTTGCTACACAGCGGTTGTCTGAGTGCTCCCTAATTGATTAAATAAAATTTAGTAAGTACAATGAAATAATTGTTCAGGGTCTGCAGCCTCCATAGGCACTGTTGCTCTTATGGAGATATGGTGGGAATCCCAATCTAGTGGAAAGAGATATTTAACTGGCCCATGGTGGGAAACCTTGCCAGCATTCACAAACTCTTATCCAATGAGCCAAAGGTACTGTTTTGTATAAGACCTGCCACATCATGTTTAGTAATTTCTTTTTGTTGTGTATTGAACCAGAGCGCGCACTTCAAATTAATCCATTTTCATTCATCACTTCACTTCCTTGGACTGGAGGCATCAACACATCCAAATTTCATTTCCAAGTTACTGACTTTCCTTAATGTTTAAATTTAGACCACTTACCTTTTAAAGCAATGTAAGATTAACAAAGGAAGGGAGGGGAAGCATTGGGGTTTAATCCCATTTTCCCATCCTAGTTCTTAAGGAGGTGGTAAATTTGTACCTAGGCTATACCACTTCAGATTGAATGGTGTAAGTGGCATGTTGTTATTGTCACTGTGTGCCTTCAAGTTGTTTCTAACCTAAGGCAAACCTAAGGTGACCCTATCAAGGGGCTTTTTTGGGAAAATTTATACAAAGGGGGTTTGCCTTTTCCTTCCTCTGAGGCTGAGAGAGTGAGACTTGCCCAGAGTCACCCAGTGGGTTTCCATGATTCAACCCTGGTCTCCAGAGCTGTAATCCAACACTCAAATCCCAACACCATGCTGGCTCTGTGGTACATAATACTGTACATGTGAAAACGACCATTCAGGCAGGAAGAATAGGTTTGAACCTTTCTCTTGACATCTGATTTTGCATCAGTGTGCTCCAAGTATATTTCACTACAAAGTCCTAACAGTTTGATACATAGAATCATGGAGTTGGAAGAGACCACAAGGGTTATCCAGTCCAACCCCCTGCCATGCAGGAATAATTAAAGGACCCCGGACAGATGCCATCCAGCCTCTGTTTAAAGACCCCCAAAGAAGAAGACTCCACTACTCTCCTAATGTTGAAGTGGAATCTCTTTTCCTGTAGCTTGCATCCATTGCTCTGGGTCCTAGTCTCTGGAGCAGCAGAAATCAAGCTTGCTCCATCCTCAATATGACATCCCTTCAAATATTTAAACAGGGCTATCATATCACCTCTTTAACCTTCTCTTCTCCAGGTTAAACATACCCATCTCCCTAAACTGCTCCTCATAAGGCATGGTTTCCAGACCCTTCACCATTTTGGTCGCCCTTCTCTGGATATGCTCCAGAGGAACACTTTGAATGTGATGGCTCCATTCTAAGGAATCACAGGCTTGATGGTTTGGTAAGGTGGTTACTTATTTCTGCTGGAAAGCTCTAGCTGTAGTATGTAGCAAATAATTATTCTTCCTTACTTAAAAGGCTTCACACCAAACATTGCAAGCAATATGTTCCTCTGAACCTGCTCTTAGAAGAGTCACATATACGTACCTCTTTGCAGAGTTTGGGAGATATCAGAATGACTGGCCTTCAAACCTATTTCTAAAAATAAAAATAACCCAGTGCACTGTGTGAGCCTGTGTTTTCTTTTTTTATCTTAGACCTTTTGTGTCCTCAGAGCAGCAGATGAATCCATAACTGCACAGAGGTTTCCAGCCACGTGGCCAACCAGGGCCATGGATGCACCTAAGGAGGAGACTGTGAGCCTCTTCTCAACAGAATGCCATTGGCTCAGAGGGACACGCTTGATATTTCAGAGCTGCTATGCTCGATCATGTCAGAAAAAGCACTGTCTGGGAAAAAGGAAACAAAAAATGCCTCAGATCAGATTAGCACAAGCGGCTGTCTCAGTCTGCCAGAGTAAACAATACAATTAGGGTTGGTAACAGAAAAACCTGCATTTAGCTGAAGCCGTTCCAGTCCATCAAGTAAATATTACCCATTAAAAACTGCTTAGAAAGCCAAAAGCTGGATGTGTTCAATCAGTAATACAGATTTGTGTCTTGGCCCGTAACGGCTTTTGCAGGCTTTCATACACTTGCAATATGAATTTTCCCACTGATATTTGCTTTAGTTTTCCTTGTGCCCTTTTGCTTAGCAAACTATGACCCCTATTCAAAACTTCCTGGAGTCTTTTGAAAGATTTCTCCCCGATTTGAGCCATGTCTTTTTTGAAAAGAGACTTCCCATCCCAAACTGACAAGAAAACTGTAAGTAGGGCCTGCCCTACCATTCAGTAGAGCAAAATAGGCACCTTAGGGGACAGATTTTGGGTGTCATGAAAGGACAGCAAAAAAATCCAGCTTTTATTGTCAAGTACAGTCAGCCCTCAATATCCATAGATTCTTTCCCCAAGGATTCAACTAGCCATGGCTTGAATATATATATATATATTCCAAAAAGCAAACCTTGGTTTTGCCATTTTATATAAGGGACACAATTTCACTATGCCATTGTATTTAATAGGACTTGAGTACCCATGGATCTTGGTAACCACGGGGGGGGGGGGGGGCTGGAACTAAACCCTAGTAGATACCAAGAGCCCAGTGTATAGGAAGAGTGCTTAAAGGAATTTTCTCTTGTGCAAAATAACATGGCTTGCTTATGTAGCCATACACCTTAACTTGGGTGTTTGGGGGAAATGCTTTTTTGTTGCTCCAGCTCAGACAGCAAAATATCATGGATTGATTGTAATCCTTACAATGCTGCAGCCACAGGAAAGGTTGATCCCATGAGATTATTCATCATTGGGAACACTTCTATCTGGATTCTGCATCTGGACAGTTAATAAGTAACAATTATTTTATAGAACTGAAATGCTAACAATCCAGTCACACAGACCAAAGGCACAGAGCTGGCTGCTGTGCTTTTTAACAAAACCGTTCATGTGTAGCTGATGTCGTTACGGCTATTGTAAGATTCAGAAACTCATCCGCAATTATATTATTTCTCAGTCTTTGAAGAGCAGGCCTTTGAACTTCCTAAGTGAAATCCAAAATGGCACCAGGGCCTGCCATGGGGCAGAGGGAGGAAACAACATCAGGGGGCAGACAAGGTATGAAATAGCAGTGAAAGCCCTGTAACTGTTCCTTCCAAATCTCCTGACCCCTTTATCACTTTAATGAAAGACAAACCTGGCCTGTTCTGCATCAACTCTTGTCTAAGCCTGGTGCCTTCAGGAGAATGTCATGTTCTGGTCTTGTGTAAGAAGTGCTGTTATGTTTCTCAGATAAATTAAGTTAATTTGTTTGTTGTTATGTGCCTTCCAAGTCATTTCCAAGTAATGGTGACCTTTAGGCAACCCTATCATGGGGGTTTCTTGGCACAATTTGTTCAGAGGAGGTTTGCCATTGCCTTCCCCTGAGGCTGAGAGAATTTGGCTTGTCCAAGGTCACCCAATGTGTTTCAGTGGCCGAGTAGGGGATTAAACCCTGGTCTCCAGTCCAATGTTCAAACCAATGTGCAACACTGGCTCGCAAATTAAGGTAAGGTAGCGCCTAAATACCCTAAAGATACCAGATTCTGTCTGATCTTGGAAACTAAGCAGGGTAAGTCCTGGTTAGTACTTGGATGGGAGACCACCAAGGAATACCAGGTGCTATTGGCTATATTTCAGAGCAAAATCACCTCTAAGTATTCCTTGCCTGAGAACACCCTGTAAAATTCATGGGGTCATCATAAGTCAACAGGCAGCTTGAAGGCACATACACACACATGCATGTATGTAACATTTAGTAAATGAATATAGGACATGAGTTAGAGCATTAGAGATACAATTATCTGTGTTAGTAATATGAGCGGGAGAAAGTGATGTGAGTTGGGGTTAGAGTCAGTCAGGATTTAGATGTATTAAATAAGTAATCTTTGATGTTATATTCAACTTCTGTTCAATAAATCATTTTGTATAGTACACTTGAGTCTCTGAGAACACTACAGAAGGGATATTGGAAATCTCAAGTTGAGGCACATGCTGTCTCTGGTAGCAGTATTTAATGAAGGGTGATGATGGCCCATGGGGAGATTGTATTAATAAAATATTGCACAAGAACTGGAGGGACATGTAGAAGGTCCCCACATTTGGTGCCTCACATTGGTGGTAGAGGTGGGGATAAGCAGAAGCCCTCACAGAGAGCACTATCCCATTTCCAAGTATCTTATTTCCATGTATCTAATTTCAAGCTTTCCAATATCTCTTATGTAGTGTTCAAATGTTAGTCCTATTTCCCTTTGTATGTGAGATGGTGTGTGTGGGGGGGGGGGGGGGGGGGTATCTCATCTTATGTCTCAGGTGGCAAAAACTCCTTTATTCAGCCCAAACTGTGTGCCAGTGCTATCCATGGGCTTGTCTTTGAGGATGACTCCAAGGCTTTACTTCAAATATACAACAACCTGTCTCCTCATAAATCTGCTGAGTGAGTATCCACTATAACAGAATTTGCACTGGCTTGCATAACTTCCTGGTGCAATTCAAGGTCTTAATTTTGACCTATAAAGTTCAGAATGGCTTGAACCTTACTCACATTCCAGAACATTTCCTTCCATCTCCCCAAGGACGTTAGTTTACAGCCAAGTAAAACTCTACCATTTTATGCCCACTTCACCTGAACAACAAGAAGATCATATGCAAATATTGTGCCATTATGGAAATGAAATTTGGCTATTTGGTCTAATAAATCGATCAGACTCTTTTTATTAGGCACCATTAATCACAAGTAGGAAACATTTCTCTCCGCCCCCTGTCCCTTTTGATACTGTGTCCTATTTGGAAAATAGTCCATAGTGTGTGAGAGAAAGAGAAGAAAATCATGGGGTATTTCAGATCAGTAGGGTTGGGTTTGTTGGCCAAAAAGAAAGAAACTAGTGTGTGTGTATGCTGGTGCTTTCTGGACTATAGCTCCTATAATACTTTAGTTAGCATGTCCTCTGACCATGTGCTTGGAGATTTTGGAGTTGTAGTTAAAAAAAGTAATTTTTCCAAGCTGTGGAAGAGATAATATCAAAGTTATGAAATGATCATTTACCTATGCAATTTGATCATTTACTACAGGGGTAGGCAAACTTATTGAGCCGGGGGCCGGGTTGCTGTCCCTCAGACAACTGGGGGGCTGAAGCCAAAAAATAAATAATTATATATATATATATATATATATATATATATATATATTAAAAAATTAAATATATAAATAAACCAGGACAAATGTAGGACAAATTTTCAAATGGAAGACACTTTTAAAAAAAAATGGAGGACACGCGAAAAAAATTGCTGATTTTTAAAAAAATGTTAATATAAATGCATGTTTCTGAGCCTTCTATAGACAGTTGCCCCCCAAAGGCCTCGGCGACAATCGGCAGCAGGACCTGGTCCCAAGGCCTTGCCGGGCCACATCCGGCCTGTGGGCTGCAGGTTGCCTATCCCTGCTTTACTAAATGGCACAATTTTGTCTACTATAGCCAGTTCCTTGATACTCTAGTATGAAGAAAGAATCCATTGCCCGTTGGACATAAAATCAGTCCTACAGAATGTAGATGGAATTGGCTGTTCTTACTGAGGTATAACCCTAAACTCCAGCAGAGTCTTCTCTGGCTAGGAATTTGGTTTTCCTTAAACTATAGTTTTTCAAGAAATACTCTCTCTCTCTCTCTCTCTCTCTCTCTCTCTCCAGTATATATATATATATATATATATATATATATATATATATGGTCAGCTGAAGAAAGAAGAGGAAAAGCATAAAAGTGGTCGTGGTGATGGAAATGAACCACTGTCCTTCTCCCCTACATATTCACTCTTTGAGTATTTCAAAGTTACCTGTCCGGCTGACATGACATGTCAGATGCCCTTCCAAAAATGGAGTCTACATGATCCACCAGGTATAACAACAGGAGGTGGAAGACGTAGAAAAATAAAGCTATGGTCCATTTACTTGTACACTGGGACAGTGCAGCAAATGATTGATTGGCTAGAGATCAACAGAGCAGCTTGCACTTTTGTACTGCCTTTAAGGGTGCACAGCTATGGGAACTGTTATATTGAGTGACCTGTACTTCATTAAGTGATGATTGTCCATCTTTTCTGATCCTCAGTTTGTATGGTCCCCTTGCATGAAAGTCTGGTGTAACATCCTTTCTGTGGTCTAGCTGAAAAACCCGACAGCGAGAGGGAGAATCAAATCTGCCGAATACCAGCCCCTTTCATTCCTATTGCTTGACCTAAGAGGTTGATTCCATTGGAAGAGAAACGTGTTCACATCCTGAGTCAGGTGAGTATATTCCCTCTTCCTCAGCTCCTTCTTATTCACTAACCTCCATCAAGGTAGATGGGACAAAAATTTTGTGGGGGGTTTTGTATAGTGGGGTGGGGTTGGAAAGGCGGAGACGAATCCTTCTCTAAACCCACACATCGGTTTATTCCTGTAAACCTAAGAAAAACAACTGTAAAAAAACATAAGGGTTTCGCATTCTATTGTAACAAATAATTTTTATGCCAAATAAATATAAATTATATTTTTCCTAGTCTAATAATAATGTTTTAAAAATTAAAAACGGGAAGGGAAAAAGGGGACTGAGGCAAACTTCGTTCTTTTTAAAAGCTGCCCCAAACAAAGCTGCTGGAAAAATCCTGTTACAACGAAAAAGTGAGTTGAAGACTTGGGATGTACTTTTAGTCAAATGTTTGGCACTTCTAGTGGATTCCAAGCAATGGGAACTCGGGACCCCCTATGTTTCTGTTGGGGGGGGGCCCTTGTCACCTGAACAACCTCTTACACAGTGGTCATTCCATTCTGGTTGCTGTTGGTTGTTTGATAAATTGTCGACGGTGAACACCCTTGGGTTATGTTTGGAAACTGAAGTAGGAGTCCATAGGCCCTTGGGGTGCCATTTTAAGAGACCCGATGACAATGGGGTGTGTTTCTTCTCTCTGGAAGACGCTACTTAAGCCTTTATACTCCAATCCTGAAGCACCCTGTCAAGCCCTGCACTCCTTGCTTCAAAGCTGGAGGGCCTTCCTTATACAATAAACGGGGGAGTTGCACCCTTTGGCCCATGGGGCCTTAAATGACCTATGGGAGAACCCAATCCAGGCCCAACAAAGAATTCTGGGGTAGCCCTTTCAAAATTTTGGATTGATGAAGTGGAGATTTACACACCCACTTCCCTTCTTCGTTGTAAGATGTTAAGGGGAAAAACAGACCACATTTGGAAAGGGGGGCAAAAATCCCTGCGCTCCGCCTTCTGGAGGTTCTTTTCTGAGGCCTCTGGAAGTGGGGTGAAAATTACATTACAACATAAAATGTTATCACAATTACAACTAATAGCTAGGGGGCAGCTTTGTTGCTAAATGTAGTGTATTGCAGAACAGAAGAAAGGGAGGTTGGGCTTTTCTGTAACCAAGTTCCTCCTCATGGGGAAAAAGGTTTACAATGCAAGGTTGACAAAGCTTCTAACACAGCTTTGCTCCCCCATATACTTTTTTTTCCCAATGGACAAAGGCAAAACTGGTTTTGCCTAGGTGGCTACTCCACCTGTACACTTTTTTTTTGGCAGAAAGGAACCTTTGCAATGGGGGCCACAGTCCAGCTGTATTGCCCAGGGCGTAATGTGGGCCACCACTGCCTGCCTGCTCCTGTAGCATCATAGCCTATGTGTGGCATGCATTACTGAAAATTAATGAAATTAAAGGGGCGTTATAATCTTTTTCCTGACTGAAGAAGGGTCAGGCCTTTGGCTGGAGCCCATTAGGCTTTTCCTAAGGCTTGTATGAGCTCTTGGAAAAAACCAGATTATGTTCGGCATTGGGGGATAAAACTAGCATTCAAGGAACAGGCAAGAATTGGTCTAGCAGAAGGTGGAATAACTTCTGACTCTGTCTGAGAGATCGTTCTTTTTTTTCGTATTGTACTGTTGATTTGTGACGCCATAAGCTGCAACGTACTCACACTGGACCATCATCTAATATCTACCAGTCCTCTACCCTATCACAAAAACATATGCCACTTACAACATGATTCTGCTATTTCTTAAGACTTGCTTCAAAACTTCCAACAAAGGTGATTGTGCCACATATAAACAAAATGAGCCAGTTTTGAACCAGAAAAAAAAACCTCTACTTTCTTTTCATCCATCATCAATTCGTCTTCATTCATTTTTTTAAGAACAGAAAATAGTTTCAAATAGCTTTTAGTTCTGGTTTCTAGTAAAATGCCCGTTTTTGGGGGCATCCTAAAAAATAAGGGTTTATGTGTGAGGGGAATGTGATTCCCTCAGGACCCTTCTATGGGTGGGGTTGGAATTGTGGTTCTGGGCCCCAACTGGAGATCCATGGAGTGGCATTTAGTCCATAGGTTTTACCTATTGGTTTTTTTTAAAATTATATTATATTAACAATTATATTGATTAAACAATACATTATAAGCAGATGATTAAGGCTTACTATTGTGATCCTATCGGGGGGCAGGATTATGGGGCAGTCGGAGGCACTGGGACCCCACTTGTGGCCCCACAACCAAACACTCCCCTCAGATAAAGAATCAAATAGCGTTTACATTACAACGGCACACACAACATTCCACCCCTGCTTCATTGTAAACACAACCTTTTTTCACTTGTTAAGAGGCACTTGTCAAACTGTGGGAATCGATGACTCCCCTTCAGCGGAGGGTGGAACTCCCTTATTTGGAGTTTTGAATGGGTATTTTCAGGAGTGCTTCTAGATGTGTATCAGATGCCCCCCTATGGGGAGGGGAGTCTAGAAAGCATAGAGCCTGAAAGGGGCCTCTGGACAAGCTAGGTCCACCTTCAATACCCTCTATTGATCTCTGCAGATTTTCAGGACCTCTCAGAGAAAAACAAAGCTCAGGACGTATTTAAGGCGTGTTTTGGGCATAATTAGGCAATACAGCTGCAAGTCCATTTTATACAGCGTCTGTCCCCATCCAAAGACACTCTCATCAGTGGCAAGACCCAGGAATGCTCACGCAACAAACATTCCTGCGTTCCGGCAAGCCAAAGAATTCTGTTGTTTGTGCTGGGAAGGTCTGGCACTGACTTCAACAAGATTTCATACTGGGAGATGAAGTGAAACCTGCCCATCTCTACAAAAAATCGGTCATGTTTTCAAAATCGCAGCAGTTCTATGCTGGGAAAATAAAAGCCTTTTAATCCCTGAATTTTTTCCCAACTTACCTTCTGAAAAATTATGCCCTCCCCGAGACACCACAAAAACTGGCGTCTCCCTGTAAACATCCTCTGCTTCTCCAAGGGTCACATGTGTCACTGGATTAGTGTTCTTCCTGTCTCTTGGGCTAAGGCATCTGCAATGTTTGATCAAGGTCTGCCACACGCAAGGAGCACGTTGACAACTGTTCTCTCGCTTTCACGAATCGAGTGACACTTTAACGGTGAAGCTACCACAACTACAAAGGTCCCTGACCACCATGGCTTTATCCTCCGCAGGTAATGTACGTTTCATTTTCAACTTGAAAAATTTACCTCGTGGACTGCATGGCAGTATTCCTCAAGGTATATAGTAAAAGGAAAACTCTGAACCGAAACAGAAAAAGGATTTCATGTGAAGAAAATATTTACTTCGATGCCTTGAACACTCTGGATTGAAGAGATTTCTACAACTAGAACTCAAGAAAGCACAATTTGCGGATTTTAAGAAGGTTTTGATTATTTTTTCACTGGAAACCGCATCTTTACCCCTCAGCGTTTGAAAGCATCTGACCACCAATCACAGGTACATCCTCCTCTGTATTCAAACGGTTTCTTCTGGTCCCGTTCACGTAACTTTGTGGCCCCACCCCCCCCCCCACCCCCCCTTGCGGCGCACACACACCCGTGACGCGGCACCGTCCACCCTCCAGCGCACCCCGCCACTTTTTTTTGCTCGCCACAGCTCAACCATGATCACGTGACGACACTACTCTGTGCAACAAGCGATTCGCAGCACTCGCATACCATAACAATTCTCCATTTTCTTCTTTAAAACACAAGTGGTGTATTAATGGGGACTTCAACGTAGAGATCGATTAAATGTAAATAACTAGCATGTTCTCACAAAGAATTATTTAACAAATCCAATTCAGGACAGAATAGTCATGTTTGTGCTAGTCCACATGCACACACTAATGGACACTTATTAGTTATTTATTATTCTTATTTCTTTTTCTTTATTTTATTTCTGGGGCTGCCTCTCCCCCAAAAGGCGATTGAGGCCAGGTGGTAACAATCCTAAAGCCAACAAAATAAACATTTAATCAACCTAACGCTAACCCCCAATAACACAAAAACCTCAAATAAAACCACAAATTTCAAATTACTAAATTACTATAAACATTAGCACTCCTTACCAAAATGGCGACACTAAAATAAAACCCCTACTCACCACCCACATTGGTGTTGTTAGTTATGTCTACAAGTATCTCCCACGACAAGATTAGCTCCTTTTTAACAAGAGTATGTTTCACTTTATCCTGTTTCTTTATATCGATCTATCTACCTTAAGAGAGGTACTGTAATCAATTCACTTTCATATTTAAAAAAATATAACTTCCTATTTTGGCTTTTCTCAGATTCGCAGTCGCCCTGGAACAACTATATATAGTATGTGGCTCGCTTGTATGCCTAATTTTTTGGCATATCACGAGGACAGGCAGGCGCTCAGTTAGAAAAGACAATAATTGCTTAGAGAAGGCAGAAAGACCCCTAGGAAAGGAACAGGCAGAAAAGACCCCGAGGGAGGACCTCATTGCCAGGTGATAGCCCTCTGACTCTATATCAGGGCCCCGCGCCGACCTTCTCGGCGCCGCCCCCATGGGCAGCAATTTTGCACGACCTAACAAAAGTTAGTTGGTAGACAGGGGTTCTTGGAGTTGTATCATCCCACCCAGGGTTTGGCCATGAGTTTCAGGGTTGGACATTAACGGAGGGGGCAGTTTACCAAGGAACAACAACATAAAGTAGTGAACCAAGTTGTTTGTTAGGTCCCTAAAAGGCGTAGGGCCCCCAGGGAAACTTTTTCGACACTGCACATCCTAATATAATAATATCTACTAATTACAAGGTGTTATTTGATATACCGCCCAGTCAAAACAGTCAGGGGGTTGTGACAACAGTGGAACTAATAAACATTGGTTTTTTAACATATTCAATACAATACAATTACATATTTATAGCAGTTTTAGTTACACTTACAGTTATCTTTCTTCCATACTTGAAAATCCCCCCGGGATTCGATATCCTGGCTCGACCCGATAGCCATAGTCACAAAACAGAACCCGTTCACTGGCCCACTAAGGGACCAAACCTTCACCACAAACACTGTTAGCACTGCGCCTGTCAGTTATCCCTGCGAAACCACACCCCACAAAGGCGCAGGAGTCCTGCCCCAGCGACCTCCTCCCCTCCCCCCTCCTCTCCCCCCCCCCCCGCCTCTCCTCCCCCAGCGCCACCCTTTCGCCGCAATTGCAGCTAACAGAGTGACACATTCCGGGTGGCTTTTTCGCTTTTAAACTGCCCCCAGTGGAAAGGGATAACACAAACCCCCTGGCTGACTAGTGCAACTCACATAAAATGCTGACTTATACGTTCCAAACGGGATTCGTGCTATCTTCAAAGTGAAGATAGGTGATGGGATTTAGGGGCATTAGACTCCCTATCAATTATTATTCTTATTATTATTATTATTATTATGTATTATTATTTTAGATTCCCCGCTTTTTCTCCCAAACATAGGGACTTCAACGGGGCCGATCGAACAACATGTATAAAAACAATACAAATAAAAAAACAGAACAAGAATAGAGTAAAAAACTATATGAAAAGATAGTATGACATAAATAAATAATAAACAAGTTTTTTGAGTATTTGTCGGGGGGTATAAAAATTTTTATAAAATCTAATCAGTGTGATGATCCACAATGGAAATCGAAATACCATGGGGAAAATTAAAAAAACATTAACAGTTATTAAACTGTTTACCACCTTACTACATTCATTAATACAATGGCGGGTGAATACACACCGCCATTTCATCTCATATAGTTACGTATTGTATACGTACTAGGGTTAGGAAGGGGCGCGGGCTTCCGCACCAACCCCCTCCTTAAAAAACTCCTACAGTACGTTATACCAAATTACGTACCAAGATGGTGCCGCCTCTACATGGCGGCGCCATCTTACGTCTCCCAGACGTTTTTGTTCCGGGCCGGCGCTCAATTGAGTAGCGAATGCGCCTTGGCGGCTTCCGCTCGTTCATCCGTGCACCGGCAGAGAAAGGAAGCTCCGAAATGGCGCTTCTTTTGCTCCACGCGGGAGCGCGCGGTGGTTTTGGATGCTGCGGCTCCCTTCGGGAGCAAATGGGCGCCGGCGGTGGAACGCCGCAAAAAGGGCGGTTTTTGTATTCCGCCAAATTGAGTACTCAAAAACAGGGATTTAAGTTACTTTTTGTCATTCAACAGGTTATCCATAAGGTGGGGAGTGTTTGCTCACTGTCACCCATGTCCCGATAATCTGGTATACTGTATAGAGGTCATAGGCTATAGACACAATGGCAATAGGCAACAAACACACAGCCAAAAAGTAAAGGGGGGGGGGGGGATCATCATTAACTTTTGTGTTGTTGATTTTGTTGTTGTTTCTCCTTGTGACTCCTTTTGTCTTTCTCCGATATAGACAAAAATCACGGCGGGGCTAAAACATGTTTAAAAACAAATATACATTGAAAAACAGTTTCAAGAGCATTAAAAAAATTATAACAAAAACTGAAATGGAATTATCAACAGTCAAAATCATACATCTATTAAGTACTTATTTATATTACACAGGCATCTTAATATTTTTGAACATAAAAAGATTTGATGGATATGGTCGATAATAAACAATATTGTAAGCCTTCAGAGGGCTACCTTTACAGTCCTTTTATTGTACAGTTAAAAGTATTTGCAATTACATCTGATGGTCACAGCGGAGATAGAACATTTGCATGCAATTGAAATAAGTGTATCTTAACAAGGATCTCATAATATTTGTGTTTGGGATTTTTTTTGTTTGTTGAACTTAAGAGAGGGCCCAAAAGCCAATATGCTGTTTTAGAAAAAGAACGGGAAGGAAGGAGGGGAAGGACAATCCTTATTTATTCTTACAGACTGCAGCTGACTGGAACTGCCAACTATGCAATGATTATGTGTCCCGTACATCAGCAAGCAGAAAGAGTTCAAGTTCTGGCAAACCAAGCCCCCTTTCTATGAGGGAAAAACAGTTAGAAAAACTGGGTGTTTTTTTTAAAACTTGTTTAAACTTCGAGGAAGAGAAGAATGGAAAGTTTGATATGATTAGGAAATATCCTGTTAGAAGATGGATAGCTTCTTTCCTGCTGCTCCAGAAAACCAAAGAACTTGAGCACTTGGATTCAAATTTATTACTTGTGCCTCCATTAATCGCTAGGGTAAGGGCACAAGACCCCCTCGTGAATATGGATGATAAACTGCAGGGGATAAAAAAACAACCACCCGTTTTACCTGGAGAGGGCCACCCTTCTTCTGGAATCTTCTGTTCTCAGTGCCCCCCCCCCCCCCAAACTCCTGCGGTGCACATCCAATAGACCACTGGGACCATAGAGCTGCACTGGAGGAGCTACAAAGCCTAGTAGAGTTATTCTTCTAGGTCTTTCCGTGCAACTTTTTTAGTGCATGGAGGGACCTAGATATTCCTAAGAGAAAACAAAACATAATCGATCTTACAAATATCAAAGCTGGCAAATATGGAAGGGATTGAGGGTACAAAGAAAAGCGAGATTCCACTTTAATATTAGGAAGAACTTTTTGCACTCAAAGAGTGTGTGATAAGTAGAATAGTTCTTGCCTCAAGAAAAAAGGGAAAAAAAACTATCTTCTTTGAAAAGGTTTTTCCACAGACGATAGAATGGGCCATACTTTGGGAGTGGCTTTAGTGAGGTATTTAGGCTTGCATGGCAGGGGCTTGAAAAATAAATGGGCTTTTGTGGAAAACTTCAAATTCTATTAGTTCCATATCTCCAAATGTCCCTAGTGCAGGGATTGTTCACAATTAATCCTCAGACTTTTCCCACTACTTCAGTTGCTTAATAATTTCCTGTCTTATCGCTCTCCTCCTTCCCCACTTTCCACCCTGTCCACTCCTTATTTCGTGCTCAAACTGCGTTCAGAGGAGCCCAACAAAGTTAGTGTGCAAACTTTACTCAGTGATTAGGTGGAGAGGAAAGGAGAAGGAGGAAGAGGAGGGAGGGGAAGAGAAAGGAATGGGGAAAAGAGAAAAGAGGAGATCGGGTGGGTGGATCAAAAGGAAAAAGGGAATACTTCTACAGGCCTTTCATAGGCTTTGGTTTGTTCTTCCTCTTTTGATACTTTTACTCAATTTGGATTCATATTTTGCTGTTTTTGCTGCCACCATTGTCTCATTTTTCATTCTGTAAAATGTTGGAAGGTATGTGTTTTCTATGATTTTTCTATGAATCTTACTCTTAAGAATTCTCTGGTAGAGGAGGTACGCAATCATTCAGTTATTAAGAGCAGCTGGAAATGTGAGAAGAAGGGAGGCACCCATAGTTCTTTGACCTCTCCTAAGGGGTGATGGGAATGAGTTTATTACTTGTCTGTTACCTTGAAGGGCATTCAATTTGGCCTTACTCTTCCAGTAGGTACGACCCAGGCTGGATGACTGGATGGTTTTACTTATCTCCTTTCACGTCTTGTGAGTAGCTCAATGGGTTTGAAAGCATATCCAAAACAATTTCCTGCAGAATAACAGAAACATTCTGGCTATGTCAATTTTTATATGAGACCCCTGAATGGTGCAGTGTTTTAATTTTGTTAAAGCCAGTACTGCACTCCTCTCACTCACAACCCAAAACAAGGTCTTTTGTAGTTCCAATTACCAGGCCGGGGCTCAGGGGGGTGATTCAGGAGGCGGGCCTGGGCAATACTTCCAAGGTTGCTAAAATGCGTAACCCGGGTTGGTTGGGGGGCAGTTAGCTTACACAGTGTTAAACTGCTTTTAGGGAGTGGTTAAGTGAAATGATCTATGAAAATAAATACTTGGGCTATTGGCTATTTTTTTGTCCTTTGCCTTAGCATTCCTAAGGCCAAGGCTGAATTTCTGCACCTGAAGCAGGCAAGCTGTTGCTCTAAGTTGCTAGCATTTCTCCTGGTTGCATACTGTTGCTTTACTTCAAGTAGTGACACTTCACTCTCAGCTTTCAAGGAAAGGCAATTGGCAACACCTCCTCTGTCTGAGCAAATCTTGTCAAAGGAAAAACCCCTTTGTGATTTAGGGTTGCCAAAAAGTTGGAAAAAGGGAATTGGAAGGCACCACAACAACACACAACAGGCACAGTGCAAAGGACAGAAGCTTTGGTAAAAGATGGCTGATGGTTTGTGGTACCAAACTGACTCACTCCAAGCAGCCAGCAAAAAAGGTTGACATCCTTTCCAGTGGGGAAATAGTAGGAAGGAAAATTAAGGATACTCAGTAGATTACACACTACGTCTATAGTTGCTGCTTGTTTCATTTTAATTCTCTGGCTGGCCTTCATTGTTGCATTTTGGGATTTGTAGTTTAGGGAGGGGCATTTATGGAATTCTCAAGCCTTCACTGAACTTACAAAAAAAAAAACTAGAATTCCAACAGGGAGAGAGTCCTAAAAGGCAGCAAAAGTGGAATCGGTTAGCACCAATCAGAGTGTAGTGCAGAGTTGTAATCAATCTAGAAGGAGGTGCCCTAACGTATAATTGATTTTATGGCAAAAAAGTGACAATACAAAATTAAAAAGCAGGGGTAGTCAACCTTCTTTTGAGCCGGGGGCTGGGTTGTGTCCCTCAGCCAAACTGGGAGGCCGAAGGCCCGGGGGGAAAGGCAGAGTTCCACAATCTCCGGGGGTTGGAGCCGCCATTGCCCGGGGGACGGAGGTTCCACTCTTCCGGGGGGGCGGGGCTTTTCTTTATCTGCTTCCCTTCCCGACCTCCCAGCCTGTCTGAGAGGAAAGCTAGGGCCAGTGGACGGGGGGGATTGGGGATTCTTGGGCGGATGCCACTGAGAAGGGCGGGTGAAGGGTTCCGGCGGTGGTGGGTTCGACAGTAGCGCGCGGCCGCTCCTCCTGCCCTTCTTCGGTCCCCCTGCTGGCCTTCTCAGATGGAACAGCTTGGGGACCATCTTTAGGGGCCCATGAAGGGCCAAGAGCAACAGGCGGTTGCGGCCCTGCTCCTTTTCCTCGGGGTTCGCCAAGCCCTTTGAAGTGTCCCTGCGGAATGGCACCTCAGGTCTGGCTTTTGAAGCCCCGGCAGGGAGGAGGGTGACGGAGGCCGGTTTGGCCCTGCTCCTTTCCTCGGGGCTTTGCCATGGCTAGGGTTCTTTCCGAAGACACCTCAGGTCTGGCCGAAGGGCCCCGCAGGGGAGGAGGCCGCGGCGTTGTTGCCCGCCTTTCTTCTCCTCGGGTTTTTCCCTATTCCTTTGGTGGCGAACGTGGCTCCAAGGGGGGGCCCCTTCTTTCGGCCGTATCGGGGGGAGGGACTAGGCCGAAGGGAAGGGCTTGGGCACCCGTCCCAGGGCCCTTTTCCCTTCGGCTCTTTACATTCTGCCGAAAAAGGGGATTCCAAGGGGCCCCTTTCGGCAAAAAAAAGAAAGGAAGGGGCTTGGGGCAGGGCCGCCGTCCTGGGCTCCCTCCCACGGCCTTTGCCAGCACCCCTTCAGAATCTCTCTATCCAGAGGGTGGCACTGGGGGATGCATGGGCAAAACCGGACGACCGGGAGGCAGCAGGCCATCTCCTGGCTCCTCCAAGGGCCCTTGCAGCCCCAGGGGGTCCTCTCCCCGGAGGGAGGCACTGGAGCTGCATGGCCTCCATCCAGCCCCAATGGCAAGCTCATGGAGGCCCTTCTGGAGTGCCTCGGGCCAACGGCAAGAGTGGGGCTCCTTAACAGGGCCTGGGAAAAGAAGCAGTGGGGGCCGCATCGCCTCCCAGCGCTGGCGGCCTCTCTTTCCCGACGGCCCCCACGCCCTCGTGCGAAGAGGTTTTCGAAGGCCACCGCGGAGAAGAGGGCCACGGGGCCTTTGGGTTGGGGTTCAAAGGGTCAGCTCGGTGCGACTGGGAGTTCAAAGTCCCGTTGCCTGCAGCAATACGGGCGGGAAGGTCCGTGGATGGGGCTGGTTCCCCGAGGCCTCACCCCAGGCTGGGACTTGTGGCATGAGGGGCAGGAGTTGCCAACCCCTGCAATTAAAAGCATGTAGAATTAGCTGAGTAATTAGTGCTGGTCTT
>NC_056524.1:171258904-171267990 GCF_019175285.1 Sceloporus undulatus
TATGTTTTCTCTAGGAATATCTAGGTCCTCCAGTGCACTAAAAGTTGCACTGAAAGACCTAGAGAGAATACTCTACTAGGCATTTGTAGCTCCTCCAGTGCAGCTCTATGGTCAGTGTCTATTGGATGTTCACCGCAGAGTTGCACTGAGGACCTAGAGATGCCCAGAGAGGTGTCCTCTCAGGTAAAAACATGGTGTTTTTGTTATCTGCAGTTATCTCCATATTCACAGGGGTCTTGTGCCCTTAACCCTAGCGAATATGGAGGCACAAGTATAATTTGAATCCATTGGCTCAAGTTCTTGTTTCTGGAGCAGCAGGAAAGAAGCTCCATTTTCTACAGGATATTCCTATCATATCAACTTTCCATCTTCTCTTCTCTAAGTTTAAACCACCCAGTTTCCTAACCTGTTCCTCATAGGGCTTGGTTGCCAGAACTTGAACCTTCTTGTTTGCTGATGTCTGGACACATATCATTGCATTAGTGGCATTCCAGTCAGCTGCAGTCTGTAGAATAAAGTAAGGATTTCCTTCCTTCCTTCCTTCCTTCCTTCTTTTCTAAAACAGCATATTGCTTTGGGCTCTCTTAAGTCAACACAAAATCCCAAACACAAAATATTATGATATCCTTTTAAGATACACTATGTCAATTGCATGCAATGTTCTATCTCCAGCTGTGACCATTTCTGATGTATTGCAAATACATTTACTGTACAATAAAATGACTGTAAAAGGTAGCCCTCTGAAGGCTTACATTGTTATTTTCGACCATATCTCATCTTATTCAAAAAATATTAGATGGCTGTGTAATATAATAAGTACTTAATAGATGTATGATTGTGAATGTTGATAATTCATTTATAATTTTTAATGCTTTGAACTGTTTTTCATGTATATTGTTTTAAACATGTTAGCCGCCTTGAATCTCTATATCAGGAGAAAGACAGGATAAAAATGAGAAAACAACAACATCAACAACACAAGTAATGGGATGATCCCCCCCCCTTACTTGCTGTTGTTGTTGCTATTGCTATTGTGTCTATAGCCTAATGGACTCTATACAGTATAGCCAATATTAGTCTGGGAAATGGTGACAGAAGAGCAACACTCCCACCTTATGGATAACTCTTGTAATGACAAAAGTACTTAAATCCTGTTTTTTGAGTACTCATTGTTAATATGTTGTGTAAAGTTATAAATGTTAATGTTTTTTATTTCAACATATTATATTTCAATTTATAACTGTTTTAGCTCTTAAATTGTTTAATTTTTAAAATAATATATATTTATATATTTTAATATTCTTGTACTGTTTTTAATTGTATTGTTTTATACATGTTGTTCGACGCCTTGAGTCCCTATGTTGGGAGAAAAGCGGGATAAATAATAATAATAATAATAATAATAATAATAATAATAATAATTGATAGGGAGTCATAATGCCCTAAATCCATCACCTAGTCTCAACTTGAATAATAGCACTGAATCCTTTGGAACTTAATAAGTCAGCATTTATGTGAGTTGCACTATTCAGCAGGGGTCCTTTCACACTGGACAGTTAAAGCACCCTGATTCCTCTTTAGCTGCAATGGCACATCCTGCAGAATCCTGAAATTTGTAGTTTACTGAGGCAGTATAACTTTTGTAGTTCAGTAAGGCAGAAAATTCTGTGTACTATCTCCCAGATTAGAAATCCCAGGATTTCATAGGAAAGAATTTGTAAGTGTAATAAAACTGCTATAATATGTATTGTATTGTATTGAGATATGTATTGTTTTATTTTCACTGTTGTACACCGCCCTGATGTTTTGAAGGGCGGTATATAAATAAACCTTTATTATTATATATTATTATTATAATGGTGCAGTGTGAAAAAGTCCCTGGTCTACTCCAGTTGTGACTAACAAACAGACTTGGTTCAATATTTTGTTGTTCTTAACTGCCCTCAGGTCAACCCTGACTCATGGCAACCCTGTGGATGATACAACTCCAAGAACCCCTGTCTACCACTACTTTTGTTAGGTCTTGCAAATTGCTGCCCATGGCCTCCCTGATTGAGTCTATACACCTGGCATGAGGTCTCCCTCTCTTTCTGCTGTCTTCTGCCTTCCCTAGCATTATTGTCTTTTCTAATGAGCCCTGCCTTCTCGTGATATGCCCAAAATACAGCAGCCAACATTACTTATATAGTAGTTGTTCCAGCACTCCAGCTGAGAAAACAAAATAGGAAGTATATTTTTAAATAAGTGAATTGATTACAGACTCTCTAAGTATAGAGAGAATATAAGGAAACAGGATAAAGGAAATCTATTTTAAAAGGAGCTAATCTTTCTTACTTAGACCATAACTAAAACAACCAATTTATTTTAGTGACCATTTTAATGAGTGCTAATTTTAGATTAATTTTAGTAAATTTGATTGTGTTTTATGAGGTTTTATTGGGGGTTAGGGACTTACGTTAATTATGTTATTGTGATTTTATGATTGTTACCTGCCTCAATCCTTCGGGGAGAGGCGAGCTATAAATAAATAAATAAATAAATAAAATAATAATAATAATAATTAGTTCCATTAGTGCTGAGAAACATCTTTCTGTCTGATTGATTTTTAAATAATTCTTTGTGAAAACATCTAGTTATTTACATTATCTCTACTGAAGTCATTATACAACCAAGTTTAAAATGATAATTTTATTGTATGCATCTGCAATCCTTGGTTCAGTGGAATCATTCATGTGACTAAGAAAAGAAAGAAGCAGCAGGAGGAAAAATCTGGCACCAAAGTTACCACCACCAATAGAAACCAGGTGAATACAGAGGATTTACCTGTGAGTTCAATGCTTGCAAACTCTAGCAGTTTTCAGGAAAAATATCAAACCTTCTTAAAATCCCAAATTTCTTTCTGAAGTTCAGAGTTGGAAAATCTTCATCAAAGTTCCAAAAGTGCTATCAAGGAAATATTTTCTTCACATGGAAATCTTTTCTGTTTTCTGTTCAGGAGTTTTCCTTTACTATATCCTGGAGGAAATACTGCTGCAATCCACGAGGTAATTTCAGTTGAAATGAACTACATGACCTCATAAAGCATGGTGTCAGGACCTTTGAGTTTTAGCAATCACCTGAATGTAGACTCAGAGGCTGAGCAAACAGTGTCAACAACAGAGGCAGACCTTGGATCAAAAGGCATTGCAGATGCTGAGCCCAAGATACAGGAGACACTAAGCCTGACACATTGACCTTGATGCAGCGATGGTTCAGGGAGACGCCATTTTTGTGCTCTGGGGAGTCATAGATTTTCAGATGGTGGAAAAAGTCAGGAGTAAAAGGCTTATTTCCAGCATAATCGTGCGATTGTGCTGAAGATTTTTAGATGGCGTTGCACTCATCCAGGACTTATCTGGTGAAGATCCAGGAATGCTCCAGCAACAAACCATTAATGGGGCTTCCACAGGAATGGTTTGTTGCTGGAGCATTCCTGGGTCTTCACTGGATAAGTTCTGGATGACAGCACTGTATGAAAATCTTCAGCATGATTGCTAAATTATGCCAAAAGCAAGCCTTTTACTCCTGGCTTTTTTTGCTCTGTCTGAAAATCTGCATAGAAGCATAGAGTTGAAAGGGACTGCTGGTCCAGCCCCTTTCAGCTCTATGCTTCTATGACTCCCTGCCATACAGCTATACACATCTAAAGCACTCCTGAAAATACCCATTCAAAACCTCCAAAGAAGGAGTGTCCACCATCCGCTGAGGGAGTCTATTCCACCGTTGAAGTGCTCTTACAGTGAAAACATGCTTACAAATGAGCAGGTGGAATGTGTTTCTTGTAATTTAAACCTATTGATTCTACTGAGGGGAGTGTTTTGGCCACAGTGGGTCCCAGTGCTCCTAGCTGCCCCCATATCCTCCCCGAATAGGGATCAACAATAGGTAGCCTATCTGCTTTTATAATGTATTGTTTAAATCAATATAATTGGTTAAATATAAATATAATTTAAAAAAAACCAATAGGTAACCTATGGACTAAATGCACTCCATTGAGTCTCCAGTGTGGGCCCTAGACCCAATCCAACCCCCACCCATAGAAGGGTCTGAGGGAATCACATTCCCTCACACCTTATTTTAGGATGCCCCAAACATGCATTTTACTAGAAACCAAACTAAAGCTATTTGACTATTTTCTGTTTCTTTAAAAAAAAATGAATGAACGAACGGATGGATGGATGGATGGATGAAAAGAAGTAGAAGTTTTTCTGGTTCAAAACTGGCTCTTTTATGTGGCACATCACCTTGTGGAAGTTTGAAGCAGTCTAAGACATCATTTGGAGTGCATCTTTTTTAGGGTACTGAAAATAGGATGAGGGGCATGGAGTGACTGCAGCTTATCACAATACAGACAAAAACGATCCTCAGACATCAGAAGTTGGCCACCTTCTGCTAGACCAATTCTTGCTGTTCCTTGATGCTAGTTATCCCCAATGGCCGAACATATCTGTTTCCAAGAGCTCTACAGCCTATGAAGCTAATGTGGCTCCAGTCCAAAGGCCTGCCCTTTCAGTCAGGAAAAAGATTAACGCCCCATTTAATTCATTAATGCATGCACCATAGGCTAGATGCTAACAGGCAGTGTGGCTACAGGCCTGGCAATACAGCTGGGACTGTGACCCATTGGCAAAGGTTCTTCTGCAGTAGTACCAGGTGGAGTATCCACCTTGCACCAGTTTTGCTTTGTCTTGGGAAAAGTGATATGGGGAGCAAAGCTGTGTAGAAGCTTCACCTGCATTGTACCTTTCCCCACTGAGGAGGACATGGTACAGGAAAAGCCACCTCCTTCTGCCATACACCTACATTTAGCAACAGGCCTAGCCATAGTTTATTGTGATAACATTTATTTTGTAATGTATTTTCACCCACACTTCCAGAGGCTCAGAACCTCCAGAAGGCTGAGCTGCAGGGATTTTGCCCTTCCATGTCTGTTTTCCTTACATCTTACACGAAGAAGGGAAGTGTGTGTGAAATCTCCACTTCATCAATCATTTGAGAGGGCTAACCCCAGATTCTTGTGGGCTGGATTGGGTCTCCCATAGGTCAGTTAAGGCCCATGGGCCAAAGGTTGCACTCCCCCGTTTTAAGGCCTCCAGCTTTGAAGCAAGGAGTGCAGGCTGACAGGGTGCTTCAGGATTGGAGTATAAAGGCTTTAAGTAGGTCTCAGACCTTGTGCATCTGTCTCTTAAATGGCGCCCCAAGGCCTATGGACTCCTACTTCAAGTCCAAACATAACCCAAGGTGATTCACTCGACAATTATTCAACACCAACAGCAACAGAATGGATGACCCTGTGTAAGAGGTTGTTCAGGTGACAAGGCCCCCACATCCCAGAGTCCAGTGCCTTGAATCCACTAGAAGTGCCACCATTACTAAAAGTATCAATCCAAGTCTTCAGACTCACCTTTCTTTGTAACAGGGATTTTCCAGCAGCTTTGGCGCTTAAAGAACGAGTTGCTCAGTCTTTCTGTTTAATTTTAAACATTTTATTAGACTAGGAAATATAATTTATTGCATAAAAATTAATTTGTTACAATAGGAATGCTAAACCCTTATTTACAAGTTCTTAGTTTACAGGATAAACCGATGTGGGTTTAGAGGATGCTTCCAGACCCCACCCCAACCCACTCAAAAGACAGAAAAAGAGAGAGAGAGAGAGAGAGAGAGAGAGAGGATGTATAAATATGGAAATAAAACAGAGAGCAAGGAGACAAAGAACACTCAACAGCTGAAGGAAACAGCAGCCTTGCTTTCACCCCAGTGATGACATGGCTTCCTGTGTCTCAAAGCTGTGTGGGATCATAGAGGACTCCTAAAGAGGTGGGGAAAGCTGATACATCCTACTGTTTGAGGGTGCGTTCCAGGCAATACACCTCTCTTCTCCGTCACCATATGCTCTTCTGAACAAGAAAGGGAAAGAAGGTGCACTCTTCATACTCCCTAATCAGAGAAGCAACAGCCCCATTTCCCTCTTACACTCATACATCTCTGAATCTGTAACACTCAGCATTCTCTCTCACATACATACACCAGTTTTCTAGTTCTGTATGTTCACACACACACACTCACACACACACACACACACACACACACACGAGAGTACACTTCTGCACATCAAATATCAAATGAACATGTGCACAGGGAGTAAAGATTGAGACAGGACTCCAGCACAGTCTCACTAACAAGGTGAATGATTCTCACTATTTATTATGCTCCCTGAACTTTTACTGCCAGCCAGTGCAATCTGCTCGTATGAGTTTGTATCCCTATACATGTATTCATGGCTCAGCATTCTCCAGCCACCATTCATAGTTCAGCTCTTTTCCCCTTGGCCATAGCTTTACGTTCACATTTGCCCACAGTAAGCAGAGGGTAAAGCAGGCCCTCTGTACAATGTACAACTGACATTCAGAGATGGAAAGCAAATGGTCTGTCCTCAGGAACTTGTCCCTGGATTGCTGCCGGGACACGTTCATGCAAATGGAAAAATGTTGGCATCCAGACATTTACAAATCCTTGTGCCCATGACCAAAACACAAAACAAAAAATAAACCCCTTGTAGAACACAATGTCAGAAACAACTTTGAGAGGAGAGGAGAGAAAATGAGAGAGGGAGGGATGGAGAGAGGCAAGTGCTCACAATTTTAAGACTGTCCTCTCCTGAAATCTGAGCATTTGGGTAATTTATATTTCCATGGAAGGTGACAACATCCACTGATTTAACCCACTGGCAACAATGAAAAATATTTACTTGTGTTTCTAGCCTCATCCTATAATCTAAGTCACTAAGTGCAGCTCCAGAATAAACTATGATGCTCCAAGAGACCACGCTAAAAGACCAGAGCCTCTTTTAAATTTCTCATCAAGTTCTAACACCACTCCCTTTGTAGCTCCTTCCATGACAAGCTCAGATTGTAGGAATGGGGTTCAAAAATGAAGAAATATAAAGGTTACACCACAGGGAAGTGGTACTACTTCTCTTTATTTCATTGAGAAGGGGACCAGTCCTTTTTCTGTTTCCCAGCTAGCTGGAAATGCTACAAAACAACAACAGTGAAACTCTCTACACCGAGGAGACGTTGGGATGGGAGGAAAGAAATGCCTGCAAATCTTTCCCAAATACTTTGTGGTTTAAAGACTATACAGTATCTATTCTTTTGACAAAGAACTGTTACGCTGTACTGCCATATAGGATACAAATCTCTAATCATTGTAAAAAGCAGTTGCATTTTTTTTAAAAAG
Organism: Sceloporus undulatus; assembly: GCF_019175285.1. NCBI lineage: Eukaryota > Metazoa > Chordata > Lepidosauria > Squamata > Phrynosomatidae > Sceloporus > Sceloporus undulatus. Next base: position 171,266,186 of record NC_056524.1, read on the forward strand.
GAAAGCTTTTATCATTTGGTTCCAAAAATCTGGATGCTTATCCAGAACTGTGTATTGCATATGAAGATCCCTGACATTGGCAGTGTGAAAACAAAGAAAGCACAACCCTCCAATGGATATACAAAAACCCCTGTGCCTTTAGACCACATGTGGACAATTACAGCCCTCCATGTGCTTTTTGGTTCACTTCTCCTATCAGCCATAACACCTATTGTGAAGGATTATGGGAACTACAGTCCAAAACTATCTGGAGAGCCACCGTTTCCACCCTGATCCAGAGGGATGCAGATTTTTTTTTTTTTTTAAAAAAAGCCTAGTCCTTATGTCCTATTTTTTGGGTACAGATCCAGGAATTCAATGTTTTGAAACCTATAGTTTTAAGGAGTGAAATATACTATCCAGATACTGATTTGTTTGAGCTTTAACACTTTCTCCTTACATTTTGAGAGCCACAGCCTGCAACAGGAATGCTCCTTTTGCATAATGAATTTGAAGCAGCACACAGTTTGGGCAGTGAAGTATTGTTTCTGAATGTTACAAATGACACTATCCTCTCCGCTTCCACACACACAGACACACACTCCAAGCCTTGAGAAAATAATAGCTGAAAAAAGTCACTCTCTGTCTGAATTAAATAATGGGTGAAAAAAACATAGGTCTTGCATTTGATTCATTTAATATATGTACATGTGTGTTCCTGCGTGCACACACATACTTCTCAAGATGAACTACCAACATATCTAGATGGATTTTCTATTATCCATTCAGTGTCAAGATCTGATCTTAAATCCAATTGTTAGTCTCAACTAGACTAGTTTACCATTCAACAATCAACACAATCTACTTTATTTGGGTCAAGCAATCAGATTTAGGGGCTCGATAGACTGCCCCCAAAGGGCTGGCTGGAGCCATCTGTTTTCCTCTGAAGGGAAGCCGCAGCAGCCAAACCATGCAGCGTCCCTCCGTACCAAAAAGAACTTGGAAAAAACAGGTTCTTTTCAGTCCACACAGCAGACATCACGAGTGTGCCATTGGCGCACTGTGGCGCACCCATGGCGCAAGTGCGGCACCGCTACATACGGATGCGGTGCTGTGCTTGTGTCATGGATGTGCACCACTTGTGGCGAGGCCATGCAGTCATGGCACCACTGGCACAAACTAGGGTTCTAGAGCGTGTGGTTGTGTGCTCCAGAACCCTAGAATCAGTGTCGGTGCGCCGCTTTTTGCCCGTCTGTCTTGGGCTTTAGACACTATGTTCTCTTGTACAAAAATGTCTTCTAGAACTTAAAAGTCTCAGCTTAATGTTTACTCAGTTTTATTATTACAAATGGCCTGTCAGCAATGCAGTTTGAGTTTAGTAGCACTGACTACCAGTAGATCTTAATCCTGGAATTTCTAGATGTAATGTTCGATGTTATTATAGCAAATTGAAGGGTCAAGTGACTTCCAGTGCTTTCCTGGATCAAGGTAAAAAAATCCTGAGGAACTATTGATTACAACATTACCGTACAGACACAATCTCAAGTCACATTTTATCTCCCTGAGTAGATGTTTCCTTCCCCTTTATTAACAAGAAAGTCCTCTTTCCCCAAGAGGGTGGTAGGGCATTTGCGGCTCCCTCAATGTTGGACTCCACCTCTCACGACCCCTGCCTTTGACCATGATGCTTGGGGCTGATGGGAGCAGAAGTCCAAGATCTTACAGAGGGCTACAGGTTCCCTACTTCTGGTTTAGGAAAATGAGGTAATGGGGGTGCCTGGCTAGTTATATCATGCCAAGCATTTAAGGTTATTGTCCACAAAATA
>NC_056524.1:171268000-171295630 GCF_019175285.1 Sceloporus undulatus
ATAATAATAATAATAATAATAATAATAATAATAATAATAATAATAATAATAATACAGTGGTGCCTCGGGATACGAAATGATCGGGTTACGAAATTTCCGGGATACGAAAAAGTTGGATTGGCAAAAACTGTTTCGGGTTACGAAATATTTTTCGGGTTACGAAATTCATTTCGGCGCGAAATTCAAATGCTGCAAAGTGCAGCTATAGGCTTTCCAGTGCTAACGGAAAGCCTTTTCGGGTTACGAAATTTTCGGGTTACGAAAGGAATGGCGGAACGAATTAATTTCGTAACCCGAGGCACCACTGTAATAATAATCCCTGTGAAAAGGAGAAAGAAGAGCAATAGTATCAGCTTTAGGTATCACTGCCCTTCATGCCACATTATGGACAGGTATTTTTAAAAAGAGGTAGTGATTATAAGAGAATACCCTGCAACTACACCTGTAAGCTCCTGGATAATACAAAGACCGATACAATGCAGAGTGTGCAAGAGAGAAAGAATAAAATATGGCTATATTTGCATTAGTATTTTACTGCTGGAACTAGCGTTGTTTTTCAAATGTTGTTTTGTGCTAAGTTTCTTTATGATGGGAAGGTCTGGCAAATAAAATAACTAATAATGGTAAACAATGGCACTATATATATATTCTTTTAAACAGATATCTGGATTTCCCATCCCAGTCTTGCTGAAAGATCTGATCCTGAATTAGCAGAATTGCTATCACAGAACTCGACAGTTTAAGCTTTAGGAGAAACATTGCCCCCTGCTTCCTACCTGTAATCATGAAGGCTAGAAACCTGAAAACCAAGGAAAGAAGAAGGTAGGATTGGTGCACTATACCATGGGCTGTGTCTGCATATCTTTAGAACAGGATGGGAATCATGCATCCCTCCAGAAGTTGTTGGACTGCAACTCCCATTACTCCTTATCATTGGCTATGTTGGCTAGAGCTGTCAAGACTTGTATTCTAACAGCATTTAGAAGATGTGAACCATGAGCATGCCTAAAAAGAACACAACCTGCACTGCATTTCTGTTTTCCCCTTAAATAGTGCTGGCAGATATTTAATATGTGATTTCATCACCATACTGATGACTTTTGTTTATTTAAAAGTTATTTCAGTCTCAGGCTACTCAAACAATGTCCTTCCACCTTTTCATTAAACTATCACACACGCAAGAATAACCCACATTGTTCATGGATTGAACAATTAAAATAGTTACGTGATTTACTCCTCCTCTAAAACATCTGCAATATAGGAGGAAAAACAAAAAACAAAACCAAGGCACTGAAAAGCAAAACAGACAGAAATAGTAAATACCATAATGCAAAATATTTGTAGCCCAGACTTATGGAGGAATTTTATAGATAGTTGCTTTGGAATAAAAGCCAATCATAGAAAACTAATATATCCATTACACATGTGTGCACGCACCCACACACGCGCACGCACACATTTATTTCACACAAATTGTTCTGGTATAATATTGTTACATTATGCTTTCTAACTTTTTGCAAACATACTTTGCCCCCTCCCCCGCCCCCGCAATCCTCTTTTCCATCATGAGGTCTAGGAATCTGAAGGATAGAAAAATATAGAGAACATAAGAATATTCTTGTTTGGCAAAAGGTAAACTATGAGAAGTCTCTATGACATACCCAGTATGGAGCACACTGCTGGAGAGAACAAGTGCTTCGTCTGATCCAGCAGCCTTCTTAAGGTTAGTGTCAACTATTCCAGCCTTCTTCTCAAGAAACAGCTCATACGCCACTTTTAGTACTTGGGAATAAATCTGCATGTACTGTTTCTGGTTTGTTACTGTTGTGTGCCTTCAAGTTGCTGTTGTGTGCCTTCAAATTGTTTCTGACTTATGGTGGCCCTAAGGTGAACCTGATCAAGGGGTTTCTTTGGCAAAATTTGTTCAGAGGGGCTTTACCTTTCCTTCCTGTGAGTCTGACACAGTGTGACTTTTCCAAGGGTCACCGAGTGGGTTTCTATAGCTGAACAGGGATTTGAACTGTGGTTGCCAGGGTCCTAGTCAAACCATTACATCACACTGGCTCTGTATTTGTTCCACACTGTATCTGATACCTGGCCTTTATGCCTGCTGCAGCCAAAAATCTCACTATGTACTCAAACAAACATTCCTAAGGCCAGCTCCACACCACACAATCTGTCCACCAAACAGTCCCTTAATGAACATGAAAACAGATTCCTGTTTTTGAGAGTGTTCATGAGAAGAATTATGTAGCGGACATGCTTTAAACACACACCATATACACTGAGTATTAAACTTCTATCTAAAAGTACAGTTCTCTGAAACCTCCAAATTCTCTGGGATTTTCTTCTAAAAAATCCAAAGTATGCTCTAAAATATGTGCAACTTATTATCCTATGGATTTTTTTAAAAAATAGTGTTCATTTAAATGGGCAGCTTGTCCAAAAAAATTACCTTTCTGCCTCTCACACTTCATGGAACCAAAGCAGTTGGCCTAGATCAGCAGTTCCCAATCTGTGCTCTGAGGAGCCCTTAGGGCTCGGTGTGCACCTCTCAGGTCCTCTGCAGCCACTCCAGGAAAGTTACAATCTATCCCATCTTCCTTCCCCCTCCCCATAACACTACTCCTAAACACCATTAACTTGTAAGACATAGGATAGACCTCTTAGGGACTCTATCATGGAAATTCATTCTAAAAAGGGCTTCACAAGTCAAAAAGGTTGGGAACCCCTGGTCTAGATGATCAGCTGTCTAAAGGGACATAGTCTTCCACACATAAAGCTAAAGAGCTGATTGTGATGGGAACAACAAGCTTCATTAAACTGTTCATCTTTCCCCAAATCATTCAGACACAGGATCACAGAAACATTTTCAGACTTGACAGATGGTTTGTATTTAAAAAAAAAAAAAAAGATCTCAAGAGCACAACCAAAGGACCAAGGGTTTAATATGCTTCTCCCCTGCCCTGCTTCTTTATCTTAGAATAGGTTTTTGCAGTGCAGCAACATGACTGCCATGGAAGAGTACAGGGGTGGATGCCACTCTCCTCCACTGGGTCTGGGAGCTTGCAGACCTTTTGGATGCTCATCAACAGGCCTACTATATATACTCACATATGAGTCGACCTCAAGTATAAGTCAAGGGCAACTTTTCATGCCCGAATTATGGATTTTGATATGACCCATAAATAAATTGAGGATAAAACTTAGGGCATGTAACAAATGAAGTAAAGGATGAAGCAAAGGAAAACAATGTCAAAGATCTTACAAAATCTCGGCACACATAACTGATTGTGGTCACCTTAAAGACTGGATGAATTAAAAGGAACTATGATAAATGGTGGCTGTATGACATGTGATAGAGGCAATCAAGTATGGTGGGGTTAAGAAAACATGCAGTCGTTAAAAACAAGAGTTGAGGTACAGTATGAACTCTTATCAAAAATGGAACCATCTCCTTCTCTGAGTAGAGTGGTGGAAGGCAAGAGCTTAGTTAGTCCCAGGAGAACATAAAAGCGCCAACACCTATGATTCTCTGGGTGCTCCTTTGATGGGAAACATCAAAGAGACGTGGCTGCCATTTTCCTGCCCAGGCACTCAAAAAGGCCAAAACTGACACCATGGCAGAGAGAATAGAGGAGGTTGGTGCTTTTTTCAGGTTGTGTTGGGATGGACTAAGTTCTCACCTTACAGTATATTGACCCATGGATAAATAACCCAGGTTTTTTGGGTTAATTGTTTTACTAAAATTTCTAGACTTATGCATGAGTATATAAAGCATTCTGATTTGATCTAAGTGCTCTTTGTTAGGGTCAAGTTTACTTTACTGAACCCTGTTCTCTTAAGAAGGACATACCCAAAAAGAATGTGGTGGTACAAAGCCATAGGGGTTCCAAACAAAAAACAATTGACACCAGAGGAGAAAATACCAGTGGATGTTTCATTGGCTGTATCTGGGCAATGCATTAGCTTTCACAGATTGCAAGACCACAAAACTGCATACCTTCTGTTTCAAGAAAGCTTCTCCTTAAAGCACAATTTAATAACTGTCTCCTCAGAAGTAAGTCATGCTCAGTTCCAGGTAAATCAGTACAGGATTGCAGCTTTATCCTCTTTCCCAGAATCAAGTTAGTTATGCTGTGCATAGATCTGTAGCCTTATTCCATTCTCTGGCAATCAGTCTGTCATCCAGTCAGAAAAATAACACACACAAATAAAAGGTGCCCTTTAAGACTAAAAAAGTGTTGCTCTCTAAGACCACCCCTCCTCATGAGGCTCTGGTCATATCACCAATCCTACTTCAAGAAATTACTACATAAGTGGCAATTCTTTAATTTTTACTTTTTAATTATAACTAAACCTCTCTCTCTCTTTTTCTCTCTCTCATTCTTTTTCTCTTTCAGAGTGCTCTTGCTCTCACATACATGAAAAATCCTTTATTATTATTTTTTAAAAAAGGATGAATCCAAAGATCTGGATAATAAATTACTTGCGTTTCCTAAGAAACTGTTTTCCTTTTTTCCTTTTCCTTTGTGTGTGTGTTTGTGTGTCTGTGTGCGTGTATGGGCCTGTGTGTGTGTTAAGCTATTTGAAGCTTTGACAGAATTAAGCATTCTTGACTCTTCAAAGCATAAATGCCAATAAAGGAGAAATAAGACAGAATAAGGCAGGGAACGGGAGAGTGTGCGAAGGGTAGGAAAAGAATATAAACGAAGCAAAAAAGAAAAACCAAGTCCAGACTCTATCAGCCCTCAGATGCCATGGGAGCCAGCAGAAGCTGAGATGGCACCTACCACTGAGGGCTGCAGTCATGGTTAGCAACGATGCATTGCTTGTGTGTGCCTCAATTCCAAGGCTGTGAGGAGAAGGAGGAAGGAATCTTTTAACACTTGGATTGCTTGTAAACTGCACAATGTGGATCTCTAAGGCTGACTGTGATTCAAGGAGGGAGGAGTGCGAGAAGGAGAAGAAACTCAAGTTGCTCCCGTTCAGGAGTTAAGCGACAGTTCTGTTTCTTCTTTGCAATCTCTTGCCTCTGTTCCGTTCAAAAAAAGGCTGGTTCTCTCCTTTCTTTCTCTCCCTCTCCCACTCTTGTCCTCCACTCGGCCATTTTGAGAGCTGCATCAGCAGTCCCCTTCTGTTGCCATGACAACCAGCATCTCACTCTTGCCCATCTCTTCCAAGGCACTGGCCAGAGTGTTAAGATCTCCATCATCTTGGTGCTGGGCTTCCCATAAGTCCAGGATCACCCCTGTTGGGCTGGCTTTGGTGGCAAAGAAATTCAGATACCTGAGTAGGAAAGAAGAAGAAGAAGAGAGAAGCGAGAAAAAGGAAGAGAATGAGAGACCACTTACTGGTGGCAAATCTGATATCTCTCCCTAAGGATATGTCTCTAAACAGACTGGGGGTACTCTGAAACTGTTTCAGCTAAATTGCACCAATATGAAACCTGAGTCCTGTCTGCATGGGCCCTTTACTCTCAGCAGGGATACTGGATGATGCACAATCCAAACCCCAGTTCTGGTTCAAACACACTGGATGCCACACCAGAACCAACACTTTTAAGATGGATTTAAATACTTAACCCTTTGCTCCAAATCTTTTCAGAAGATCCGGAGACCTCCGTTCCAACACTGGGTGGCTGGTCTATCCTGCCTTGCCACCCAGGGCATCCATTGCTACTGCCAATCACTTGCTCTGAAGTCAGAATAAGGTGCCCAGCCATGTCATCAAGGCTGGGCACCTCATTTTGATCGCAGAGTGAAGCAATCCATGGTAGTGGTGGTGGATGTGCTGGCCAGCTCAACGAGATGTATGTACAACCAGCTGCCTGGCACTGTAAAAAAGAGCCTTTGCAACTGGGGAGGGTCAGGGCAACTCCGGGGCTAGGATGCTCCAGTCTGGTCCATGCCAGTGCAGACAGAACCCAGGAGAGATCAGTGGCCCCAATGGGCTAAGAGGCAATACATAAATGCCTTAAATAAATCAGATAAAACAAATAAATAATTTCCATCATGACTAATGATGACTGAAGCTAAATTTTGTGACTCCTACACCTTTAGACAGCAGATGGAAAGCAAAATCCTAAACTGTGTCCAAACAGCGTTGCTGGACATAGTCTAGAAATGTACCCCTTTCTCATCTCCCCAGAAAAGTGTGCTTTCCCTCAGAAATCTGCACATTTGCAAGGCCTGTGGTATAGTTTATATACACATAATCTTGTATTACTTTATTTAAATGCAAAAGGCTGAACACAATGCACAAGACATGTTTAATCAATGGGAAATGTGTATAAAATGTGTACATTAAGGAAAATGCGTAAGTAAATGCATATGTTGTAGAAAATGTAGGGTCAAAATAAAGGTGAATTTGCATGCTGGGAGAACAAAAATCCCTCATTTCTTGCAACTTGATACAAACAAAGGGTGGTAAAGAAAAGCAGGTGGGATTGTTAGAAACCCAACAAAATCTAAGTCGCGTTTTCCATATACCTGCTGCAGGGCTCCTTTGATAGCCCAATCTAACCAGGTACTTATCATACCTCATCTGAACTATTCCAGAGAAAAGGCTGAACTATTCCAGAGAAAAGGCTGAACCTTTTCATAGAAAAGTGTGGTGGTGCTGTAGTGTGTGTGTGTGTGTGTGTGTGTGTCATGGTGGAGAGAGGAATGAAATAGCTTCCTAAGCTGCTGTGTTTCCTGTGCGACATTCAGACATTCAGAAGCAAAGTACTGAAAGAAAAACCCACCGATCCATGGAAAGCTTCTGAGCAAGGAGCCGCCAGTCATTTCCTCTGGAGTTGGGGGCATCAAGGCTGTTGCAGATTTTCTGTCGTATGGACAGAGGGATCTTGAAGGCATAGGGCCCCAGCTGAGTTGTCAGGGCACTGCCAGGGTAGGAACACAAGGCATCAAAGGAGCTGGAGTTCTGGAACACAAAGTGGGTTTGCAGGTTTACTAACATAATCAGATTGAAATGGCAATGCTGCGTTTGTGAAGGTACTCGCTATTGTTTGCTGAAGCACCTTCTGAAGGAAGTGATTTTTACCTCAACCAAACTGTCAGAAGATAAGTTGCCACTGTCACATAAATATGGTTTACTGTGTGGGCCACAGAAACACAGTATTTTCTATTAACAGCCCCCCCCCATGCTGCTCTTGGTTATTACAAAGACTAGGTTTTGTTTCTAGTGCATATGTACATTTTAGATTTGGTGGGAATGCTCATTCACATCACAAATATCTTTCTTTCACCTTCTATTGCCCTTGAACAGCAGTCAGACCTGTGATAAATACCATGGGAGAGGTTTACATTTCATCTGAGCTTTATGTGTGAAAATTGTCTTAGTCCCACTTTTCTGTTATCATTTTTGCAGTTCAGCATCTGCTTATTTCTGTCTAGAAACATTGACAGAAGGATTCTGTTTTAGTACTAAAAGGGGGAAAAAGAGTATTGTGTCATCTTTTGGATGTGTTCCTTTACAAAACAACCAGGAAAAAGTTTTGCAGAGAAAGAAACAGAATTTGGCTGCACTAGCTAAAATGTTTTAGGCTATCCAGTACACATAGGTAGTTAGAAACAGAACAGACAGAAAGCAAAGGGTAAATATGAAATCTTAAGACAGTGACTTTCATGGTGACAAGTTTTTCTCCTTCAGTGAATTCAGGTGGAAGCAACTTCCATATATCACCATGCATAGCTGAACAATATCAAGGCTTGAAAAGTCAAAACAAATATCCAGGACTGCAGAACTGGTCTGCAGGGTGATGCATGCAGAGAATGGGTTTGGTGTTTTTTAAAACAACAACAATAATAACACTGCTTTTCAGAAAACTCAAATTCTATACTCATAATCCTATTATTATTATTATTATTATTAATTCATAAAAACACACTAACTTAAGTCCCTTATTAAGTTATCCTCCTTTACTCTAGTGAAAGATGATAAATTCATACTAACCTGGCAGGCATAGACATAGGATAAATCAAGAAAATAATCTGACAGGGTACTTAACAGATCTTGGAAAAATTATTTTTGGGGAGTACAGCAACCAGAATCCTCCAACCAGCATGGTCACTGGCTACATACTAACTGGGTGGTTCTGAGTGTTGTAGTCCAAATGGCTGTCTTCCCCAGCTTCATTCAGGCATGAGAGAGCAAACACAAGTCAGTTTCACACATAAATGGGGCATCACATCATTACTAGGAGGAGGGCCCATTGCTGATCCTGTCACTGTTCCCCCATCCTGACCATTTAATGCAGTATTTTGTGCCATCACCATGGGGAAAACTTTCATTATGCAGATAGCAAGACGTGGGCATCTGTGGGTAAGGCCAGCAGCAGGCTTCTTTTCCTGATAATCCTAATGCTCCCCATAATGTGATTTATGTTTGATGCTATTCCAGTTAAAACTGAGGTGGTGAAAAAGCTATATTGGGGTCTGAAGCTATTTTCCCTTCATCTATTAGCACCTTGGATTCAACAGAGTATGCTCACACATTTTCCAGTACACATCTGCAATCATGGACTACTGAATAATCAGTTACCAAAGTTCATGACAGCAAAATATAAATAGCCTGTTTTTAAGTCACTCAAAACCCATTTTCACATGTAATTCTCAGTCCCCCGTATTTCTAGCTGGCTTTGTAACCTCAGATTCAACTTGCAAAACAGACGACAATTAATAAAACTTTTTGAACGATATGACTTTGAAAGAAACAATTACATCAGAACATACTGCTGCTTAGGAAATCTGAGAAAGATTTAAAAATAACAAAACAAAACCAGAAAGCAGAATGCTGATACTAGCCATAAAACAAGTGGTGGTAAGCTGACAGAAAAGATCATTCTGCACTCTCTTCTCCAGCACTCTCTTCTCCAGCTACTCTGCTAGGGTAGAGATAACTAGCAACACCACCTATGTCATTTGTTGTTGTGTGGTTTCATGACATTTCTGACTTATGGGAGACCCTAAGGTGAACCTATCATGGCTTTTTTTGGGCAAATTTCTTCAGAGGGGGTTTGCCATTGCCATCCTGAGGCTGAGAGAGTGTGACTTGCTGAAGATCACTCAGTGGGTTTACATGGCCAAGCTGCAATTTGAACCCTGGTCTCCAGAGTCACTGTCCAATGCTCAGACCACTACATCGCACTGTTTCTATGTCACCCAGGTTGTTCTATGGACTGTTATGAGGACCCAGGTTCATAGATTACTCATCAACTCCTGAAAAAGATTCTGGGGTAGAGATGGAACTCGTCAACTATTTTGTCCTTGTAAGAAGAAATCATTACAGTAGTTTTGTCCCTGCTGTGGTGGAGTACAAATGTCCCTCTACAGTATTCTCCCCATAATAAAAGACCTTAAAGTATTGTGGGAATTATTTGACAAACCCACCTTCCAACCTTGTTTTCTGCACTGAGATAGGGTGTGTTTTCTTCTGGCAAGGAAACCCATTTTCTATGCAGAAAACAGGTTTTTTTGTTTGTTTTGTTTTTTTATTTATATACCGCTATTCCAAAGATCATAGCGGTGAACAGCAAGTAAGCTAATTAGCAAGTAAGCTAATTTGCCCCCAACAGTCTGGGTACTCATTTTAGCGACCTCGGAAGGATGCAAGCTTGAGTTGAGCTTGGGCCATTTTGCTGGTCTTGAACTCGCAACCTTGTGGTTTCGAGTGAATGGCTGCAGTACAGGCATTTAACCACTGCGCCACCAGGGCTCCTGGTGCACAAGCAAACTTGATATTTTTTCTCTGCAGAATATTTTCTGCTTATTTCAGCAATACTATCACCTCCTGCTCACCTCTCCAAGTGTAATGTGTAGCTGAAATATTTGCCCTTCCCCTTCTACTTGCCGAACACAGATTTTACAGGTAAGTTCTGTGGAAGCTAAGCTGTATCTCTCAAGGGTGAAGGTGCAGTGTAGTGCTCGCTGGCTGCCACTCCAGATGTGATAGAAAGGGATTTCCTGCAGGGAAAAATACCCAACAAACACAATTAGAAGGAAAAGAGATGATGTGTCAGTACAATGAGATGTCAACCACATAGGAAAGGTATGGGTAGTTGAGAGCATGAAATTAGTTAAAATAATTCCTTGTAATTAGTCCCTCCCCCCCAGTAACGAAGGCCCTCTTCAGACCAGCCATTAAGGCTGGCCTGGGAGCGGAATCGGGGCGTCGTGTCCAGATGACACATGCCCTGACTCCGCCCCAGAGTGCAATGACACTGCACGCCACTCCACACGGTGTGCGACATCATCGTGTTCCTCCGGCACTGCATCCATACGATGCAGCGCTGAAGGAGCGCTGCCAAGCCATGGGGAGATTCCCTTTCCAGGGTGCAAAAAGGAGCCGCTTTTTGCAGCTCCTTTTTGTGCCCTGGAAAGGCTGAATTGGGGCTGTGGCGTGCAGTTGCTGTGGGCCTGATCTGGCTAGGAAAGGGGCGGCATCGTACTGCCCTTTCAGGATGGTCTGTCGATCCAGCTTCTGAGCACCTTGAGGGTATGTTGGTTACACACCAGAAATCCCCCAGCACACCGGGAAGCTGCTGCAGCGCTGCGGAAGAGCCACAGCTGAAAAAGGAATGGTTGAAAATTGCTCCTTTTTCAGCCCGTGCAACAGTGGATTGGGGCCATGGCGTGCAGTTGCCAGGTCCCAATCCATTGTGCATGGATTATGTTTGCATAAATATGGATTGCCATTGAAGGAAGTATTTTGAAAGATGGAAGAGATGAAGAATTGCAGGTTTATTCTTGACCTTACAAGGCCTCTGCTGATAGTATACTGGCAACACAGACACTTACCTGATACTTAGCCAGGAGTTTGCTCCTCCAAAGTGAATGAGGGATATCATGGACAGAGAGGCGCAAATTGTGATAACTGTCTTTAAAGAGAAGGGGCTTGGGTTCTTCCAAGAGGTAGCCTCCAAGAGTTCTTTCCAATTCAAGCACTTCCTATGGAATGGGAGGGGGTGGGAAAGAAAAAGTAAGATCAAACATCATGCATAGTTATACAAATTATAACAGCCTTCTTCAAGCTGCTCTCCTGCACTACAGTTTTCATCATCTCTAGCTATTATGATTGCTCCTTTTGTGTTTTCCAGATGGCTTGCCTGCTTACTGTAGCCTCTATATGGTTCCTGGATTCCCTGGCACAATGCTTGGGACCTCCCTCTCTGGCCACGAGAGTGGGACTCTGTCAGCATCTGCTCTTGGGTGCTTGACTACAGTTGGGAAACAGGCTAAGCAGGCACAGAGGTCCATGCAATCCCCAATGACAAGATGGATTACATTTTTGTTTACATAATTATTTTGAAGTATTCATGGATACATATAAATGGGCACATACAGATTTTATGTAAATTTATTTCATATTTTGTCCCCTTTTTTGGTGAAGTAGCTGCTCTTTTTTCTTTTTTCTTTTAATGCATCTTATTTACAATTGCATCTTGGAAAACTAATCTCTCTTCTACCTCTTCCAGCACCCACATCCACTATTATTACAATGTAAAAAGCAGCAATGCCATTTCCTTCCTTTTACACTTCACAAGTCATATTGTAAAGCAAAACCTGAGAGGACAATTTTTGGAGTCCTCTTCTAGTTATTTCAGTTTAGAAAAATGGTGGCACCAGTTGTTACATCAAGGTTAAAATGTATAACACAGCAGGAACGGAAACACCGGCTTGGTGTTGATCATTGAAACTAATCACTCTTACAGTATAAAGGCAGATGGAGATTTATACTGTACTTCATTAAGAATGATGGGTCACTTTCATTAGTCATGCAAACTGGTGCTGATCTTATTGATAGGCTTTGCAAATAACTTGACAATAGATCAGCTCAAGAGGAGCCAGGCAATTTATAGTTGATCTTTTATCAGCCACATTTTGACTTTGACTGTAGGCTTGCATAGGGGAAATAAAGGGAAATCCCTGAAGTGAGAGTGTATGTGCATTTGCTATAATCCCAGGAGCCCTAAGACCAAATCAGTTAGTGGAGCTGCAAGCCATTATGTACCAGATGAGGATAAAATGGTGAGAAAAGCGAGAATGTTCATGTTACTCCACATCAGGCCAATCCAGAGCCTTCTTATTGAGTACTAAATATATGCTTATTAAATTTATATCCCCTTTCTGTTAAAGAAAACGGAGCTTCAAGTGGCTAAAAATGATAAAATTCAAATAAAAACAAATACAGTTATAACGTTTTAAAAGTTTTAAAACATGTTGACAAAAAGTAAGAACAGCCCACTTCAAGTACAACCTAATTTAGATTTCAAAGGCCTGTCTGAGTGAAAAGGTCTTTGCCTGCTGATGGAAGAACAGGGAGGCAGCTAGCCCAGCTGTGTAAGACATGTAGATTACAACCAATGCTTTGAATTATCCCTGGAGATGAGCCAGTGGCCAGTAAAACTGTTTTAACAAGGGAGTCTCATGTTTTCTTTAACTAGCCCCATCAACTCACTGAAATTTAATACTTTTCAAAAGTAGTCCTACGTACAGGCATCACAGGTGTTCAGATGGGATGTAAATAAAGCACACAGGTGTGACAGTGGCCAAATCTGCTAATGGAAGATGTTGGCACATTAGTTTTAATTGTACAAACACACTCTTGGCCATCTCTGAAACCCTGGCATCCAGGCTCAGAGTGGAATTCACCCAAACTGTGAACCTGAGCTGATGAGGGTGTAATTCCATTTGACTTATGTAGAATCCCTATTTATTGACATGCCCTTCAGGTAACCAGAATCATACTATTTTGCCTGCACTAATCTTCAATTTTTTGCATACTTCTGGTTTATTACTAACAATCAAATGCTGGTTCCCAACTGAAACAACTTTAGATTTTTCTATATCTAGAAAAATGTGTATTATATCTTCAGCATAAGATGCAGAGTAGAGTCCCTGTGGCATTCTATCTTCCCCTCCCAGAAAACTCCAAGGAAAATGACAAGGCTGGTCTCTGAGGAATTGGGTTCAAGGAACTTAGTACTGAAACCAAACTCTGGGTCACTTTTCAAGGCATTGCATCAGTCTGTTTAGCTCCCCAGAGTGGCTTCCTTTCCTTTGATTGTCAGCATGACCTCTCTAGGATGGAGAAGCCTAAAGTATTAGTGAGTGGGGAGGCAGAAAAAGGGAGACTGAGTTACCAGTTTCCAAGCACAGCATTTTTATATTATCTTCTCATTGGTATGGGTGATTAAACTGGCATAGACCCAGTGTAGAAAAGAGAGAAGAAGGCACTTCTACAAGCTGATCTTTGTTGAGATACAGATTACAAGAAGCAATGTCAAAGCTGGTTCATGACTTTATAAAGGCAATGCCATTTGATGACTTCAACATGTGAATGAGACATCACAGTTATAATATGAAAGAAAAGAACATTTAGACCATCTCAAACACCATGCTATGCTGTGGAGATCATTCATGTATTTAGTTGCCAATCTGAAGCTGGAGAAGTGGTGTTGCCCACCCCAGCCCATCATGCATGGCTTCCTTTCTATGATTTCACAGGATGCAGCCATGGAAGTTAAGGTGGGATCATAGTGCTATAATTGTGCAGTATGATACTCATGATCTGGAGATCTTTCTTTGCTCAATTTGTACCCTGACTTCTGCAGCCCAGTACAATCATTATGAGCTGCAATGGTCTTATTACTTATCTGTGGGCCCGTACAGACAGGCCAAAATAAAGCTGCTTTGGGTCACTTTGGAGGTATGCTGTTTAAATGGCACACGCATCTTAAGAGGCCAAAAGCTGTGCCAAAGCTGCATTCCAGTCCTTAGAACCGGAGCATGGCTTTGGCGTAGCTTCTGGCCTCTTGGGACGCATGCATCATTTAAATAGCATACCTCCAAAGTGACCCAAAGCAGCTTTATTTTGGCCTGTCTGTATGGGCTCTGTATATATTTATCCGCACAATGAGGAACTGATGTTCAAAAGACAAGACCAAAGCAAAGCCTGTTAGCTTCCATCATATGGCTCTTGTTTGGCCTACAGTAGCTTAGTGGGCCAGGAAAGCAACTTAAGATCAACTTGGATCAAAACAAATACATGTCAAAGCTTCAGTTAGTGCTGAATGGAACAGATAGTCAGGTTTTTTTTGTGTGTGTGTGTGTTCTAGAATATACATATCAATGTTCAGTGTCATGAAGAAAATGCTTTCTACAATTAGAGCATTTACTTGTTGGAATGATGACCTATATTCTAAAGCAGGGATTCCCACCCTCTTTGATAAGGTGAACCTCAAATCCAAATTTGTCTGGTATAGTAATAGGTTGTTTTATATTACTGTTCATAGCCTTTTCTATTGCTAACTGCTGATGCTCTAGTTTTGCAAGACTGAGTTAATGGCCTGTTTGTTAGTAGACTCATAATGCATACCAAGCTCTGCTCAGTGTTGTGTCTGCCTAAATAAAACTGTTGTATTTACGCTAATACAGACACCACTCTTGATTTTAAATGGGCCAAATTTCCTCTTCAAGTATCTAGGCAAAACCAAACCAAACCAAACCAACACAACCCCCACCACAATTTAATGAGAACAAAAATTGTGAGAAAACACTCACCATACCAGCTAACATCAAAAGCAGTAATTATTTTAGGTTTACATATAAACTACTGACCCCCTTGTATGAGTCTTGTGTGTCATGACCCAAAAGTTAGGACATACTGTTCTAAAGAGTCATGTTGACTTTTAAACTATCCTCTACATAAGTACAGGGGCCAAAGAGACCTGTCAGAATAGGAAGGTTTTCCACTTGAAAAGCTTAGTTGTTTAATGAATGGTTTTTATCAAACAGAGGGAAAAGAGGAGAAAGCAAAGAGACTTATTAGTGTGAAAAATAAGCAATCCTACCTTCAGGGCATCTGGTGTGTCCTCCAGGCAGTATACTTTAAGATTGTATTCTAGTGAGGTGCAGAGGGTGGGAGCAAATATGGCAAGCTGGAGTCTCTTGATGGCAGATCTGGAGTAGGATTCTCCCACCAGGACATATGTTCCAAGCTGGTCTAGAAGAATGTGGCAGCACTTGGGTTCCAGTTGGCAGTAGCAGGGCGTGTTTAATGTCTCTTCATCCAAAGTTACAACTTCCTGAAGGAGAGCCAGGTGGGGAGAAGAAAAACACAAGAAGTTCCTTCTGTGAGTCAATCTGTAAGTTGGAATCACTATTTAAAACTCTTTAGGAATCTATTTGTTAATAGGGAAACAAAAGCAATATTAGTTTTCTGTGGGGTTTTCGGGCTATGTGGCCATGTTCTAGAAGAGTTTCTTCCTGATGTTTTGCCAGCATCTGTGGCTGGCATCTTCAGAGAATGCTAAAAGCAATATTGCACAAAGGGAAGCAAAACTGTAGAGTAACAATAGTGAGATTCTGACACTTGAAGGAATTATGTAATAAAGCAAATTCGTTTAGGATTTACTCTTATTTTGCATAATACCTTCTACAATTTTTAAAAAAAGAAAATAGTTTGAACAACTGCTTCTACTACTCATCATGAGAGGAAAAGATATACTATACTGCACTGATGTGCTGCCTTCCTTATTATTACAAATAGATCTATCAATGCTATATTTTCTATTATTTTTGTAGGCATTCCCCCTTCTCTACGTTTTTATGTAGATCTTCATATATGTCCTGTGAATACTTAGATTCTAGACAGCTGAATACTGAAGCAAATGCCACACAATTGCAGAAAATGAACTTTGGGACAACAATGGATTACCCAAATGGTACCCTCAGTTCTTCATAAATCTGGCCCTGCAGTGCCCCCTGCTGGAAAATACTGACATTACTGCAGTAGGGACTCCATAGTATTGCTGTTTTGGATTTTCATTTCTGCAGAAATGCTCCCCCCCCCACATACATACACACACACACACACACACACACACACACACATGCGCGCACAGGCATAGAGTCAGAGATCCTCATTATTCTAATAATGTTACAATCATGTCTTGTTGGACTGCAGTCCATCATCTTTGACATCTGACCACATTAAATGGGGACTGAAGGGACCTCTAACTCAAGTTCTGAGGATCCACAATTGGGAAAGGGATGGTGAATGCTAAGAAATCAGGAGGCAGTTTTAAAAAAAACAGTTTTGAGGGGAGAGACCATGATTTACCAGTATCAGCGACTGACAGAAGACAGCATCATTGTAAGAGTTTTGTTTATGTGAAAGTAAAAGCACACACTCCTACTACTCACATGACAAATAACTGAAGCATTTTAAATAACAAGCCTACTCCACAGACTACTGAACTTAATACACCACAAACTGAATAACTGCAAATGGAAATGGCAACAACTGTTAAGATTTTGTTCAATTTATTTATTTAATTTATAGCCCATCTTTCTCCTGGACTGGGATCTAAGGTAGCTTTCAGTACAGTGGTACCCCGGGATACGAATTACCCAGCTTACGAATTTTTCGGGATACGAAAAAATCCCATAGGGATTTATTGTTTCGGCTTACGAAGGTTTTTTCGGGTTACGAAAAAACCTCGGCGCTATTTCGCCACCGGAGGGCAGCAGAGAGCTATTTTTTTCCATTAGCGCCTATGGCAATTCGGCTTACGAAGGTTTTTCGGGTTACGAAATTAGCCGCGGAACGAATTAATTTCGTAACCCGAGGTACCACTGTAATTTAAAGCAAGATTAAATTAAAATCTTGTTTGACAAAAAATTAAAAAAAAACGTTACTGATACACAGTAACTTTTTTTTTAAATTTTTTGTCAAACAAGATTTTAATGTTTAACTCATGTATAAGTCTAGAAATTTCAGTCAAAAATTGGCCCAAAAAACTGGAGTGACTTATCCACTGGTTAATATATACTTTACTTTAACTCTTATCAAAAAAGGAACTATTCTCTTCTTTGAATAGAGTACGAAGGGAAGAGATTAGTCCTTTGTGGTGGAAGTTCTTTGGTGCTTCCCCTCAAAGGAGCGCCAAGAGGAATCGAGCTTTAAAGGACACGACTAAGACATTTGTGTATGTTTGGTAAGATTTTCTGGGTTAAAATCAGGCAAACTTACCACATTAAAGTTAATGTTTATAATCACTGCTAATGCAGTTGCCATTTTCTTTCTTTTTTTTTGACATGTGCGCATTTCCTAGCTCTACCTGTGCCTTGTCACCACCCACACATATCATTCAGCCAATATTTTCCATACTTCCCTCCTCAACCATCCAGATTTAGTGTGAGCACAGTTATGTCTGTTGGAATTTTTAAAATTCTTTGGCAACATTTCTCTTTGTTTCATGGTTTACATTCTTTGTTACATGTACTTAAGTTTTACTCTCAACTTATCCATGGGCCATATCAAAATCCATAATTTTGGCCCCCAAATCTGCCCTCAATTTATAAATGAGGTCAACTTTAAGTTGAGCATATATGGCAAATACAGCATACCCTCCCCATCTGCTGGGCTTGTTTTTTGTATAGGGAGATATGGTCTTACAGACAGTTTGGACCCAAACCATATAGGGCTTTAGAGGTCAAACCCAGCACTTTGAATGGTTCCCAGAAACAGACTAGTATCCAGTAAATTTGTTTCAATAGTAGGAGGTACAGGATTCCTGTGACCAGCCACAGCCAAAAGCCAGACCACAGTATTTGGGATCCTCCAATTTAACCAACCAACCAACCAACCAACCAACCAACCAACCAACCAACCAACCTACCTCACCACCACCACCACCACCACCACCACCCCTCTGTAATTTAATTTGGCTTACCTCCCAGTTTCCTTGGTGGGACTGAGTTTTGAGTTGCAACATCCAGTCTGGGGAACTAACTTCAGCACAGTGTGGGATGGTCAGGATGACAGGGCGGCATAAGAGCAGGCCAGTGGGGCCACAAGTCACCATGGGACTCAGCACTGTCTGAGTGCCTTCTGAGGGCAAGCTGGAGAGAGCAAACACAAGGAGGCAGATTGTTGACATGGGATGTACTAGTGTAAATGAGAGGCTACTGTTAAAAATTGATCAATCAGCCAGTTAAAAAGTCCACTGAGCAAGCCCAGTCCTCTAATTGGGTTTAATCTAGCTCTTTGTATAGGAGCTAACATGTGGCAATTAGAATAAGGCAGGGGAAAATGGAGGAAAAGGAGGGAAGCACATTGTATGTTTTACTTACAGAGAGTTTTCTGTTTTGTTGATCATCAAATACATTTCATAGAACTTTCCCTGAGGAATTGCTCCATGTGGTACCAAGAGACTCACACCTAAAAAGAAAAAGAGAAAACACACACAGAGAATGAAGCTTTCTTAACATATATTGATAAAAGATAAATCCTACTTTCTACTGTGGGGTGCAGGAGAGGATAAGAGCAGTCTTGTTAAAAAAACAAACCTAAGTCTACTTTTAACTCCATCAGTAGTACATTGAAATCGGTGTGAAATGCTTCTTGCATTTCTTGCACAATTCATATTTGATTGCTGAATGTGCTTTACTGTGTTAGGCTGCAGGTAGAAAGACAATGAGAACCTATGTGGACCGACACTGCATACGTTGCTGCCCTCAACCAAGTCTGCACATGTGTTTATTGTTTGTCTTTTCATATAGTACCTTGAAAGCCATACTTAATCATATCAAATGGAGGAGAAAGCATTACATTTGTTAACATTGATTTAGTAAACTGTCCAAGTATTATAGGATCTTTAATGCTCACTGCATGCTTTCAGCCAAATTCTGCCTTGGGAGAGTGCCCTTATCACTCACTCTGTCTCTGTTTTGGTTCCAGAGGAAAACAAAAAAGCTGATTCTACTGCTGCATAATTAGGTTTGACTTTCCACCTCCATCTACAAGTAAATCTGGGGAAAAGAGAGTGCTAAAACATCCCACAGCAGATAAAGCTAGCTGTTAGGGATATTTCCCTGCTGCTAGGCATCTTTTAATATTTAATATTTTAAAACATAACCAGAAACTGTATCCTAGATGAAAATCTAACTGAACACATCCTTGATTGATTGCCTAAGCTGAATAATGACTTGAATGACAGCAAATGAAAGCTCTGTGCAGAAAGAAGGTGCTTATGCTAGCGGGACCCTAAATGATGGATGCAAAGGATATCCTTGGTCTTGAATTAATCACTCTCTCTCTTTAAAGATGAAGGCTCATGCGATTTTTTTTTCTGGGGGAAGGGTACTCCCAGATCTGGGCCTATCTTTAAATTTCCAGGAAGTTGGCTATGCTATACACTAGCTCTGGTTTGTTCATCAGGTGCACCTTTCCTGGATGTGCCCCCACAGCAAGCAGAGGGATGAGAGAATGACAGGTTCCAGTACAGAGGATAACTGCCTTCAAGGGTCTCCAGTCCTCAACAAGAGGGTACAGTCTGGAAGGGACACCAAATATGTGGGAATTCATAAGGGATCAGTTGAATTTCATAGAATTTCACTGGAGCTCACCAAGTCCCTGAAATTCCACCCTAATCTGCTATTATGTCTGACTCTGATTGGGCCAGCACCTCTCCACCCACACTACCCACCCAGCAAAGCTCTCTCTTGTTCCATGGGGTCCTGCTTGCAGTCAGGATAGGATGATGTTCTTTCATGTTCATCCTGCTTGCAGTCAGGATAGGATGATGTTCTTTCATGTTCATATTTACCTGTTCCAGGGATGGTGAGCCTTCCTCCCAGACAGCCAAATGTCCCAGTAGCACTGTTCCCAGGCTCCCTGGGTAGAGTCAGGAGCTGCTGAGAGCCCATTGTCTTATTCCTTAGGTTCATGAAATGATTGTCCCTGAGGTTGTCCCCTGGGAAGGTGCCTGGGGGTATGGTTCCCAAAAGGTCTGCCCCCTCAAGTATCCCTGGAGAGGAGGATGCTGTGGAGGAATTATACACTTTTATCTTGAGGTTAGGGAGTGGGTCAAGCAATGGAGAGTTGGTCATTGGGATCTTGTCAGAAGAGTCCTGCAAGGCATACATGGGGCCACGGTATATACCCGCATTAGCTGTAAGGTCAGGCTGCATTGAAGGGTGCAGTAGTTGGGGAGTGTCTGCAAAAGAGAGCATAAGAAATACTTAATTATACCTAATGGCCACTGTCATCTAAAACAGAGTATATCCAAGTTCAGTTGCAAGTAGCATCAATTTATAATGATCTGAGATAAAATTGCCTGCTTTAGAAAATCATAACTACACACAGTTGGCCCTCGACATCCACGGATTCTGCATCCATGGATTCAACCACTCACAGTTTGAAAATATTCCCCCTCTTTAAAAAAAAAATCCCAAAAGCAAATTTTGATTTTGCCGTTTTATATAAGGGACCTCATTTTACTGCATCACTGTATATAATGGGACTTGAATTTTAGTATCCATAGGGGCTCTTAGAACCAAATGTCAACAGATACCAAGGTGCTATTGTATGTACGGTATGTATGTTTATCCCATTTAACTTTGCAATACAAGTTAAAAACAGTTCAAGAAATATATTTAGAAAATAATAACAAGATATAGACACAACATACCTCATGAAAAGCTCCATCTGCTGTAGCAAGTTAAAAACCAAGGCCTGCATAATGAAGGAGCCAGTGTAGTGCAATGGTTTCAGCATTAAACTACAACTCTGGAGACCAAAGTCTGAATCCCTGCTTGGCCATGGAAACCCACTATGGGACCTTGGGCAACTAACACTGTCTCAGGCTCAGAAGAAATAAATGGCAACCCCCCCCCCCCCCAGAACACAGTTTTTTTGGTGAATTTTTCGGACTATGAGGTCATGCTCTAGAAGAGTTTATTCCTGACATTTCCTGACATGGTCCCTATGTAGACTTGTCCGCAGCTGTATGGTATGTTGTAAACTCCTGTGGCCATGAGAGGGTCTCTCCTGTCCTTCGCTGAGCGCAGCATTATAACCAATTATACCCACGTTATAAACAATTCTGGGCATAAAATCCTGTTTGAAAACACTGAAATTCTGGACTGTACCAACAATTATCAGGTCAACATGCACAGGGAAGCCATTGAAATCCATAAACACCTGGACAACTTCAACAGGAAAGTTTGGCTATCAGTCCCGAAAAACATCAAAATGAAGACTCAGCAAATGCAAATAAAAACCATCCAGGGTGAGGGGGATTTCCAGCAGACAATGGATCATTAATTAAATAGACACCCTGAGGCCTTGCCATACAACAACAGAACAATACACAAATTAAAATGCAAATCGTTTCTTCTCAACCAACAGTATATATATCCCACTGTCTTCCATGCCAGCATTCTCTGAAGATACCAGCCACAGCTGCTGGTGAAGCATCAGGAATAAACTATTCTAGAACATAGCCCTAAAAAACCCACAAAAACTATGGATACCGGCTGTGAAAGCCCCTCTGAACAAATTCTGTCAAGCAACCCCTGGGATAGGTTTGCCCTCACCATAAATCAGAATGACTTGAAGGCACACAATAACAGCAACAACTATATAATGAAAAAGCGGGGGCGGGGGCGGGCACAACTGAACCTCCTGTGGAAGGTAGTTCCACAATCTAGGAGTAGCCGCTGATAATGCTTACCATGATCTCAACAAACATGGTATCGACCACTGTATTTGATCATTACTATTTGCCCTTCTACAGCACGGTTAATGTAAAAATGGTAAGACTTTATCATGCATCTCTCATGACAACCATACAACAAGCTGCTGAACATTTTATTCTCACTAACTGAATGTACTTAATGTCAATAATGTACTTAAGCATGTTGCAGCTATATTTAGCTTGTTGGCAATATGCTAGAATTCCTCCTTCACATCATGCAACTGTCATATAGGTAAGGAAGTAAGAGTGTTGTGATACCTCAAGGGTTTACAAATTTGCTATGGCATGAGCTTCCTTGGACCAGAGCCCACATCTTCATCAGATGCAGGGAACATCATTCTAATGAAGAGGCTTTGGTTCACAAAAAAAAAAAAAAATGCCACAATGAATATATTTGTTTTTAAGATGCCATAAAACACTCTGAATCTTAAGACTCTTTCTATTTACATCTATCTGAGAAGATTCTAAACCAGCTATAAAATCAATGGTAGACTTAGACTGTCATTAAGCAAACAATTTTGCTATAGGGAATATGCTTCATTCAAACAATTGGAAAATGTCACCTTGAGCAGTTATGAAGCCATACGCCTTTAGCTATCAGAAAGATAGTTTATGACATTTATTCATGAAAGGCCAACACACAGTCCTGTGTGTAGTAGCTTAACATCCCAGAGGAAGATTTTCTGTTGGCCAACGCCTCATGTACAAATCCACCACATGAAGAGGCAGTGGCCAACATTATATCTCTGTTTCTGGGATACTAATTTACTGTCTGCAGGGCAATTTCATGTGAGAAACATATTAAAGAAAACATTCCAAATGGTTTAAGTTCAAAGCTTTACCATTTTATTCAATATAATGTATTAGAATGAATTTTGTAGTAATAGAAATAAATTTCAGGACAGGAGATTAACATTTCCTCTAAATATGGGCCACTTTGTTTTATTAACTTTGTTATTTACAGTGTCCATCTTTAGTCTCACAAGTGCTTGGTTAAGATTGCCATTTTATGGAAACAGAGAGAAAGTGACTTGACTAATGACAGCCAGGGAACTTAGGTCTAGCAGGAACTGGAACCTTGGCTTAAATTCAGTGGGACTTTGCAGCTTTCAGTAAACGTTTCTGGTTATACAGTGTAAATGTTACTTCTTTCTGACTTGAGAAGTTTAAAATGCACAGGGGAAAACAAACACAAAAGTAGGAGGATGGAAATCTTAAAAAAATGCTAGGTAGGGTCTTACCATGTCTGGAAGTCTTGAAATTGACTGGGTGGAAGCCTCCTGTTAAGGCGGCCGAAGAGTCTGTTATATCTGTGTCAAAGTCCCGGCAGCTGCGTCTGTACACCACCACACCGACAGCCATGAGGATAATGATGAAGATAAAGATGGCAACCACCAGGCCAGCATACAAAGCCACATCACCGGTAGCTTCTAGTACTAGACAGAAGCATAAAGAATATAAGGCAGTTGTCACTTTCTGTTTTCCTCTTTGATTTGACTGAGCCTTTGCAGGCTGTCCTCTCAATTAAATTCTTTGCTGGTACAGTGGTACCTCGGGATACGAAATACCCAGGTTACGAAATTTTCGGGATACGAAAAAATCCCATAGGAAAACATTGTTCCGGGTTACGAATGTTTTTTCGGGTTACGAAAAAACTTTTGGTGCTTTTTTCGGCTTTTTCGCACGGAATCGCGGCTTTTCCCCATTAGCGCCTATGGCAATTCGGCTTACGAAGGCTTTTCGGGTTACGAACAGTGCCACGGAACGAATTAATTTCGTAACCCGAGGCACCACTGTATTCAGAATTTCCTGTTCTCGATTTCAAAATAAAAAACACCATGTGGTCAACCGTATGTATATCTTTCATTCCCTGACTTTTCTTGCAGGATTACAGGAGAGCCCATGAGGATATCACAGAAAGGCTAGTTAAACACTAAAAATAATTTAAAACAATTCAAAATTTTAAAAGCCTTTTCTATAAAAGTCTTCAGTACTTTCCTTAAAAACTTTCAGTTCAGAAAAAAGGGTTTCCCTGTTGACAGAAGGACAGAAAAGAGGATGCTGTTTGTCTGTTTCTGATTAAGAATTTTTCTTAACCCCCTGTATTAGTGAGAACCATCTCATAGAAGAAACTGTATTTTTCAAGCTGTCCTAGGAACAGCATTTCAGAGTTTGGGGCCCTCCCCAGTTATGCTTTCTCTCACTTAGAATCTTACAACTATGAACTGGATTCCTGTTTTATGGTTTACACAGTCCTAATGCATTGTTGCTTCCACAGACAGAAGGGTATCTGAAAACAAAAATATATATACAGTATTGGGTTTTTAAGGTATGAGATGGAGAAACGTACGAGAGCCAGAACTAAGCCAAAGGAAGGGGGGGGGCAATGGAGGCAGCACAATAGAAAGTATTTGAGACAACTTGGCATTCAGCAAGAGTTCTACGAACATGTTCATTAGTGACCCAGGAAATTAAAATCAGCCCCAAGGTTGCAGGTTCAAGACATACAGAATCCTAACCAGCACATACTATTGTACAAAATGCATATATTTTAAATACCAAACGTAATGAAGATTATAAATGTATAAATGCCTGAAATTATATCTGTCTATGAAGAGAATCGCAAGAATGCCAAGAGACACATACATGCAAACAAAGGACAACAGTTTGCTGGGAAATACAGTAATTACCAGTCAGGGGTTTGTATCAGCAACAAGCAGTACTGTTTCTAGTAAGCCAGTAATCAGGTATTTCCCTTTGGGGATTGGTTAGAATATCCACTGTATGGTACATTATTTTAGAGTTATGGAAGAACTTGGTTATTCATTGTAATCTCAGAGGCTGGGTACACAATATGTAGGAGTTTAAATGAGGATTTTACAGCTACTCGGGTTTTTTTGCGGGGGAGACCAAGAATACATGCAAGTAATAATTGTTTAGGATAAAAATAAATAGTCTGGCAGTCCTATTTTCCTGGTTTGGAGGTTTCCCAATTCAGCAACATTCATATGGGCTTATGAATAAGCTTATTTTAAGTCTGTGTGACATATATTGTTTTGGACAGATTGGCACTTTAGATTGGTATCTGATGAAATCTCTTAAGAAGCAGGTTATTACCTACATGCCTGTTGTGCTCCTGCTGCATAGCATTCCAGCTACTGTATGCCCTACTTTATAATTCTTCCCACTGTATAGCCATTGTGTTATGTTTGTATACTTGAGATAAATGTTGGCATTTATGTGTTTACACAGACATGTATGACTTTGAAAATTTAGGAACATCACTATATGTTATCTGTTTGGGATTTATTTACAACATATGCATTTTACACAATCATGTTAGCATTCTGTAGATGTGATCAATACTGTTATCCCGTAAGTTCTTTGATCAATGTTGGTTCAAGATTGACAAGTCCTAACCCAGTGTTTTTGATGCCCTTCTCCTTATGCTTTCAAATGACTAGGCAATTAACCTTCGATAGGCACACAGCAGAATAGTGGCAAAACCCCAATTAACTTTGCCTCTATTTATACATATGCATGCTGTGCCTCTTTGGTCTCCCTTGGTGCACAGGAAGGGGAATGTGGTAAAAGTAATCTGCCTTGAACTTAAGCGTGTATAAATGGGGGGAGGAAGTATTGCTGATCTAAAATGCTGAATGCACAGAACTGATGACAAACCGTCCTTGAATTAAGTGCCCTCTTCATTGGCCTGTTTTGGCAGCAAACAACCCCTAATTTACTCTCATTAGGAACTAAAGCACCATCAACCTCTTGAGTGACAATGCTGGCTAAGTCACAGTTCTCTCCTCTTTCCCCCCAACTATACTAGATTTCATCTTTCAGCCCTCATCCTTTCTCCTGCATTATGCCAAAAACAAAGAACCCAAACAAAAACCCCAGTGATCTTGGATTCTTCAAAATTCTGTAAGTAATTCTGTCCAGAAAAGAGCCCCTACTTCATGGGCAGAATCTGGCAGAGAGCTAGAGAATTCCCAATAGGATCAGTAGTACATGTATGCACTTGATTTTCTCTGGACTGTGACAGGGCAGACAATTGTAGGTTTAGCCCAAGAGAATGTTCATTTAGCCCAAGAGGATGCAGATGCTACAGAGAAGAGTTGTCTCATCAAAACTTTCCAGGGCTTGTAAAGGATTCTTTTTGGACGACACCTTCTAGAATACCTCAGCAAGCCTGGCTCTTGGCAACTCTATCAGAGGGATTCTGAGAGCTGTAGTCCCAAAAGGTAACTTTTCAGAGTTTTACTTTACTTTAGATATATTTATGTAGCCAGCTCTTGAAGGTACTTCTTTCCCCTTTTCATTAACCTTCTCTCATGGTTTTCCCAATTTCTTTCTCCACATTGTCCTGCAATGACACAAGGACAATATCTGGAGCAGAACCAAGGTGATTTTTATATTGTATTTATATCTTGACTATGTTTAGGATTTTCTCTGGTACTTTGGGAATAAGCAAGGAAAGTTTTTAATGTAGTTGTATGCTTTATTTGTTTTTAACTTTTGTATGTTTTTAATTGGTTTTATCGTGTTTTAATGTGGTCTTTTTAAATTTGTCTTGAACTTTTTATAAACATTTTTAATGTGTTATAGACGTTGCCTTGGGTCCTGGCCTGGGAGAAAGGCAGCATAAAAGCAAATACATACATACATACATACCCCCATGGAGACACAAGGAATAGTGAAGAGAAATGAATGAGAAGTAACTGGAAATTTAATGTATTTGAGGAAGTCAGCTCAAGTCTATGAAAGCTCATGCTACAACTTCTATCTTTCAGCTAGTCTCAAAATTGCTGAAAGATCCCTTTGCATGGAAATTTAAAGAAGCGTAAGCAGGGATGGACAACTTGTGGCTTTCCAGATGCTGTTGGGCTGCAGTTAAAATCAGCAATACCCAGCACAGCAAGTACTGAAAGCTGATGGGTGTTATAGTCCAATGACATTTGGAGGGACACAGATTTTGCATCCCTGCATTAAGAACATACTTTGTAATATGGATGATGTCATGAAGACATGTAATGCTTCTTCCACTGTTACTGCTAATGAAGTAATTTGCTGTAACTGTGCAGTGTGAATGTACTCTAGGTGTTACTGCTATAGATATACTTTATGCCAATGGGTTACAAGTAGTCAGTTACTAAAAGTTGAGTGAACAAATGGAGGTGAAATATAATATTGTCGGGGAGGGAATAATAGAATATTTTCTTTGTCTCTGTCCCCTCCCCTTCAAATATAAGAATGCACAATCTCTAGCTTTAATGATTCATCATTATTATATTTGGAATAAAACCCTTTTGTTTCTATTGTGTTATTTTTTAAAAAGAAAAAAAAAACAAGTGTAGTCAGCACTGCAAAGTCTATTAAGCCTGAAAATGCACGCAATACTTTATCACAGGCTGAATGTTCAATTTTTATTTCAATTGCAACCTCCTTTGAGGCTACAGAGCTACATGGAGAAACATGGAGACAGAAGAGTACTCCAGAAGCAGGAACAACAGGCTAAACCAAACCAAACCAAACCAAACCAAACCAAACCCAAGAATGTATAGCAATGAAAGAAAATGGTAATGAAATGGGAGACTTACGGTGACTTTTGGGTTCACTTGCAAATCTTTTATCTGTTAGGGAAAATGAAGTTGGAGAAAAAAAAGTTGAAAAAATGAGGATGATGTCAATGAAGATGGGCAATAAAAGAAAACAAAAGGCGGACTGGCAGCCCTGGTAAATGTAAAGGAAAAAGGTAGAGGAAGACTGTATGCTACAGGCAGAATGAAGCTGCATATAAACTATAAGCATTAGGTGGCTCACACAATTCCTCCACAACCTTTGTTACTCAAGCAGCTGTACTTTTGCATCTGCTCACAAACACCAGGACAGCATCCCCGTAATGTTATAGCTACATCATCATCATAACGGCACAGATACATCATCACTATAGCACAAGCTGATGGACTAATGTACAGTGGTGCCTCAGGTTACGAAATTAATTCGTTCCGCGGCTAATTTCGTAACCCGAAAAACCTTCGTAACCCGAATTGCCATAGGCGCTAATGGGGAAAAAA